>NC_050602.1:5743500-6049500 GCF_013368585.1 Megalops cyprinoides
TCTGAAAGGTCAACAGGCTCATGTTCATTTGCTTGGGGGATGAACTTTAAGCAGCTTAGAAGAGAAATTAAGATCCCTGACAACTGGAAGCCAATTATTCTGCCCCTCTTTACACCGCGGTCTAACGAGCCGGGGCTCGGTCCACTGGGCCGCTAATTAAAAGCCAGAGAAGCTGCGGCTCCAGTCATACCCGCTGCTGCCTGAGACATCTCCAGCGCTCAGAACATCGCACTCGACTCGAGCAGCTGAACAAACAGGGTGTTAATGTGCGACTGCAGCCCATTCTGACACACAGCCTGTGCAACAGCGAAAAAGAGCGGCATGAAAAATGATTGGAGCGGCATGGCTTTAAGTAGCTCTCATCGTTCATGCGTCTGAGAGCAAAGCAGTTTGGGCAATAAACAGCTCGGTTTGTACCTGTTTTTTTTTGTTGCTTTGTTGTTGTCGAAAGCTGTGCTTTTTACGAATTAGTATTCAAGCTCTCCGTCTGAAAAGATGCAAATTCCGCCAGCCTGTAACCATGCAAAGAGCGGCTCAAGCGTTTCCAAACATCCAAAGTAATAACAGCAGGAGGGGAGGCACGGAGGGTGCAGAGCCGATGTTTCAGCTGATGTCCTTGTTGACTTTGGATTTTGTTATTTTTTTGCTGCTGCTGTTGAAGGAAGTTATCAAAGTTGTGATAACCCTGCTGGATTGCTAGATTTCGCTAGGGTTTGGAAAAAAAAAAAAAAAAAAACACATCACGCAAGGCTGTCATTGCCCGGCAGCCCTCTGTGATGCCTGAGAGTGAAGCTGGAGTCTCTGCCGTGCTGATTAAGAGATGCCCCCCCCCCTCGCATTTCTGCAGCACAATACCATGTGGGTGCTGCCCTCACCGCTCTGTTTTCGTTACAGAAATGTGTCTGTGGTGAGCTGAAAAAGCACTGAGGAGTGATTAACAGTGGGCCTTGGTGAGTGCGGTTCTGCTGTGCCCTGCAGGGTCAGGGTCAGGGTGGATCGGGCCGGATTTACTGCAGTATACCCCGATCCCCTTGGAACCATGAGCTTATGGGACCGGGCTCGATCGAAAGGGGACGTCAGCCCTCCGCGCAAGCCCCCGATCCCTGTGTGCCCATCACAGTTTTTTTTGGAGGGGGACGTCAATTGCCCCGCATATGAGGGGTGAGACGTGACGTGTGACGTGTGATGACAATGTGGCCAGGTTGTCCGGAGCAAAATGGCACCCAGGGACACAGTCTGTGATCAAGGCTCCCACACTGCGGAGCTTCAGCACAAAGTATGTGATGCCCCCACTCAGCAATTCATCGCCCGGTAAAAGAAGACTGAGACGGAGATTCCCAATTAGCCGGCTATTCCCGCAAAACCCCTCCCCCCCTCCCCAGAGCCACGGTGTGTAGCTGTAAATATTTACTGCCAGAACAAGGAACTTTCAAGGATGTTGGGTTCGGGCCTCTCTCAGACCTTAGAGGGCAGATTTAACGATGGCTGTAATGCCCTTGTTCTAATGGGATTGATCAATTAATAACCCTCGGTGGCCCTACAGTGCACTTTATGAACAAAGGATAATTGCTCCGAAAAGAACGTTCCCCAATTCTTTAGTATATTCTCAAGCCTTGGAATGGAAAACAGTTTTTACTGACAGCACATGTTATATGTTAATGTGATCCACGCGGCTAATTAGCTATAATGTTTTCAAATTTATACACAGATATTCTTGTTTCTTTAGATGAGATGCTAATGAGGCATGGGGAAAATGAGAGGAAGTGTCCAGCACCAAGCCACGGCTCAAGGACCAGGCGAAATGATGAATTTAAATCCCGGGATCTCAGCTCCCTTCCTTGGTAGAGGGAGCAAACTGCCACTGTGCCATCGATGTCCGCCGGGGTCCATTTTGCACTTATCTGTCAGAACAGGGCCACACGTTTAATTAACGCTCTCCCAGCATGGCCAAACAGGGCTCCTTCCTGAAACAGAAATGGCATTGCATGGTAAATAAGGATTCATGGGGCAGAGATACTGGTGAGCTCGCCTCACTTTTAGGCTTTATCAGCAATTACAAATTTCACATTTTCACAAAGGACCAGTCTCTTCCTTCACACGTAAATTGAGATCATACAAGCATTTGACCCTCAAAGCAAAAGCAAATGGATCGAGGTATCCGTATCTGCAAGAAGCTGTCATTTCCAACATGGCTGGATTCGACAAAAAAGGATATTTATACATTTGGGTGAATCAAAGGTTCACAGTCTGCCAGGCAGTTAATCAGAGGGGAGATATTGCTTTTTGTTCCAATTTGCCTCGTTGTGTAACTTTTAATTATGAGAGTCGCAGATGCACTATCACAGTCCCTGTCTTGACACATGTTCTTCCTCCAGACTCATGTTAAAGTGTTGACACAGCTCAGCAGGTAATAAGACGTTAAGCCCCCAGCTAGCAATGGCAAGTGTTCTGATGACGAAACGAATACAGCGTGAGCACAGCTGCTGATACGCACCACCTTGAAACATGGAGGAGCCCTGAGGGTGGATTCCTCTTCCTGTGCTAAAGCACGCTACGCTACGCCATACCAAGCTGGACTGCACCACACAAGTTCCGCAAGGAGGTTCGGGAAGAGAATTTTCAGAAAATCCCTGGGCAGACAGATACATTATATCCACTAACAGAATTCCCTCTTTCTCTTTCCTTTCGATATCAGTTGTTCATAGTATCCCTCCTCCACCCCTTCTCTGACAGGTGTCTGCTTGCGAGAGCACAGTGGATAAATGGTGACCCGCCCTGTGCTGTATGTTGCTGCTTCACCCTAAATCAAAAAAGCTGAAAGCTAATGTTTTGTTGGTTTGGCAATTCCAGTCCCAGAGGGAGTGGTGGTGAGGAGGGGGGGTCTCTCTTCTGTTTTTTTTATTCTGTCTCAGCTCTTCCGCTGGTAATTGAAGTCATTATTTGCACAGGAAGTCAACTCCCCTGGTGTTTCAAATGTAAATTGGTTGCTAATTGAAAGATAATGGTAAAAACCTGCAAGGATTGCTGAATTCTGTAGTTACAAACAAACAAAATAGCTCACCCCATGAAGGGCTTGGTAAAATCTGCCACAATCAGGAGGGTTTTGAACAGCATCTATCTTTTGACCAAACCCTGCTGGCGTTGACAGCTCCGAGAGATAGAAGGGGCAGGAATTTAAGGGCCAAGGCTGCAGAGCCATTCACAGAGCAGCACAAATCGGAGAAGATTTCCACAAGTCTCGCCTTTACCAAAAAGAATTCTGGGCAAGATTGAGCCAGAGGTCTGTCTCTCATCCTGCCTGCCCTGGGAAAGACATAACTGTGTAGCATTTCACAGTGTATAATCAGGTAGCATTTCACAGTGTGTAATCATGTAACATTTCACAGGATGTATTCGTGTGGCATTTCACAGTGCATAATTACGTAACATGTAAAAAAGGGAATAGCAGGAATCTTGTATGTATTGTCTGGTCTGGAATATTGTAAGTGGCTGCATGTTATCCATCTGAAATGTCCAAGGAGGCTTGGAAAAAAATACTGTCTACATGCTAAGGTCTTGAAATATGGAGTTCTGTTTTCAAGTGGTATCCTGTGTCCTCCTTAAAGAGTACTAATATCTTGAAACCAATTATATCTCACTTCTGGGCATTTTATTGGACACAGCAGCGAGGAGTGAAGGAGTGCTATGGCAGAATTACTCAGAGTGACTGCCATCAAAATCACTTCTGAGCTTGGACTGGGAACTGGGGTTGGTCTCAGAGCAGTGAGCACCCAATCCATCCCCACATTCTTTGGAAAGAAATAGGCTCCTCCCTTCCTCTCTCCCTGCTCTTCCAGGGGGCACTATCCACAGCAGGCATAAATCAATAATCATCGGAAGTATCCCCGGTATCCACCACACAGCACGGAGCCCTCGTCCAAGGGCCGCGACAATCAATCCAGATACCTGGTGTGCAGAGAGGACTATAACCAGCTTCAAAAGCACAGACTAACCTGCAAAATACTTCGCGGATCTATTCGCTTATATGCCAGCAGCCCTGACATTCAACATACGCAACAATGGTTTGCCGTTACGACTGTGGGTGGAAAAAAAGGGCCTTTCTGTTATTTCTGCGCACTCTTCCAGCACTGATGGCCTAATTGAAATGTAAAAGGAATGTCACTTCATAATGAATAAATGTGAATTGCATGCAAAAAAGCGCCACATTCTCCACATGTTTAGTTCTCGTTTGTATTGACACGTCACAGCTGTAATTAAATGGTTTCCTTTGTGCACTCCAACGAAAGACAATACTTGGACGATGAAGTCAACTAGCATTAATTAATTGTCGCTCATCTGATGATCAAAGTATGGCTTCAACTAGAATGCCTGGATGAACGTAGCTGGTGATGGGTAATTTAGGTTGAGTACCGATAAGACTGTAAATGCCACATGCTATCACCATAACCATAATTGTCTCTTTCATGGTTACACAGTTATGTTGCTGTTTGGCAGGTTTGGTCCACAGCAATGCAAACCTTGACTCCTCTGATGGCATGACTCAGATTAAGCAAGGCCAATGCTGGCTAGGGAGAGTCTCTCCCCCTAGACGCCAAGCTGGGCGGAACCTGCTCCAGACCCAGCCCCCGCCCCCGTGCCCTCTCATCCCTCTTCCACCCACAATGTTTTGTAAAAATGTCCTGTACCCAGCTATATTGATCCAGCAAAGCCATGCTTTCCATTTCTACCCATACAGAAGCAATACAATATAGACAGAACTGGCAGAATTTAAATGGGTATTTTCATCACCAACGCTTGCTTATCTAACCGTGATGACACTGTTCAATTCTGCTGACATGCTGGATATACCCATGACCCTGCAGCTAATTTGTAATTTCTGATTTGCTCTGCACATCCAAACCTCTAATTTTAAAGTCTCCAGCAGAGCACAGCTGCAGGTAATACGTATTGGGATTATCTTCAGTTAGCCTTACGAGGGAGGAAATCAAGGGCTGTCAAAGGATTTTGCATGCAAATGCAAAAGGAAAAGAAATCTTGACAGCTTGGGTGATACAATATTGTAGGTATCAAACTGCATCCTTTTTATTGGATTACAAAAGTACATATCACTGTATGTGAATCAGGATATTATGAAGGAAAAGAAAAAAACAATAGCACCAGACATTATTTGCCTTATTTTTCCCTTTATCCCTTGATTCCCACAAGCTTTTCTCTGACTGTCTGCTCATGCCTGCAGCAGAGTGAATTTGTCCTGCGACCACAAATTTTCGGCTGGGACTCAAGGGACCTGGTGTCTCCCAGTCCCGGTGCAAGGCTGTACTTGATTGGTCCCTTTGTGCGGGGATTTAAGTCTTTATGCTCAGTCAGCTCTTTGCTTCACACCGTACCATGCTATTGCAGGTTCAGGTGAGACGCATTCACCACACACCTGCAGGTTACATCTTGATGGGCATAACCCAGAAAAGCAACCTTAAGCATTTCTAAACACATACAAAACAAAAAAGACCCCTTACATTTCAGTATCATAAAACACATTTTGAAAAAAGTAACAGGAAATTATTGTTCTGTGGGAGCAGAGATCACAAACAGTACACAGCCAACTTCAACATGTGCAGGAAAAGACCTGCCCTTGCTTACATCAGCAATAAGACCGCTCTGGAAAAGTAAATTGGTTGTGGTCTGTTTCCCTCTCTCCTTTCGCCCTTGTGCCCCCCAGCGAAACACTGCAATTGTTCCCCTTTTTGCTCACCTTTGCTCTCTCTCGCACTGCAGCCTAACCGTTTTGATTTAAGGGCTCTGAAAAACAGGTATCAGCTCAAGACCACGCAAAGCCTTGGTCTCCCGGGGTGGCCATTTTTGGACGTTTTTTGTTGTTGTTTTTTTTCTGTTTGCCTTAAGCTGGGGGTTGGAGGCAGGGACGTTTGTGTGGGGCTGCCTGAGAACTGCTTCCGAATTCTGGCGGATCCCGCTTCCATCTCAAACGCAGCGGGAAGTCTCTCCTCCGTAGCGGGCGTCATCCCGCGGCGCTGAAAGAAACGCAGAGTTGTCACAGCTGTGAGCATGCTGTATTCTAATTTGCCCAAGACTGACGGGTTTATGCATGCAGAGTGCACACCACAGAACAAAACAGCAGGCTCTCTCCCCATGGGAGAACGGCATTGGTGCGTCGATAGGTTGTTAGCAGTATAATAATGGCCATCCTCATTTGTATGGGATAAAACACAATCGGGGAACCGTGTTTGAATAATTACGGCTGGCAGTGTGTTTGCAGCGCTTAATCACCGCGGAGCTCCTCCTGTCTACCTCTCATCTGTCTATTTTTTCACCCAATTTGTAGTCGCCAATTTTACTGCTGTAGACTTGCCTCTTCACACACCCCCATATGCTTGTGCAGGAGCTCCGAAGCAAGAGCACTTCCTGGATATGCATATGCACCCAAGGGCTATTTTCCATACTACATGTCCCATGGTGCACCACAGAAGAGCATGTGCCCATTGGAGGAAAGTTGTGTCATCATCGACATCATCCCAAGTGATTCACAGGTGCCCCAAGAGCTGCTAGAGGGTTGCAGAAAGTCGGGTGGACCCTGGCTGACTAATCCCACCATACCCTGGCGGAATGAGCCCAGCCATGTTCCACCACCGTGGACTCCCTGCCATTGGCGGTTAATGGCACAGCTCAGACTCGGAATCAACGGAATAGAAACTTAGCTGGCACCTTTAAGGAGTGAAGGTTCAGCACCTCTGCAATTGTCTTCTTTTCGTTTCATCTACTCTGCAGTTTTCTAAGGTGTCTGCTTAAATGACTGAACTGTTTTAAGTTTTCCTCCATAACACACAGTCTGCTTAAGCCACAGGCAGGTTGGAGATGCATGCATCAGAATTCATGGCTCAAATGCGCTGTCCCAAAGCTGGCTTGGATGGTAGATTGCGCAGGCATGATTTGCTGTTCCATTAAACCCACTCCTCTCCCCTTACTCACCTGAAATAAGCTCTGAGGGTACATTTCCGGCTGACTCCAAAGAGCAGAATCCTTTCACCATGAATAAGGACAGGCTGTGGGTAATTCATCGACCATCTTCCTGGGAGAAGACACTGTAATGGCTGGCGGTTAGAGGGCTACAGCATATTTTAACCAACTTCTGTAGCATTGTAGAGTGCATGTGTTAACCAGGAAATGAACAGGTAAGCTTCCTTCTGGCTGCAAACAGTCTGTTGGCCTTCCTGGCCCCTTCCTGAAAGACATTTGACATGGACTCTGGCCCACCTCCACCATGTCCCACCACCCCCTGCAGCATCTCTGTCAGGCCCACAACAAAAAGGAGGTGCACTGTGTTCAAAAGAGCGTTCAAAAGAGCCTGTCTGAGACAGTGTTAATTTTGGCAGCTAATTTTGATTTAGTCTTAGTCTTAGCCTTTTGACTAAACGTAGGGCACTTTGTGGAAGGTATGGGTGAAGAATGTCACATTTTAGTCCTTTAAAAATTTTAAATATTATTAGTTTTAGACTAGTTTTAGTTGACGAAAACTATAGAAGATTTTGTCTAATTTTAGGCAAATGCATTTTTGTCACATTTTAGTCAGTTTGCATTTTTTTTTTTTTTATTAAATCATTACAGTGACCTTTCATCAAGCACACAGATGTTCTTAAGCCAACTACATTCCTTAGGTTTTCTTCTCAGGGCCAGGGACCCCTAGCTGTAGCCTAAACGTGATGCATTTAATAATACACTAACATCCAGAAAGGTTGTGTCATGCACTGTATGCTGTATAAATATGTACTATGTGTCTTTTGCACTGTGGAAGGAATATGACTTATTCTTTGGCTGTTTGTCAAATAAATCTGACATTAATTTAAAAATATTCTTTTTGCACTCGGTTGTTTATCATTGCAGTGCAAATGTCAAAAAAACAACTACAAAGAAGTACAGTATACTCAGACCATATAACCTACCCACAACACAAGACAAAATCAGTGCAAATATAGTATAATTAAGTCACTTACATGTTTGGAATAGTAGTGCAAATGACCATCAAGGACATACTATACTGTTGGACAAATAAGGGACACGAACTATCCAGAACTAAGTCGAGCAAAACTCAGGCAGGCTATTATCAGAGCGGTGCTTCTCACTTAGGTTACCACATTCACACTAGGATTAGCATAAGTGGAAGTGGACATAGTAATAGAACCTAACTAGCATAATATTTACATGGTACATGAAAACAATCTAAGATTATAATAATAGTTATATTTACAATATCTCTACAACACAAGCATAATAGGACACTGGCTGACCTGTAAACAAACAGCGGCAACGATCGCTATTGCAGTGGCAAGCTAACCTAAACACAAACTAGTAACACATATTGGCCACCGCTTCATTTGTAATAATACTGGTCCTAACGACAAAGTGAAAAAAGACAATATTTCCACTGACTTTGTCTAACAGTGTAGGCCCTAGCTCAAAGCAACGCTAGCATTACTGGACATCCTAGTTGTAAGCTTGCTAACATGCCGAATGGCAAGAGCGAGAGTGAGTGCTGTTTGTATCTATGCTGTAGAGTGGGGAAGTAAAGAGAGTGTCCGAATTAAGGAGTAGTTCAGCTAGCTAAATAATACAAGGAACATTGACTTATAGGTTGTTCATATAATGTTAATGTTCATCCTGCACTCAAACAACTTACCTACTGATATGCACAATTAACGTTAACAAGTAGAGTGAACAAGAAAAGACAGCCGTCTGCTTTTAGCTAACAGTCACGCCTTTAAGTTGATTTTGATAGCTATAGAACTTACCCTATCATATATTTCTGGTTGCTGCACCTTCAAATGCCTCGATATATGTACTGTTTTTTCCCACCGCATGGTCTGCATTGTGTTTTATTGTCAATAGCACTAGTGATATAGATACAATTTCCGTATAGATACAACTGCTCCATTGGTGGGGTAGCACGACCTGGACCTGTATATCAACCAATCATAAGCATGCAGTACACGGTTATGCATATTTTGTAAAGTGAGCTCCTGGTAGCTAAATTGTTTGTCCATTCGTCTGTCTCTGAAATTATCGTTTCGTTATTACTCGTCAACAAAAATTGTACTATATTTTGTCACAGTTTTTATTTCCAAAGGTGCATTTTTATTTTGTTATCATCTCATTTTCAAAAGGTTCATTGCCAAATATTTTTTTAACAGTTTTCGTCAAAGAAATTAACACTGGTATGAGACTCCCAGCAGTGCATGGCCAATTTTGGGGCAGTGCTGTGTGGGCAGGTAAGGCCCACATGTCGGAACAAGGTAGTTGGAGACATAGCCCCCTTGATAAGGCCAATTACAAGGAACTCATAATGCATGCTCCATAGCCCTGTCTGTGAAAACATATTTCTATGAACAATGTTGCCGATCCATCTGTAAGAACAGAGGAGGGAATGAGTGATTTACATTACCCACAATGCCTTGCTTCATTAGCATTCTTCCTTGGTTTAGCAGATGCTTTCATCCAAGGCCATCTATTCGGAGTGCATTTCAGATGTTATCTGTTTATATTTATGCAGCCACATGGGTACAGATTCAGTTTTTTTGTTAGGTTCAAGGTTATTCAAGATCACAAACTCAAGACAGCGACCAGCTCTACAGTATGAACCTCCAACCATCTGGTTTCACATCCAGCTCTGTAATTCTTACATACAGGGAAAAAAAACCTTCAAGATGAGGGTTACGCAACCTGTTATCACAGTTCAGCTGGCGGTATTTTTGTAGAAACCTAATTTATAGAATCATCACCAGAGTTTCAGGCTCTAAGATTAATGGCATTTTGCACTGTGCTGGGTGGTACAGTTCAGTGGTACAGGTACTGCCGCCATGAGTAAGCATATCAGAAGCTCAGGACATTAACAGCCATACACAGCCACTGTGAAACCTATTGAGCCCAAGCTGCAAGCGCAGTTACATAGAACACTGACTGGGACCGCATTTATCCTTTACCTTAGAACATTAAATACTAAATATAGGATGTAAATTATTGCCATTTTGGTATATTGCAATATACAGAATTTCTGATTTGCATATAAGTACTGCACGATATATTTCTCAGTATATTACAATATTTTGGGTATGCTGTAGTGTATGTCATAAAACAACATGAACAGCTTCTGCAATACATTGCACATGTGATTTTGGCAAAACATTCTGAAATAGCAGCAGATTTTTTACAACACATGGAGGTATGCAGCTTCCTAAGAAGGCTGCTACTCTGCTCGACACAGTAAAATCAGAGGAGGAAACAGGATGCCATTTAGCCTTCTTCCTGCGTTCCACAAGGGATTTGACCCAAAAAAATGCCTCAGACTGCTTCACCATATTGGATGTCTGGGGAATTGAGACTGGAGGTTATTTAGTTCCTTGCCATGCAGAGGCAGCATTCAGATTTAACAAGATACAGGAAAGTGCTTGTAGAATATGCAATTTTGTTGTTTTTTTTATTCATTTCTCAATGCCTTTTCGCTATCTCCGCCCCACTTGTAGCGCAGTGTGGTATGATTATAAAAGCCCTGGGGGTGGTTTTTTGGGGGGGATCTCGACATTCTTCTCTTTGTTTCGTCTCCATTAAGATGCAGCGCGTGTGGAAGTGGTATCATTTGCGTTGTGGAGACACAGGACCCCGTGGAGGCCTGCTGGGGGAGACGCCATCGCTGGAGGCGCCGTTATCTTCGTCAGTGCAATTACTGCTGCCGTTATGTCGACTTCCCGAGGAGGAGGAGGAGGAGGAGGAGGAGGAAGGCGGGGTTCTGCCTCCCCTGGAAATATCTTTGGTGGAATAAAAAGAAAGAAGGAAAAAAGAAACAAGACGAGGCCTACCACCGTTTGGATCGTGGAGCCAGATTTAATTGCCACTCATGACACTGCTGCAATCACCGTGCTCTCCCCACAGTTTCCTCTGAGAACTCCCCGCTTGAAATGTAAAAGGAGGAAATGATTCATAATTTATGCCTAACAAGAGACTTGCAGGTGATACAGTTTTTCAGTTTTCTTTTTACTTTGAGCGATGTAACACCATGGCAATGGGTTCTAGATGCATTTGAAAACTCGCCAGGCTCCTTTTGGCATGTGATCCAGGTGAGCTCATCTGTCTCATCTGTCTGATTATTTTGGAGCCGGGAATGGAGAGAGATTATCCATAGCCATACCAGATAGCTATGTCAGAGCCACTGAGACCGAAAAAAAACCCCATGACTCCAGTACAAAGATGAGGCGAATCAAATCAATGCAATATTGGCCGAGACTTTAAAAAAAAGGAGATGCTGCCTTTGCCGTGTGAAACCATCTGATGGCAGGCAGGTAGACCATTAAACATTACGTGGCCCTGGGCAAGGCATTAAAATGTATAGCTTCCGCCTCATAAATTCAGCAATTAATTTTGCAGCACCTTTTTTTTTTCTTTTGCAGTTCAGTATCTCGAACATTTCAAGATCAAAGCTGCTGTAACACCCCCCCGAATGCAGCAGGGGTGGATCTGGCGACTTATCAGCCTCTGTGCAGGGGCGGCCATGTGGTGTGTTGCTCTCGTGTGCCCCGTCACATGGTTTATCGCAGCCTGCCGGGGTTACACTTAGCACCTTACCCCAGACCAGCGAGGCGCCTTTGAAAAGGCAAATGACGCTATGCTTTGCTTATCTCCGAGGGCTCCGTGCAAGAGAGTTTACTTCTCAACAAACTATACTATAATATTTATTATCGTTGTTGCTGTTTATTCATTGTGACAAGCATCAACAGTCAATTTGGCCCTGATTCAGATTCAGTTTTGAAGAAAATCAATCAATACCAGAATAAATCAATATATGAATAAAAACAAAAGATACAACAACACAGCCCTCTGCAAGGTTATTGGAGAAAAGAAGTGACAATGAAAATAATCGTTGGAATCACAATATTCACAATGTATATTGTCAATGTACCCTGCAGGTTACTGTATATACAAGGATTTTAGTGTGGTTCAAATGAAACAGAGGACATTGAGCAGCATCTGAAGTAAATGTGAAAATGAACTCTGACAGGGTGACAGTGAGCATCCGCGGTAACTGAGGGCACACAGCAAAAGGCCATCAGTGCAGAAACATACCATGTAGAGCTGCATTAATCCCTAGCCCAGATAAAATACTATTGCAATTCCCAGCATGCACTGCTTGCGAAAGGCCAGGCCACTCTCAGCGGTGCTGGACTTCTCACTTCCTGTTTCTTTATCCTGGAGTAAACGTGCGATGACCTTTCAGCCAGCGGAGGCAACCTCTTTTGCTGTGATATATTTCGGCCGCGTGTGAAATGCCAAACGCTTGGTGGAGTCATTGTCGCAGTGCTGTTTAGGCTAATTGCCTCACCACACACGCTGTGCAAGCTGCAACAAAAGGCCCGGGCTCCTTTGAACCAGGGGCGATTAATCTCGGCCCGAGTCCTTGGTGACCGTGCCTCTCTCAAAGAATGTCACACAGTCTTCAGAAACCGTTTTAAAATGCAGGAAGGACCCCGGGTCTGTTCCTCCAAGACCCGGGGAAACGCTTCCTTGAATTGAGCAGGTTTTTTTTTTTGTCTTTTGTTTTTGTTGGAGTCCTTTTCTCTCGTCAGAAGCCTTTCGATACACACTGGCTTAAGATCTCGACCGTGATCTTGATCTAGATCGCGACAGAGGTTAATTCTTCAGAGAACATTTATTGGTTTCTAATCCCTACCGATAATTGTTTGACCATGACACATGAACAAAATGCTGTCTGTGGTATTTCTTTTTTTTTTGATTCTCCTGTGTACTCTGCAAACCAGTGGCCGCACAAATAGGGGAGGGTCAGTCCTGAACTTGTGGTGCATAAATAACAAGGTTGCTCATTTCACCAGTTGGAGCCCATCTGTGTTTTTCACTTAATTATGTCTTTTCTCTGGTAACATTGTCTCTGCGTGCATTACATTATATGGCTGTAATTATAACAAAGAGATTAGGTGACGACATAAATGCCATTATGACAAAGAGACGGGCATTGGTTTTGAACATAAATTAAATTGGCTTTGAACATAAATTTATGTTATAACCGAAACGATTACATGTGTAGCCCAAAGACAGAAAGTAGAAGGTCCACATTCCAGCCATCATAGTAAAAAAGAACTGGCAACAGTGAAGAATCCTTATTTTAAATTGACATTTTTGTTGTGTGAAAGAAGCAAGATAATGATCAGATACATATAGAAGCTCTGCTTCCTGTAACCATAGAATTGACTACTGCGAGCATAATCATACAGGTACAACCTCACAGGTATAGGAAAAGCGTTAATTACATATGAAAGATAAGACTCTCTCTCTTCTCTATGTCCCCATTTCCACCATTTTGCATGACTTATGTCCACAAACCAATCTGTATTGCATTTGTTAAGCAATATCTTTTTCAACACCTGATGGCAAGCACGGTACATTTGGAGGGTTGTTTTTGCTGCCTGTTCACCCAGGCAAACACTGATTGGAAGTGAACAGAAGTGGTACTTGGTGTTCTTGGCAGTGTCTTCCCGTCTTTTTTCTGCATGAGAGACAGACACAGCATGGAGTGTATGCTACGCTTGCAGGCTCACCTCATGTTGGATGCCCTCCTCTCTGATCACCTTGTTAAAAAAAAAAAAACTCAATGCCAAATGCTTTGTTGCAATAAAAACTACAGATGTTAAGCCTTTTTTATTGAATTAAAAAGGTAAACACCGTGGATGCAAAGACTTTAATACACACTTTAAATTTTGTCATAATCATCAAAAACATTGTTAAGAATGTTTTGAATGAGTTGAGAGAATACCTATTGCAACCAAATTCCAGTAGTCTTGCCTGTTTTACTTGTGCCAAAGCCGTGGCACAATACACACACATACACACACACACACACACACACACACGCACGCACGCACACACACACACGCACACACACACACGCACGTACTGAATCCTTAGCTCTGCATACTGGAAAGACAGCTGTAATATTTTACTCTCTAAGAGCACTTTGTTATGTATAATAAAAGCAGAATGACAGCAATGTGATGTATTCCTGTACTATCACACCGCAGACAATCGGCCCATCTTGTTCCTTCATTCCTACTGCTTTATTGATCCAACTATGTGAGGCACGGCCTGTGAGTTTCTCTCTTTTAAAATGTCCAATCCGTTTACAGAAGAAAAGAGGCCCAGAATCATCTCAACAGCTTTTTCTATGCAGTGATCTGAAGAGCCTTCACACGGAGTGGGTATGTCTCACGTTTATTGTTGTTTTGAATGAACCAGAATGGTTATCCATTTCCTCTGAAATGGGCCCATTTAGGAAAATAGCTGCTTCCCTCTGCTGAAAGAAGAAACAGACATGATGGGAAGCACTAGCGGAGGGCTTTGTTGCAGGAAGTGGCTCTCGCTGATAGCTTGGTTTAGCACGACCCCGGACAGGGAGAGGTCAGCAGCAAACAGAGCAGGCGGCGGGAGGGCGGACAGGGATGTGTTTGAGAGGCTCTGAATCTCGCAGCCCGTCTCCTATACGGGGCAGAAACCACAGTAGGTGTAGCCTCCCCTCACCATTGAGGCTGAGTGAATGCATCTCTGTGCCATAGTGCAATCACGCAAAGGCAAGCCTGATAATAAGAGAGATGGGGGAGGTGTGCAAAAGGGTCAGGAAGACCCCCCTCCCCCAAAAGGAGCGAAAATCCCACTGCCTCTCGGGACGCGGTCGCCATGGTCACGCTATGGTGATGGTTGGCCCTGTGACCACACTAACACTGACTCTGCCATCGAGGCACAGACCTGTGCAGATTTAATGTGTAGTCTGCTAATGAACAGTGTGGGGTGGGGGGCTAACAGTACTGTCATTATCCTCTCGGTAACTGTAGGAACGGGGCCTGCTTCATGACCCTGGCATACCAGTTCCCAGCTCTCTGCCGGAAAGCCGTGGATCCATATGAATAAAGCCCCTTTATGTGTAAGCTCCAGTTTTTTTTTTTTATCCCTCTAAAGCAAAGCCAGCCACAAAAGAGGCTGAGAATGATGATCTTACCCAATGAGAATCCTTGCCATTGGCGAAGCCCACGGCATCCTCTGGGCTTAAAGTGCAGCAGCGCCACTCGTGTTCCCCGCCGATGTCTTTGACAGAACCCGGGTTCACGTTTACTGCTGTAAGACAATTGAACTCACGCTGAATTTTATTTTTTTTAAATGGCCATGACAGACATAGATCAATGGGATACTGACGCAGGCCAGTACGGCAACAGACCAGTTGGTGTCAAATCAATTTCAGATTATGTGGCAGAGTACTGAAGGAAGTGGGTTTATGACAAAGAGGCTGAAGATTCAGTGCTCATACGGTGGTTTGCCATTACCTTCTTGGCCATGGCACTTAACCTGATCTTCTCCAGCAAATATCCATCCGCATTAAACAGATAATGTAGAAAATTGAGGCCATGCTCTCTGGAGAAAAGGGCATCCGCCAATCAAATGTGTTAAATAATGCGTCCAACAGGGGCTCAGGGGAAACCCGGTCAGGCCAGATGTGAGAATATGAGATGCAACATGAGGTATCTCAGTGGAAATGGAATCTCGTTAGCTGGAGACAGGATATTTATGTATGACGACCCCTTGTAATTTTCCACTTCATTTGCAGTTCCTATGTGAGAGCCGTTAGCTTAGACGCAGAGCGGGTTACTCAGAGCCAACGCTAACGGCGTGTTTACAACAGTGCTCACAAAAAGACAGAACAAAGTGAGGGATTAAACTTGGCCTAAACAATGTTAATGTACGGACCTAAACAACGGGTGAAACCTCAGGCGTCTCACTGCAGAGTGTAGCCTCTTCAGCCCTGTCTTAAATGCTGGGGGATTCTGGGAAGGGTGACATTGACACAGATGCCTGCGGAATGACACAAACTGGTGGTGAAATTTATGGTCCATTTTCACGTTCTGCAGGTTTTGTGGGCCAGTCGTTTCATTTAAAGTGTGCACAATCTGACAAGCTTTTAAGGAGTATGTTTTTTTAAACCTCCAGTGTAACCCCTTATAACATTGTTTATTTATTTGCAGGCATTAGGAAACCTTACATATTTTAACATTTTATTCATTTATACAGCTGTCTTTGGGAAATTTAGGCTAACTTCTTTCAAAGGCACAGCTGTGGTTCCTCATCAGGGAATCAAGCCCACATCCTTTGAGCTAAACCTCTAGATCCTCTGCAGCTATGCTACTCTGCTGCTGAAGACTCCCCTCCCACTATAAAGTTGTTTGTTTGGTTTAATAAAGGTTCTGAAAAAATTCCCCCACACAGAAATCAAACCAAAAAAGACAGATAATTGCATGCATTTAATCCTATCCATTATGTGTGGAAGTTCTGCTTTAGGGTATGTGTTGGTGTTGAGTTGGAATGGCACAGTCCTATCAGTTACATTGTGTGGTGCTTGTGTTCTCGGCCCTGGCATTTGTTTATGTGTGGATGGTGATGTCTTTGTGTAACGTTTCATGTAGTTTTGCTGGATGCCATTTGTGCTTGTCTTTGGGACTTCCTCTGGATAAGAGCATCTACTGGAAGTCAAAATTGTAATTGTAACATTAAATGTAGTTAATCTTGTAAATTGCTCTGGATAATAGCGTCTGCTAGATGTCATAAAGGTTAATCTAACAATAAATGTATTTATGTCTTGTGAGTTGCTTTGAATAAGACTCTGCTGAATGTCAAAAATATAAATGTAATCTGATATATTAATGAAGGGAAGGCCTGAATACTTTAATGATAACGATCATCTAAACTAGAGTCGAACGATAGTTACCAGATCTTTTTTGTTGGTCCTACATTTCCGGGAGATCCAAATCTGATATTCATGATTCTTCACAGCAGCGCTTATAAAGTTAGCTAGGGCGCCCATGGGTTATATTTAATGGGTTAGCGGGGGGCCTTTTTAAGTGAATAAAAAAAGTATAAAGGCTGGCCGTGTTACTTCTTTCCCAAACAACAATGGGAGCGCTCCGATTAATCCATAATGCAATAGATTACCCCAGAGAAAATGAATAATACAAGGAGAATAAAAAAAAACAAGAAATCCAGCCCTTCATTGAAACTGGATGCATTCCAGTGACTCAATGATCTTCCAATTTAAATGAGAGGGAGGAAAACAGAAGTTAAAAAGGAGAGGCTGCCCCGTTGTTTCCAAATGCTTAGACAGTGGACCACACTCTGTGATGTGTCGTGTTATCTGGTCCGCCACACAGAAAAAGAGAGAGACAGGGAGAAAGATGGAGAATGAGAGAGAGAGAGAAAGAGAGATGCGAGGTGACTTGCCATTCCTTTCAGCCCGTCCTCTGTGGATGAGACGCCCTGACATTTATCTTATTGAGCAGGATTTTATCCTGGCGACCTGCGGATGATGGAACAGCCTGACCCCCTGTGCTCCTCTGACTGTCAGACCGGACTGACGGGGGCATCGTTCTCTGTTGCGTCAGTGCCATACTTTCACCACTGCCATTCACATTCCGCGTTTTTCAATAAACCTCTGTCTGCGTCCGCTGCCGTCTGTCACAAGCAAGACGGGAGCGGCGATTCGGCCACCATTTGAACCGTTTGATTGAACCGTTTGGAAATCATTTCTTTCTCGACGAGAAACTCCTCTGACACCTGACATTTCTTCTCTTCTGCCCCCCGTCCATCCAGAGGATGAGAAGAGGAGCTTGGCATACAATTGGCCAAACGCAGAGCGACAGTAATCCAAGCCCGATGTTCAAAATTTCACCCCAGTGTTCAAAATCTCACAGCCTGCCTGAAGCGAAGACCTCGCGTGGACACCCAACATGAACTGTGCATTACGTGAGGTTAGCATTAGCATGCTAATTTGCTTGTGTCAGTCATCTGAGATGGCTTTCAGTGTTGTAGTGGGCGGGGTCGAAAGTGTCATTGGCGGAGCACATTGGAAAAGTACTGTGGGCGTGCTGGTGAGACCGTCTGTATCCCAGCCTCGCCGCTGGGTCCTGTGCCGAGCTGCATCTCCCACTATGCCCCAACTCGCCTTAGTCACTGCTTCCAGTCCTTAATCATCAGCCATCTGGCCAATCAATGCCATGAATTCATCAGTGGAGCCGACACATTTAAACCCACTGACCTGAGACAGGACTACTCAGATGGACACTGACAGGAATCCGCCAACGCCCTCTCCGCCCTTGTCCTCTCTGTTCTCCTTTCTTTTAGTCTCAGTCGGACTCTCACACGTGCCAGCGCCTGGCATGCTGTGGCGTGCGAGTCCCTGGGTTGCTGCTGTGACAGCCCAGGCAGCCGTCATGCCCAAGCTAATACCCATACCATGTGCACTGCTCTGTGGAGTGACATTTAACATGGACTCCCCCGGCTCGGGCCTGCAGACAATAACAGCAAAGCTATGCCTTCTACCAGACAGGCTAGAGCAGCTGTCAAGGAGTTTGCAGACACAAAGACTAAAGATAGTCATCTCTCTGTGGCCAACTTGCTGGCAATGGAAGTTGGGGGGGGGATGCGGGGGGGTGTGAGTGGGGGGTGTGTACTGCAGTGAGGACAGCACTACTTGTGTATCTTTAGGTCGCCTCGGTGTAGGTGTGTAGCATCTGGGGACTCTCCTGTGTTCCGACCAAATACAACTTTCCTCTTCTACACAATCAAATCTTGTTTAAATCAGCACATCTAACTGTTCATAATGAAAGTACAGCAAGTAGATATCTCTTAAAACAGTGCATGGATTAGTTCAGTGGATGGGGTTGTAACCACAAACACATTTTAATGAAGTCTCCGGGCCTGTATTCACACTCAAATTTTCGATGCTGCAGACCAGGGAAAATGTGTAGTTAGACGCACTAGTTTTTATCAAACACCCTTGTGTGAGCAATGTGGTCTGTGCTTGGTAAGCCCAAAACAGTTTTTCTTGTAGGATTTATTCACAAAGTAACGATTGTCTTTTTACAGAAAGCTTAAAGTCAATGTTAGGCCCACAGTTTTATAGGTGAATGTGATCTTATCAACAAGACATTAGGAAGGAAAAAAGACCTTACTCGTATATTTCACTGTGAGGCGCGATGGAAAATATATTACCCTCGATGTTAATCTCCCAAGCGGCAATTGGACCATCGCTTTATAACGCTGCTCGCACCATAATCCGCTGCATCTCACAGCAGAACTAGTAACGGAATCTCATTTCGATCTCACAGCCCTCTTCCGATTGCGCCTCTCTTAGCAGCCTCTCGATGATCCATCTTGAAACCACTCGCATTTCCTGTTGCCGAGCATCTTGGACGCGAGAGGGAACGAAAGGCCGGGGAAATCAATACCTTTCCTGTCATGTGCAAGGCATCCCTGTGCATTATTAGCATAATAAATGTCAATGTAACTGGCAGATGCATTTCAGCATGCCGTCCTGCGCTCTCCTGAGCCCAACCTGTATTCACAGCTGTATCAGGTTTCTTTGTCGGGTTTGTTAGATGTATAACATAGATGGTTCCAGTTGTATTCAACAACTCAACTCTACGGTGTCGCTGTGATGTGTTAATATGTTCGGCCGTGATGTATTCATCAAATAGGTGTACACGTGGATGTCATGATTTTCACTTTGTCCTCATTTTATGTTTGATTGAGGTCAGTGTTTGAGGACACAGGAAACTAAATAATGTCTTGAAAATGTTGAAGTTTTAACAAATCATAGGAAATAAGGTGTTTCTTGATCAGAGGTTTCTTTTCTATATCAGTGTTTGAGACAAGGTATTTTTTGCTACCAAGAGGCAATTTCACACCTTGTCTCAACCAATCAGAGGTGTGCTGCTAGCTGAGGGTGAATGTATTATAGCTATTTGAGGGCACACTTTGTAAGGAACATTGGGTGACTCTGGTACTAGCCTGGTTTGGAAAATGAGAATGTTTGAGCAAAAAATATCATTTGGTTCTCACCAATCTCATGAAAAGAAACCGCCACCACTAACACATGTCAACTGAATACTGCTGCTATGTCAAAATGGAAAAAGAGCATTTGGAGTGTATAACGTGCTCGGTAGATGTACTGATCACCATCAAAAGCAATAGCAATTCAAGTCAAAATCCCAGCACCGGAGAAGAGAAATTGCCTGGCTACAGTACTTAAAAAGAGGAAGTTCTGAACATTAAGTCCCTAGTGATAATGGGGACAGAGACAGAGAACGGATGCCCTGCTCACAGGTATGTATTACAAGCGCCACCTCAAAGCAGTGCACTGACAACCAAGTGTTCACATTTACGCCAAGACCACCTTGAGAACTCTTGAGAATTTGGTGATAATTCCCATGGAGGCTGATAATAAAGGAGTTTGACTTTGAGATATTGTGACTCATTTTTGACTGTGAAGCCAAGACGAAAATAAGAATATCTGAGAACAAAACTGTTAATAGCCTACTGGTCCAAATACAAAGTGGTGCTGTGCTGAATGTATTGCTATTTCTAGAGAGGTTCTCTCACTCCCCATGGCAGATGTACAGAAAAGTTTTTGCTTGTAGTCCAATGACGGAGTTGTAAAATGTAACATATCACCAAATATGATTCACGTTTCGCAAAAGTTCATTTTTTCGTATCAGTTTTGAAATGCTTGTAAAAAGAATATTTTTAGTGACTATATATATATGCAGTATGTGTGTGTGTGTGTACATAAACAGTACAACACTTGTTTGATTTTTTACCTACCTCTGCTACCCTCACATGAAAACTGACCTTGCAAATCCTTACCAATCCCCCATGTAGCTTACCACCTTTAGATCAACTTTTTTTTTCAAACCTGTAAACTTTCAACCTCTCTGTAAACTTATCCATTCTCAAATCTTTGTGAGTCACTCACCACAACCACTGAATGAAATATTCCCCCGGGCTTGCTTTGGACCAACTTTCATAAGTTTGTGTTCCAAATGAAGATATGGAAGGAGAATTATCAGACAACCCCAGTGCAATTAACAAACTCATCACATCCAGATGTATAAAAATCCCACTCACAACTTCCTTTTCATGTCAGCTGTTCATGGCATCCCTTCTCCTGTCCACCGTCTCTTATTATATCTATTTCTCTTCTGATGTTCAAATGGGGGAGCAACATCCTCACCTAAGGTGCAATTGGACTCCAAGCCAAAGACCAGTACCCCTGTACCCCCATTGACAACAGCGCTTCTTATTGTATTAAAATTACCTGAATTATCAATTTTCTTTGACTTGTCAGAGAGTATAGTGAAAGTTTTACTTTTAAAACATACTGTACTGTGGTGTGATGGAAGAAAAACCTCATATTTGGGTCAACATGGTCTCTGTCATGACTTCAGATCTGCACAAGGCCACATTTCAAGGTCTTTTTTTTCTCATTTCCGTTTGCCACAGCCCTTATTCACCCAGGGTTAAACTTCAAAGAGCCTGAAAAAAATAAAACTTACAGACATTTATTTGAATATGCACTATAGATAATAGCTGTGTGTGTTGCCATGGTAAATGGTAGCTCTGATGCATCAGAATGGCAGATACTGAAATCAAACATGCTGTTTGCCATCTAGCGGATGAAACACTTTGATTCATTCCTTAGACTTCAGGTCAAAGTGCATTATGGCTGCATTGATAGCTGACCTTATCTTTCTCAGAAGACCATCCTCTGAAGGGAATTGCTGCATTTTAATAATTCTCTTTCAAGCAGATGATCCTGTTTGCATATTATTATTAAACTCCTAAAAATGATTTTTTTTTTTTTCTGTGAAGGAATGCACTGTCGTGATTGACTCTCAGCCAATAGGGTTTCACCGTGCAGCTGATCCATTAACTTTATCCCGTTTGGAGTTAATGAGAAGAATGCCATTAATCCACGACTTTGAGTGAGTGGCATCGGCCATTGATTGCTCCAGTGCATTCCAATAATTGCCTATGGCATGGCTCTGTTTTGCAGATTGAGCTTTTCTGAGGGTGCGCACATTGCCTAACCTAGCTTCAGTGTTGTATGTCATACCATATCATCACAGATATCCACATCCCACATGGTTGTTCAGGAGATCTTAATTTGAGGAAAACAAAAACTGAAAAAGTGTTTGCTGGGGTCTTGCAAAATGTCACATTTCAAGGGATGTTCACGCTTCTGAATGTACCCATGTGTAGGCTATACTACTGACCATTGTGTTTCTTTTGGAAACTCATTATCTGGCTTGATCTCATTATCTTGTGGAAGCAAGAACATAGCCTGCTATAAACAAAATGTACTCTATAGCACAAGCTCAAGCGTTTCATTTGCAATGCCATTTGTCGATTCCTTAATTACACACCCACTGTGTGCTCAGCAAGCGCATTGGTTGCTTGCGTGGCTTTGGAAAGGGTGAGACCAGATATGTTCTCAAGCAGTTCTTTTCATCTATCATCTGAAAAATGATCCTGCTAAATTTCAACTGAGTAAATGCACTCTGTATGTATTATATCCACACCATATATGTTGTCATCTAAACAAATATAAAAGGTAGGTGTGTGTATATTATATATACACACACCTACCTATACTATATGGACAAAAGTATTTGGCCACACCTGTTTTTCAGGGTTTGGGCTAGGCCCCTTATCTCCAGTGAAGGGCAATCTTAATGCTTCAGCATACTAAGACATTTTGGACAATGCTATGCTTTCAACTTTGTGGCATCAGTTTGGGGAAGGCCTTTTTCTATTCCAACACGACTGTGCCCCAGTGCACAAAGCAAGGACTATAAAGACATGGTTTGATGAGTTCGGTGTGGAAGAACTTGACTGGCCTGCACAGAGCCCTGACCTCAACCCCATCGAGCACCTTTGGGATGAACTGGAATGGAAATTGCGAGCCAGGCCTTTTCGTCCAACATCAGTGCCTGACCTCATAAATGCTCTACAGAATGAATGGGCACAAATTCCCACAGAAAGACTCCAAAATCTTGTGGAAAGCCTTCCAAGAAGAGTGGAAGCTGTTATAGCTGCAAAAGGGGGACCATCTCCATATTAAAGTATATGTATTTGAATACAATGTCATTACAATGTAATGGTCAGGCGTCCAACTACTTATGTCCATATAGTGTATGTATATATATATTTTATATATATATACACACATAGAGAGAGAGAGATTAGCATTAATAACGCCTGGAAAAATTCATCTTAAAAGTCGCTTTTTAAAATGCATACAATATCCTGAGCCTTTTCTTAAAACCAGAAACCTTCACAGCAAAAAGATGTGTCCTTCATGGCTAATTGAGCCTTTTGCTTCAGATTATATGGTGTGTACATATCATCTCCCTCATTCAATAATATAATGTGATTTCCCCTGGTATCTTTTTTATCTCCTCAGAGTTAATCATGCAAGTCCTTATGAATGAATTCACCAAAATGTGTTTCCTTTTAATATACCAGCAATTTTCTTCAAAAGCAGGATATCATTATTAGCCCCTTCGACAGATCATATTTAATAGATTTTTGACAATGCAAACACTGCCCACATTGGTAAAGACTACTATATGGTTCTTGACAGAAAGCCAGCCTTGTCCAAATTTTCCTTTGGGGTTTTTCTTTTTTGTTAATTTCTATACACTTAATTCATATCATGTGTTTAAGCATCATCCACATGTCTCTTTTAATCGTACGGATCTAAGGCTTCTAGTGAAAACTTTTTTGATGCTTACAGCTGAGTCAGGACATGCCTTAGCAGTTCTGGTTTCATGACTCAGTTCCTTGTGTTTGAACTCAACAGTCTGTTCTCAAAGCTGAAACGTTTACAGTATAGTGTCCTGCTCTGATGTTCAAAGACATGAGATCTGGTACCAAAACACGAAGCCAGCATGCTTAAAAAGGCATTTCTGTGTAACGGAAGGCTCAAAACAAATACAACACCCCAGGAGAGGGCACAGCCAAAGCTTCCATGGGGTAAGCCTTAATAACATGAAACACTGGTACGTCTTTCTCTCTCCCTCTCTGTCTCTCATTTGAGTCATTCAGAGGGATTTGAGCTTTGATGGTGCTGAAAATTTGCAATTTTGTTCAAAGAGGTCAAAACTTGCTCGCAGTCTATCAGATTTTTTCCAGTGTTGCTGGCCTTTCTCGACTGTTTCTGCACACCTGCTTCCAGATCTTTCCGGCATTATCTGAGAAGGTGATCATTACGGGTTTGGCGGGAAGATCGTTAGCTGCATCTGGCTCGCAGCTCTCAGAGAGCTGCAGGTGTCCTTGGCAACGGTGCCTTAACCTTAATGTTGGACGACAGCGGGAGAGCTCTGCTGTCACTACACTTCAGGCTGGGCTTTCTCCCGAGCTGTCTCAGCACAGTCATTAAACATAAGTCCGTCAAGGGGGTGTCAGTATAACGAGGGGGACAGAAGGGCTGTGTGGAGCATCGGATGGAGGTAGGGACCGGGTGGCAGCTGCTTGTGCCATGTTTTTCCAGCCAGGATCCTGCCACGCAATGCCAAAGTCCCGGTGTGTGAAATAACGTTTGTGTGGTAAACCTGCTGCACAAATCAACCACTCACTGCAATGTAATAATGCAATCAAGGCCATTTTACTCATACCAGAACTGGATTACTGTAACAAAATTATGTTGTGTTACATTTCTAATTCAATTTGCAGTTGCTCTCTCCAAGCAGGGTGACTTGCCTCTCATTCAGTCTTGCAGCTGGATTTTTGCAGAAACAATTTGTCTGCAGCACCTCCCTCAAGGGTAAAGCAGTACGGAAATTTCACCCCTGCGACCTTAAGATGACAAGTCACACTCCCTAGTTGTTTGTTATCCATAAGAGTGGAAAGACAGGAGGGTGCAGGCTAAGAGTCCTCAAAGGCTTCTGTTGCTGTAGAGGAAGCTTGTCAATCACAGGGCCAACAAGGACCATTTTGAAAAAAAATAAATAAATCTGCAGTACTGACCTTCACTTTTGGTTGCTTATTGAGAGCAGGCAACACAGGAGTGCAAAGTGAAAAGGCAAATAGACTCAAGCAGGGCCTGTGGGCTCAATATGCATTTACCCTGGAGACAAGCAAGAATGAAATCCACTTTCCTGCAGCAGTTACAAATATAGATTAACGTGAGGCAGATGTCACGGGATTTGAACAAGACATTAACGTTTTCACACAGAAGCTGTGAATTGGGGGAGGGGGAAAAAGCACATCACCTCAAAGCATGATCTTACAATTCATGCCTTATGTGAGTCCTACAAAAAAAGCTCTCTTTCTATGTGTCTATATAGTCATTCACAGGGGCACCAACATTTGCATACTGACATTTAAGACATTTAATTTTCTCTGATGAGCACTGATTTCAAGTGTTATTGACATTTACAACCACACTCACAAACACGCACACACACACACACACACACACACACACACACACACACACACACACACACACACACACAAAAGAACAGGAAGTTTGGACAGCATAGACTCATACTCGCAGAGATACATTAACATGATTTGATTCCGGCTGGCTTGGTGGCAGCATTCTGAATGTCTAAAAGTGGGTCCGCTTGGAAACTCTGATGACATCATTCCTGATGGTAAACAAGGGGCCTTTGAAGCGACTTCAGCTGGCGGTCGAACTCGTGCATGCCTGTCGCTGGGCTGTGTAATTTGCTGACCTTCTATTGGACTTAAGCTGATGAAACGCTTGAACCTCAGAGCAATTTGTGGCCAGGGGTCCTGGCAGGGACTGCTCTATACCTCGCATGAAGCCAGTGGATGAACTGCACTGTTCAGTAATCAACCGAGAACTCTCTTCCGGGTCGTGGGTCTCACCCAGGCTGCCCTGATTAAACACTAATTCACCGATTTGTGATTGCACCCAGCTGGTACATCTGCTATGCGAAGAGTAACGTTAATGACATTAAACTGAAAGTATGTACATGCAGTAATCCTTGCCAGTTTTTATTCATTTTGTAATGAGGACAAAAGAAAACAGAAACAGCAAATTCTGAAACAGAGCTACAGTAGGTGCAAGAGAGTGTCTTTTTTATAACAAAACTTGTATTAAACATTGTAATATATAGTAGCATTTTTATTATTATATAATATATTGTATATATGTATGTCAAGTTGTATCATGAACACTAGGGATTTTAAAGAGCTAGATGGCATCCTCTAGTAGGTAGCTGGTTAGGTATGCAGAGGTATTACAGTTCACTGGATAAAATAGATGCCAGCCGTATGCTACACAACTTTGCCTCATTGCTTGCTTTTCTGATAAAATTGCTTTGCTTAACAGTGATTGCTAATTGCTATCTACACAGTGTTGACTTAAGCTAGGGCTCTGTGCTTTATTGATAAGCACAGCCTCTTAGATAACTAGATAGCTTGCTAGCCATTTCCACTGAACAAAGTGTATTGATAAAGGGATTGTGCAACACATGGCTAACCTACTATTACATCACATGTAAGGCAAGACCTTTGCTATCACTGATACTGATATATACTTTTTGAGATTTACTCAGACACTTCATTTTCAAATTACTGAGGTAACTAGTACCCTCCAGTGAGTGCTGCAAGCAAAGCAAACCCACAGCCTGATGTTTTCTGGGTCCCCATGTTGAGTTCCATTAAAAACATCCATACAAGGGAGGGAAGAAATATATTGCAACATATACCAGTACAAACAAAACATATGTCAAATATTTTGTAATATATGCACATTATTTTCTATGTATACTGTTTTTATGGCAATATAATCAAATATTTCCCATATACATATAACTGTTTACATATTTTTACAAAATATATTCTGAGGCCTACTTCAAATGCTGAACTATATTCATCCCCAGTCTTGCAAATTATGGTGTAACGAACTGCTGCTGAGCTTATCTAAGGTATCCTTGTCTGCATGTTAACACAAGGAAGCCATGATACATGTATCAGAACAACTTGGCCATCACAGTAAAAACAATGGTTTTTGGATTTCTGCTGGGACACCATGGCAGCCTGGTCAGATCAAATCTAGGGGGGACAGGGGGCATCATTTTGCTATTCATTTTACTCTTATTTAACCAATAAGCACAGTACTCATTTACTACGAGTTGGGGAAATAAGACAGGTGGAGAATTGAAGCAAGTGTGTAGCCAATCAACTGATGAGCTGGCGGCCAGGTGTACAGAGCCATCTTGTGAATTTGACCAGGAACACCACAGTTAACAACCCAATCTCTTCTGATGAGAATCATGGGATCTCTAATAAACATAGTGACCTTGGATTACTTTTGTATTCAAAGGTCAGAACCTTCTACAGCCAAAGACACCAATACCAACATTACTACTAAACAGCGATTTCCTTTTCCATCCAAGTGCTGACTAAATACAGACTTTATGTGCTTGAAAGCAAAAGGCTATAAAATGGTGTGACAGCTGGGCCATGCTCAAAGAAAGAACAAAGAACAAAAAAAGAATCCCAAAAGGTGGCACAAGGCAGACCTCCCAGTCCAAGGCAGCACAGATGAGTTTACCAACTCTGGGGATCTCCTTGAGCCAGCTCTGTCTTCTGAACTCCCACAGCCACTTGAACCTCCACAGTGGTTTGTTCGGTTTAATTCATTTCTAATTAAAATTATGGCACAGCGGGAAAGTCCACGAGTCCAAGCCCCAGCTCTTGGGAAGTAACAACTAACAAGTGACTCTGAAAGACATGAGATGTTGCAAGTCACATATGGCGTCAAATTTATGTCAAAAGTCGGGTTAACTCTGCTCCAGAGGTTGAGTTCTGCGCGCACGAAGTTGAATTCTGCTCGCGTGAATTGACCTGAGTTTTGACAATTTGGGGGCGGAAACCAAGGGAGGCACTGGCCCTCTTATGATTGGTCACTTTCAATGCAATCGCACCCACACGTCTTCCTTGAACCTTGATTGACAGCTTCTGTTAACTGAACAACAGTGACACCAACACAGCACAACAAACAACCTAGTGCTAAGGTCCTGGTAGGCCCTTCAACAAACTCTATATACTGGTATTGTGGCAAAAACCAAGCAGAATTTTCAAACATCTAAAAATGACTTGAAGCTCCATTGAACAAAATGTTTTACACTGGTCTCCCCATCCAGACCACATCCAAACTAGTCATCATGTCTCTGTCGCATTCAAAACTGCCACTAAGGTTTTACCGGTCAGTGGTTCACCTTTTTATGCATACCTGGAAGAGAGGCTGCCTCAAGTGGTGTGGTGACATTACAGCATTTACTAAATAAATCCAAAACAAATGTGTGCACATGCATGAGGATTATGTTGCCTTAACTCTACATTACATTACATGCGTTTAGCAGACGCTCTTATCCAGCACAATAGAACATAAGTGTATCCATTAAATTTAAACGAGCAACAATGTCAAACCAGACAAACAATACTCCCAGACTAGTGAGTGTGAGCAGTACACTGTTCAAGCCCTACCACAAGCTAACTTGTGCAACCTGATAGACACCAAGTATACTACAATACAACAGTCCCTAGAACAAACAATCAAAATACATAACGTTAAAAAAAACATCACATATTAGAGGGAGTGGGGATTGAAGTGGGACTGAGCTGCAGTCTAAAGAGGTGGGTGCTCAGTCTTGGGTCTTGTAGAGCCCAGGCTGGGGAGAAGTCTTGAAATGAGGAGGACTTGAATGGAAAGAAAAGCATCTCTGTTTTAGCCAGGCCGGTTCAGATTTAGGTAGTGGTCCACCATGAAATGTATTTCAGGCTAGCTGAAATGCGTGCAGAAACCTGTGAGTCAGATGGCAGAAACAACAGGAAGAGTTGAGGTATAGAAATGATACGAAAAACGGTGGGAGGAAATGAGCTGTGAGATTGCATGTAAAGAGAGAAGAGGAGGGGGCCTAGTACAGAGCCTTGAGGGACACCCATAGACAGGCTGTGGGATCCAGACAACCTTAATCTTAACAAACTGAGTGTAGCTGTATGTAAGCATATATGAGTGTGTAACTTCATGTAAAAACTTCTGTCCGCTATTCCTGACTGATCGCTGCCTGCTTATTAGCCAGTTCATTGTGTATTACCATCCACACTCCATGTCATATGATGCACAATGAAGAAAGCATGGATGAGGGATTAACAAACAGTCAGAAGTCTATTATCCACGGATACATCATTACAGCATATTGCAATTATGTGGAGGGTCACGGTGGCACCGGTGGCTGCCAGTTCGCCTGTATGTTTCTCCCCGGTTCCCTAAATGATTTTGTTCCACTTGGTTAATCCCGTTAACGAAAGCGCGAGTGTTTTCGGAAGAGGTAAAACTGCAGGGGGGGGGGGGGGGTAATGGGGTGTGGGGTCACGGGGATTAGCGGCTGTGCTCCCGTTGCCTTGATGTTTAATTATGCTAAGTTTTTGTTATTACTTTTATTATAGCCTTTTAGCACAGCTGCCACCATGCACACCTCCTTGCTGCCCCACAGCCCCCCCTAGGTTCAAGGGGGGGGGGGGGGGTTATGGGGAGCTGCTTCCGTGGAGCAGGAGCTCCAGCAGCCCAGCAACAACTCTCTCAATAGTGTTTATCCAAGGGGCAGGTGTCATGCGCAATGGCTGCTACCAGTAATGCAGCCAAACTGCAGGTGATCGTGGCCAGACAACAAAGGGGGGTGGGAGAGGGGGCTTGGGGTCAGAGAGGCCGCTGCTAATCAAAACCCCGGCAGAGCCTTTCCAGAGGCCACAGAGCACATTACCGAGAGCCATCGATTACTTTGGAGAGATCGGCTGCTTGACAGGTATTCCTTAAGCCACTCAAAGGGTTGATTTGGACGGCACAGCCGGAGAGCCTCCTTCATCTTAGTCATAAGGTCATAAAGTCATGAGGTCTCTGGTGTGTAGTGTTCCCCTCTTTTGCTAAATTCAACCCCTCCTTCCTGGTGAGATTTCTGCCTTCCTGACACCTTTATATGTCAATTTATATCTGATTTATTTCATATTCAGTTAAATAGCAAATACAGTTTGTGTAACTCCCATTGACTCCCATGATGACACACATTAAAACTAGACATTTACCTTAGCTTAAGGGTACAATGGCAGTGCCATAGCTGCAAATCAGACCTGCAACCCCTGCCCTTACAAACCATTACTTAGCTATTACTCCACCCACCTCCTGCATTACTGGACTCTTGGAACCGGGATGTACTGTACAGCTTATTACTGCCCAATAAACATGTTGACACCACCTCTTCTTAATGGCCCATAGCCAGATATGATACCTTTTCTGAGGGGAAAAAATACTGCTAAATCAGGTGACCCTAGCATTCACTAAGCAAATGTTCCTTCAAAGGCAGATTTATAAATGCATGGTCTGTACAACCAAACACTGACTCTGAGTTCTATATTCGCATAAGGTACCAATTTATCATTACAAAGAAAGACAAAGGGTATAGATGCAGAGGAAGATACTGTAGACTGTAGACTTAGTGTTAACCTTGCTAAACAGATCATGTCAAATGACATTAAAATACTCCACGTAACCCCAAAAAAGTTCACCGCCTGTGAAAGACTTTCTTATTTGCACTAATTTGTTTCTGGGCTCAGAATGAACCTGTTAAGATCAGGCACAGCCATATATTTGTGCGCCTTCTGAATGGGCTGCCTGTGTTTCCCACACTCGCTTTCTATTTCCTGAACAGCTCGGAAATATCTTTTCTAAACAAATCATTTTATAAAAAGAACGTATTCTACACACACTCTTTTACTTCCCTGCCAATGGAGAGGAAGCGGTACTGGTCTGACCTGAACAATGAGCACGCCAGGCGTCCAGGAGTCAGCGTTGGGTGGGGGGGGGTACTATCTGCGGTGAGGCACGTTTAAGTCATCAGTATTCTTTGATCTGCATTAAGCATTTAAAGTGGGTTGATGTTCTCGCCTGATCCCATTCCGTGGCTGCCCCGGCCTCGTTTGATGTGTGTGTGGGGGTGGAGGCCGAGGGCGAGGGGTAAGGGGAGGGGTGAGGCAGTGTGATTGAAGACTGGCGCACTCTGCAAGGGGGAGGGAGAGAGAGAGAGAGAAAGAAAAGTTTTTTGGGGCAGGTGATTTACGGCTGCCCCACGAGAATTAAATTAGAAGATTGCGCTTTTATGACTCTGATTGGCCGGGGCAGGGCTACGATTGATTCGCGAGCGAGTCCAGGATGCAGAATGAGGTCTGGTCACCCCTGTGGTGGAGGCGCAGTGTTTTGGATGTGGGGGAGAGGGGGTGGTTTGAGACCCTGAATATCGATTGGCTTAAACTATGCTATGGATATTGGCTTATCGCATTATGTCTCCTGGAGATCCGCGGTTTTTGGTGCCACACAGGGTGGCCAAGTACAACAAACCTTTAATAATCTCCCATCTCATTTTATGCTGCTCCCTCGGAGCCAGGATTCGCCGCGAGACCTTTGTGGCGTTTTCAAAGCATTGTTTATCCAGCTTTAATCAATAAACCCCAAAACCGCCCCTTCTTTTTTTTTTAATCTAACATTCATATAATGCAGATGTGACCGGGTTTATTAAAATCCATTGCTCTAATCTATGAACACAGTGGGAAGCCGGTGAATCCTGGGATTTATGACGCTACAAAACAGAAATCAATTAAGGTGCAGGCAGTTTTGTATAACAACCATTGTTCCTTTCATATTTCTCTCATATTGTTCCTTAAATCATAAAATATCTTATTAAACTCTGAGAAGCCTGTTGCAAACCAGGCTTGATTGTTTCAAGAGCTGCTGCTCATATGGCAGCCACTCGCATTTGAAATGCATCTGGCGTGGAGCCCAAAACAAGCTTCTCCCTCAAGGCCAAAGTCATTCTTATGGGATTAAATACTTACCACCGGCACAGCGTCCCAGAATGAGTGCCATCGCCTGTTTATCACGGTGTCACTGTGGCTTAGAGGTAAAAAAAAAAAAAATAGAATTTGGACACAAGGTAGCAGGTGGGACTCTGCTGTTATGTCCTTGAGCTGGATACCCCAATTACTGCAGCAGACATCCAGCTGTATAAAACGGTAGGAAAAGGAACAATGACTGTCATCTCTCGTGAGAGCATCTGCAAGTATAATAAGAACAACAGCCATAACATTTTTATTAACATATATACATATCGCAGGGGGTTAAAAGTTCTCACTGTTTCAAAATGTAATATTGTAATGATCACACTACAGCTGCAGTTGCTCTCACAAAGACTGAGGATTTGGAGATGAATCATGTGCAGTCAATTGATAGCAGGCAATGTGGAAATATAGCCTAAAGTTACTACATCTAGAGGTAACGATAGGTAAGTAACAAGAGGGCAGCTTCTGTATCAATTGGTTGTCAGATTCAGTAGTTCACTCCCATGTTAATGTTACTGTGACCTTGACTCTGTATTTGCATGGTGGCTTGCCACACGGTGCCTGAATGTAAACTCCACAGGCTTTCGGGCCAGTGCGGCTGTGACCTACATTAGCCAGTTCTGCTTTCTGGCTCCCACAACTTAAACACCCCGTGGATGAGGAAGCCTGAAGATAAGAAGGCCCATCTTCAGGATGAATCTGCACGTTGGGCTCAAAGGGTCTCCAGGAATTGTCAGCTATTTCTTCATCTCCCTGTCGTGTTCGCACTGTAAGAAAAAAAAATGACTGGCTTCCCCACTGTCAAAATTACAAGCACAAACAGGCAAAACATGACACGCCATCTGAGCCCAGGGGGCCCAATAAGCTACCGCAGTAAAGAGCAGTGTAATGGCACAGCTGATCAAGCAGACTCGCTCGACATAGCTGTAACAAGGCAGCATCGATCCCCACCAGCACAGGAATTTTCGCCCAGCGACAGACTGAGGGTCCACCGAAAGCCCTCTGAGCTGCTCATATCTCCAGAGATGATTTCCTTCTGTTCATGACGGGCAATTTATAGCCAGGTCCCCATGGTGCGCGGAGATCAATAGAGCCCATACAGGTGTGCTTGTTCTCTGAATAAGCCAAAATTTCTTCTGTTCAGGTGAAATCAAAATCAGTTTTAGCTCACGGAGTGCAGTGGAAAAGAAACTGCAGGTGCAGTCTGGGGTCGCGGGGTCGCGGGGTCACGGGGTTTGAGTCTCAAACGCTCAAGGAGAATAAAATGAACAATAAGAGACTAGAGGGAAACTTCCTGACCTCAAGTGTTTTAAGTTGCTGCGGATAAGAGCATCTGCTAAATGATTTAATGTAGTGCAAATGTGACACATATAAATCCCTGTATTTTCATTGGGTGACAAAGAAGTCCTATCAGAGCCATTCAAAGCAGTTTATTGTGTTGTTTAATTTTTTAACAACATGATGAAGAACGCAGTGACCATTTCCCTGAAGGTGGTGGACCCATTGACATGACAGCCTCAGTGTGCTTGCATCCCTGGAGTTCTGGACTCCAGGTCAAGCCAAATATCCCAGCAGACCTGCTTCCAGTTCATTTAATGCTGTGCCTTTCCACTGGTGAATACCCTTGAATTTATTTTATCCCTTCTGCAAATTCTTGTCCCATCGAACAGGTAGTAATAGCAAAAGTGCCAAAGTTTTTGCAGTTCTGGAGCTCAATATAATTTGGGCTGAGGTGACTGAAACAGTACTGGCTGTTATATATTCACACAGGAAGTTGGTCAGTGAGAATGAAGTTATGTTGGTGGCTGAGCTCTGTCATCACAGTGCTTTGCTGCCTCATTGTCCAATGAATCATTATTACTCTGGATTATTATGTTGTAAGCAGTGCATGCTAAACCATCCCCTTATATTTAAATCAATAACCTCAGAAAACTTTCATGGCTATGAAATGAACAGGGTGACAGACAGTCATTGTTTATTTCCAGAAACATGTTAAACGTAATTAACTGGTTGGTGAGGCTGAAAACTGTGTATGAGTGCCAACTGTTCATCAGTTGACTGCTTTATCGTTTACCTTTCATTTGGCTCAGATATATTATTATTGCACAAACCATTGCTGTTTATTGATCTAATGGAAAACTGAATTAAAAAATAGTACCATTTACATTACAGTGTTTGGACAGTATCCACCAAAAAGCATCATTAGGTTTGTAACAACAGCATCCTTAACTAGCTTAAAACTGGGCAATCCCCTTGTCTTGAGGCCTTAAAGGCTTTTGCAACTGGTTCAGCTTTGTACGATGCACAGCCATGGCCAGACTGTGGAGCCACCTGGATAAGTGTCACAGCCATAGAGTGAGATATTTGTCAAACAGCTATACACTGCTGTTTAATGGAAAGATGGTTCACACAGAAGTTTGGCTGGCTTCAAGGTGCACCATCCTCTTTCTGCTCAGAGATGAAAGCAATGTATAAGTGATCAGGGTTGTATCAGCTGAAAACCTATATTAACAGCTGGTTATGCAAGTCAAAGTGCAAAGCAGATGTATGCACAATCTACAGAAAAGCAGCCATTTAGACTGTTTATGCATTTTTTAAATAAGAAATGAGTGAGAAATGTAAGAATGTAAGAGTGTGCAATGAAATTTGTGTTATTAAAAACAGAAGTAATGATTATACATTGTAATAATTGACTCATTGATGCAGTAATTGGTATGTTATAAAGTAATGCAATGATATCTGAATGTTCAACCAACTGAAAGTAATAACAGATAATAAGTGTGTCACGTTCATCGGGTAGACTGCAGCTCAGTTGCAAACTGTATGAACAGGTTTACATGAATAAATGTGACCTGTGAAGGAAAAGGAAATCATGGTTACAAATGTCTGAAAGGGACATGAGCAGCCCAATGCAGTCTGATAAGTGAATATTAGAATTTGACAGACATCAGAGGTTTTGGAGATGACTTAAAGAAGCACGTCCTTGATGACGTTAGGGACTTTTGCATGGAAAAGTCTGTGTCTTCTTTTTTTTTTAGCTTGGTACTTCTGAAACACAAAATATCCATTAGGTCATACTTTGGCTTTTAAACTGTTTTTAATGCCTTTTGACAACTCATCCATAAAGCATTAAGGGACATTGTGTTCCTGGATGGGTGTCTGAACTCATGATCTAATTTATACATATTTCCATTTGTATGGGTTTTTATTCGGGAAAACAACAGTCCCTTTAATTGCCAGCATACTCTGTAAATGTGTCAGCTGTTTAATATTTGATACTCCAAAGACCAGAACTTGGAGTCTGACGAACAAATGCCAAACACCAGAGAGACCGAAGGAATATCAGATATTTAACTTTTCATGTTTCCCTGCGCGCTCAGAAGTAGCGACAAAAAAAGCACCGAGTTCGACAAGCAAAATGCATAATTAATTTCTGGCAACCTGCGCACACAATGAAATGAAACGCCCATCTGTTTATTACGTGGGCAACAGGATCAATTCCAGCCAATTTTAATTGCGTGTTTACTTTTTACAAGAGTTGCCACTGTGCGCTTACTCATTTCAGTGACTGATCTGAAGCTGAGTACGTTTCAGTGCGTTTGCCCTCGTAAGTACTTTATTTTTGTTAGCACTCCAGTGACTTCAAGTTCTTGTTCTTGAGAACAGCAGCGATTCACTAATGGAGAGCTGTGGTGTTTTATCCCTCCGTTGGTATAATTACAGGGTGCCAAAAAAAGAAAAATGACACAGCGTGCATTTTCAAGTGAACTCCCTTACTTGAAGGAGACGTATTCCCGGCATTTCAGATGGTAATTATCATCCTTATGTATCATTGTTTAATATGCAATTAACACGTGCTCCACCAAGAGATTTGGGCTGAATAATAATGAAGCAATAACTGCAGGGTCACATTATCCAGGCGTCGGCTATTAAATCGTGGTATGTTGAAGAGCCATTGTTTTTTCACTGTATCCTTAGTAAAACCGAGGAAGAATTCGGAATTTGTTCGCTGTTGCACCTAGGTCTTGTTAGGGGACTTTTTTTTGCCTTTTTCAGAAGAAAAGTCCGCCACAGGCAAATAATCAACTGAGTTCCCCCGCAGAGGGAGAAAGACAATAAAATATGTAAAATGCCGACATGTTTTCCAGTTTGAATAGTCGTGTTAATTGTAATTATAACAGTCGGCCTGCTTGACATGTGTTGTTATCCAGTATCACATATCTTGCATTTCCCCCCAAGGTATTCATTTATAAAGCAGAATGTTATATGATGTGGCTCAGGTTTGGAAAATGCTCTAGAAAACTGTGGCCAATGATTTAAACTGGTCACTGTCTACAGAAAAAAACAGGTTACCTAACCACAATTCTACACTGCTGTTCTTGTCCTTTTTTTCACGTGGAATCAATACGTATTGACACCTTGATCAAAAAATACCATACAACCATGGAATTAGAGATGGAAAGGATGGGATGAGGTTGTGTAAGTGAAACAGTGAAGACCTTGTCATCAATGTAAACGACATGTAAAGGCTTATATAAAAAATATGCAACATCATAAATTCTAATCCCACAGATAAGGATTCTCTGTATCATTAGTCCATTGTTTTGTAGCTGTTGTTGTCGGGTTTTTAACAATTACTTTACTAACATGTTTTAACTGCGTGTCGTCCACATGGTAATGAGTGATGTTGGGGGAACATTTTGGATCAAAAGCCACCATTATGTTTTGAAATCCATTTCATGCTAATTAAATTAGAGGCAAAGCTTACGCGTTTAATTACATCTTGTGACAGCAATTAATCACAGTGTCCTACAAAAGGAAGGAGTGTTTTAATGTCCTCTTAATAAGATAAAAAACTTGCACAAACATGCCAGAATGATGAACATTTTGAAGACTGTATGCAGTTACTGTGCGGTTTGTACTAATCTAAAGGCTGGGACACCTGCTCAGCCAGTGTTGCCGGAGTCCTATCTCATAGCACAGCTCCTGTATGTATACAGATCCTGGAACTCCAGCAGTGGTGGATGGTCAATAGTGCTGCATTTAGACCCCCCCCCCCCCCCCCCCCACGCCAAAAAAAAAAAAAGCTCAACCCATGACAAAGCAAAAACCGTCTGCAGTAATCATGTGTAATAATCAAAAGTATTGATTAAGAATTATCTCTATTTGCTATGAACTCTAGTGCAAAGAGGTGGGAATTAAAGGATATTTTTTATATCCTAATTAAGGTTTCCCAAATTTCCCCCCCTGGGGATCAATAAAGTGTTATCTTATCTTATCATCAGCTGTCTGACCGCTGTAAATGTTTCAAATCATTAAATTATTATTAAGGACTGAAGATGCCATTAGTCTAGTGGCGCAACCAAAGTCTGCCGTGTGTGTGATGCTGGCGAAATGCTGATGGATCATTGATAAACTTGATGTAGTCCATGAGGTAATCTGCAGAGCTCCACATCTTTAATAAGACGTTGATTTCCTAATACTATGTGTCAATTGTCCTCCATATTTGTTCATATCCCTGATTAAACATGAATAAAAATAAGATATGAAAGAAAAAAAATACATACATTGGAGCTTTTTCCTACTTAAATGCTTTTTAAATGATACAACGAAATATTAATATCACACACGGCAAATTGAGATTGTTACATAAAGAATACATTTTATTCAGGAAAACACAAGGGTCACATTTTTTCATGCCTTCAAGTAATATTTTAAATTAAATCCAACAACATCTACACCAACATTCTGCTTTTTTGATGTTCAGTGGGAGCTTCTGAAACTATATAGAAGCATCCAAAGGCTTCCAGTTTCCCTGGGATATAAAAAGAAATAACACACAAAAGAAATTCATTCGCAGAATGCATTATCAAGTGTAAGATCAGATACAGAACATACAGTTATGTGAATACAGATGAATACAAATTTTGAAGTAGCTCCTTTAAATTTGCTGTATGAATGACTGATGCCCTTTTGATAAGATGTGTTTGTCTTTCATAGGGAGTCTGCCTGGGGTGAAGAGTATGGAGGGGCTGTTATGAGCTGGAGATGTATGCGTGTGTAATGGCCATTCTCTGAAACCACTTTATGTTGGTTTTTAAATGAGCTGTTTGATGAGATTTTGCCCTTACTAATACAATTCAAAATACAATATATCCACATTGCTGAGGTTTCATCCATATTTCATATCAATAGGCATTGCGTCTTATTCAACAACATGAATTCTGGTTGGACTGAAACATACCCTTTCAATCACCCCTGTGTTAGTCACTCTGGCTTCTGAATGATGCACTGTTATGCCAGGGAGAAACATGACATGGTAACATGTCAAAATAGTATGCAACAAACAAAAATTAAACACACCCCGACCATTCACTCACATTGCAATGTAACCGCTACCGCACTCTTGTGTTTCCACTGTGAAAGCAACTTTGCCATATCGACTAACACAGTTATTACTGTTGGGTCTGCTGAACAAGATCATTGTTAAATATATCTAAAATGGGCTAGTAAATCAGTGCTTTCAAAACTAGTGCTGAGTACAGGTTTTTCAAGCAATCATCCCCATCACAGCCAAAAACATAGCATTAGAGGGAGAAAAATACAAGTGTAGGAAAGCAACTCGGGCCACCTAGCTAATGCTGGCTCACTAACTAATGCTAACTCAACTGATGCGTTATCTGGAGGAGGGAGTACAGAAAGAGAGTGTTTCTGAAGCGGGTGAGGGGGAGAGAGTAGGATGTCCTAAAAGGGCCACCATACGGCAGGTTCCAATACTTTGTGTTTGCAATTTTATGCAGCTTGAGATTTACAGACTCCGACCTGCTGTGCGCTGGGCACGAACAACCTAAATGTTGTTTCTTTGTTGCTGTTCATTTGTTATTTGCCAATCATCCACATAGTAGCTATTTTGAAAAGGTCATACCCCATAAATACTATTGGACAGACAAGCTGCTCACATCCCAAGCACAGACAGGAATAAAGCATAAAACCTAATGTGAAAGCTACAATGGAAAGAGCCGGGAAGCACGTACCAGTGGCTGCGTGGTGTATGCACTATGTTGCATTAGTTACGAAGAAAACGGCCCAGACACAGCTGAGCTCTGAAGAGCACCTTTTCCAGGCAGATTACCAGTACAGCTGACACATTTTCCCATGGATTAAGCCCAGTGTTTCACTGAAGCGATTTAAGATGAGTATCTCGCTCACAGCCACAGCGGCATTGCCAATCAAACCTGTAAGCTTCCAATTATAAACTGAGCAGCTTTATAACCACTGCTCCACAATGCCACATGCTCTTGCATTCACTGTAATGTTTTAAATTGGTCAGATTTTAGTTGGAATGGCAGGAAAGTGGAGAGAGGAGCCAAGTGGCGCTTTGAAGTTCTCCTTTTGAAGAAGGCAACCAGGCCTCCGGTTAAACCAGGCTAAATCATTTTGTGAAAAAAGATAAGAAGATCACAGCTTTCTATCGAAAGATAGAGGCATTATCAATAGCTGACCAGTGCTATACCTGCAATAATAAAGATGCGCAATACAGCCTCTTTCATGCAATCAGTTCCTCTGCCATATTTCTGCATTAAATGGTAAGGATTTAAAAAAGTGTATTTATAACTGACGTATTATTGAGACCGAGTACAATGGCAAACAATTACAGGCAATTTCCTTTTTGGCTGTCTTTTAACACCTACGGTAAGCATTTTGTCCATCACATCGTCTGTAAGGGAAGATTCCAGGGGAAACCATTACACTGTAGCTTTCCTTTGTTGAATCCAGATATACTCAAGCCATAATGATAAGGGTGATGGGCTATTTACATCACGAGCGAGGAACATTCAAAGACAGCGCGTTAAAAAGGAACAAATGATTTTTGTGCACGCATCCAAATGCAAGATGTGTATATTGTTATACAACACGTTGCGCTGTCATCTGCTAAGTGAGATAGCATACAATCCTGGCATTTACATTCTATATTCCCCTGGTCTTTACCACAGAAATGACACGCAGAATAACATTTCTATTTTGAGCTATGTTATCGCAGAACAGAGCATGCGAGTGGGGCGGAGTACAAGCAGAGGGGGCCAAATTTGCCTGCAGTGAGGGGCAGCTTCTCATTAAGTCAGAGCGTCAGTCATCTGTCCCACTCCGATATCTCTTCAGTCCAAGAGCACATAGTATGCAATCGCCCATCATGCAGTTGTATGTCATCATGCACAAAGGTGTTTAACATTCTGTTAACATCAGCTGCAGCAAAAGATGGATTTTTTCAGGAATTATTGCAAAGTCAGAGATCAGAAATACAGATGTTTCGTGAAGATTATGGACGGAAAGGGTGAGAAAGAGGGTGGGGAGGTTATTACCGTGATCAAAAATTCTTTGTGAAATCTAAAAAGACGTGGCCTGAAAACATGACGAAAATATCCATGCACCCAATGAAAAGAAATCTAGACTAGTAGACGGTGGGGAACTAGCATCAGTATGTTTTTATGGTCACTTAAAATTAGCACAGTGTTAGCAAGCTGAAGACAAAAAATTGAATGCCAGTTAATGTCACATCCAGTATGTGTAACAGAGATAAAGGTTACAGTTGATCACGATTATGCAACTTGTTTAGTGCAACGGTTCAATTTGTATTTATGTAGTTACAAGCTATACAGATGTCACTCCTGCTTGCTGGCTGGTGTTACAGTCAAGCTGTCCCTGGCTCAAAATTATTCAATTTAGATGGCTGTGAAGGGGAAAGGTAGCATGGCCTAGTTAATTGTTGTGAGACTGTATGAAAGAAAAAACATCCCAAAAGTGGCACAAGGCAGATCTCCCCATCCAAAGTAGCTAAAGTGAACTCACATACCCCTCATGCATCAGCTGTCTTTAGACCTTCACAGCCAATGGAGCCACAGCAGTGCATAAACCATTTATTTTAGTTTTAGTTAAACGGATGGCAAAAAGGTGACAATCCAAGACCTGGTTTCGATTGAATTCCAGTGACATAAACCAGCATAACAAATAGCCTAGAACTCCAGTTGTGATAGGTCCCCAACAAACACTGTATACCGTCGTAGGAATCTGCAACAACAGTGGATATTAATTTTGTCAGCCTCCACAAAATAGAAAAAGAATATTACCTTACCTGGTATTTCACTACAGGTTATCGTATTTGTCAGCTGTCCTGTCATATCATTGAAATCCTCTCTATCTCTATTGTCATGCTCAGTTAGGTGGTTAATTATGACATTATATTTATAACCATGGGCAATATATGTATGCAGTATATTGGTTAATGTATTTTTCTAAAAAATCAGTGAAGGTATCAGACATTCTGTAGTATTTTCAGTTGACAGTGTCAGCACAATTTCAAAATACTGACACTAACTCCACAACATTGCATTGTTTATGCTTGTGATTTCAACCAAAGTCACAGAGCATGGTCTGAGCCCCGAATGTATGCAAATCCTGGTGATCATATTGTCATTTTTCATTTTGTATTTGATGAGAGCATGTCTTCTTCAAAGCAGTGATCATTACACCAGCCAAACCAATGTTAGTCATCAATTAAAGTGTATAGTAATCAGCAAACCAACTACTAATCTATGCCCCTTGGTGAGGAAAGCCCATGTCCTGCATGGAGTGGACACGGAGGGAGAATTTTCTCATGTGTGAGCGGGAACGCGATTGGAGTAGGGTGCAGAAAACCCAGAGTGGAGCGACTGCAGAATGCTTTGAGCAATGAGTGGAAAATTGCTGCCGCTCCACTCCGCTCACATACTCTGTCACAGAATTAGAAAGCAGGGAGCAAGAGATAACATATCGCCACGTGCATGTGTGAGAAAAAAGTTATTTATTCTGGCACTGCGTGGCACTCAGGAAAAGTATATTTTATGGTAACACAGTTTTGAAACAATATGGCATGGCAAAAACACAGAGAAAACAGGATAATGAATTTATCCAACCTGGACTTGCTCTGATCTGCTGGTTAGAATGAGACTGTATCTTAGGCAGTCTGTTAAACTTTTTCGACAGTGTGAGCTTGTAGACAGCAGGTAAACCAGCCGGCAGCTCCTGATGCAGGTTGGATGACATTAATGTGTAAGCGTCGAGACAGCTCTGCTTCCTTTTAGAAATTTCCTTTCAACATTTCAAAAGATGACTGTGGAAGTCAGTACTGCTCTGGTCAGATAAAACCTAATGTGAAACCTATGCTCCAAAGTAAGTGATCTGTGCTCATAATAGTATGTTTTCATTTTAAGTATGTTTATCCTGTTTTTTGACAATACAACAATATCTAGAAAGACTGTTTTGATTATATAATTGGTTTGGAGTGTGTAAGTCTGGTCTTTTAAGTGCTCTTGAAATGTTAATATTAATGATTCCAAACTGCAAAAGCAAACATTTGTCAAAATCAATGCGGTCACTTGCAGAGAAAAACGAGAAAACAATCTACTCATATGCCCTCACCATCATGGGGTTGATTTTGGTTGTATAACTTGTTTCAAGAAGTTATTGAAATTAATCATAAACAACATAACAAACATCACAGAAATGAAAAAAAAAAACTAGCACTTGAGACAGGATGTGGACGATGTACTCCAGGCCATATAACAGTTATTTGAATAGTCTACCTGATATAGCTGAAAAGCTATTGAAATTCAGTAATTCGGGAATATAGTAGATATATCTCTCATGCTATACATTTATTTAAATCAAGTGCAGACTGTTAAATACTTTTGGTATCATAAGATATCTGGTAAATAAAAAACTTTGAACATGCTGTCATAAAATCCTTGAAGAATGAAAACCGCACATTAATGGGAACACCACCGATCTCTTAACACAACAGTATATTTTAGCATGTATTACATATCTGCTTTGCTGATAAGAAGAAAAAAAAAACATTTCCTGACAATATCAAGAACATCTTCCAATTACCACCCAGTTGGTTTGGGGAGTCTTAGGGCTGCATATAGCAATTTATGTGTTAATTGGGTATATGAGAATAATGATATATTTTAGAGTAAAATTAAAGTAAATCCAAACATTCAGACACTGTCCTCACATGTGTCTCAACACCAGACAGTTGATCTCGGTTGACTAATTGCCAATTAACTTTTTAAATTTTAACGTGTAAGCATATGTGTTTGCAAAAAGTAAAAGACAGCTTAAAATCAAACAGTAAAATTTTGACAGCATTCACTCATCAACGTTCATAATACTATCTGAAAATACCTACCTATCTATTAGTTAATATGCAATTAACTATTAATTAAAAGTTTGTTGATATATTGTCAAATTATTTTTAACGGTGCTAAAAGAAAAAAAAGCCCAAAGGATTCTGTCTTGCCTCTGATAAGAATCCATAATATGAATGCTGTTGGATGTTTCGTTAAAGAGATATTGAACTATGAAAACAGAATGTCTTGCGAATGCCAAGCTAACTCTGCTGCAGTGGGGTACCAGTTTGCTATTCTGCTCTGGTATTTTTGTGCTCTGTAGTTATCCTGGATAAGTGCATCTGACAAATAAATGATAACACAGCTTACTGTGTATCTGGGAGGCAAGGACATTGGAAAAATGTTTATTAATGAGAGTAATCCATAATATTGTTAATGTGCTACTGGCTATAGGCTTTAAATGCATTTTTAGTGTTAAATCCCACAAAGCATTGATTTACAATGTGGCACACATCCCAGGAAGCACAGATTTAAAAAAGCCCTTCAGGTGATCACATGTTAACATACACACTGTAGACACTCAAATAAAGAGTTCTTTATGTCTGTCTTGTTAGGAACAGGCTTATATAGTTTACAATGACATTGTTAAGCCACTGACCGATGATCTGGCTGCACATTGACATGGCCAGTAAATCTTCTTTGGCTCAGAGATCTAGATCTACCTCAGAACCTCAGTGCCTCTGGTTTTCATAGCTACATCTTCACTGAGCTTTAATCTTTCCTCACTTCATCCAAGTGTATACATGTTTACAGTGCAGAATATCATCCTTAGTATCTATCCTACTTTAACTCTGTGTCAGCTCAAGGTGGGGCTTTTCCAGAATAGACATCCCAAAAGTATGGCTGCAGGGTGGGACTGTAAAATGGGGGGGGCAGTTGCACCATCCACAGTATATTTCCTCAAGGAGTCAACCTGAAGACACATCCTGAGAAATCAACCCACAGAGCTGGCATGAGGAATTGGACTGAAGGCTCAACCCAAACATTTAACCAGAAGAAAAACTTAAGCATCAACTTAAGGAGCAAACCTAGGCAATTGAACTGATTGACCAGCCTGTAGAATTAAGATGAACCATTTCTCACTGAAGACTGCAGTCAACATATAGGACACCTAGGCTGTTTCTCTGAAATATGATTTGTAGTCTACTTCACAATTATAATTAAACTTGTACATCTAATTGGAGCCTGAATGTGATTAAATTTTTCAGAAAAGTCAATGAGTAATTATAAGTGAGACTCACCACCCAAGCAAGTGTCTGGTTGGGCTCTCACAAGGCAGATTTATAAATGTTTATCAAATTCACTAATGCATTGCTTGGCTTTAATATCTTGTAGAGGAAACCTTGGAGCATTTTTACATTAAGGGGCTATAGAGTTAAGAAATCAGAGGAAAGGCAAGAACGAAGTGTACCGATCAAGCCAGCAGTGATGAGTGGGCCTTGTTTTCACGCTTCTTGTTGCCAGGTGCTTCTGAACTGCCATGCAGAGGATATGACAGCCATCTGCCATCTGATTATCTCTAAAATATTGCAGATATTTCATAGCCTGCTCCCAGCAGTTATGGAATATTCTTTTAATCCACACACCTCTGTTCTTTGACCCATAGGCTGTCATAAGAGTGCAATCCACATCTGTTAAAAATGTATCTTTCACTCAGGTTTGACACTTCAAGATAGGACCTTGTTAACGGCCTCACTGAATATAGAGGCTGTGATCGGTGATGCCTCTCTGATTAACTTTAACACCTGTGGTGACTTATCAGAATTTATAACACGACCTCACTGCGGAAGGAAGCATGCTGGTATGTTTGAACCTTTGCCTCACTGATTTTTGTATAAATACAGTTTAACTATAAAAACAGTTACTCAAATCATTTCGTTCTGTTTTGGTTGCAGTTTATTGGCCAAAATAAGAGTGTAATCCGCTTACATTAAAATTTGCCTGCTCCCAGCACATGATCAGAAATGGCCACATCCACATGACTGACCACATGATTCATCCTGTTACCTTCCTAATATAATGAGAAAATTGTGTGCTCAGCTGTAAACAGCATAGGACACGTACCACAATATTTAATCAGCAGTAGCTGATGTCAGAGAACATCTCCTGACTTACATGAAGCACACCAGGCATACATGGAATCAAAGGCAATGCTGTATTCTCCTTTGTACATCTTCCCACAAAATCACGCATGGGCCCCCATTCTCAGCACATGATATGAAAGGAAGTCCATCTTAGTTAACTACAGTGGTAACTGTGCCAAAGGCTTGAGTTTCCATTAGCAGTAAAAGTTAATGGAGACAGGATGAGATAGCCCAGCTGAATAGGACCCATTCCATCCACCAGCAGAACAGGAAGAATGGCTCTTTTTTTCCTCTGAGAGAGCTCCCTGCGGCAGAGGGTCATGGAGATTCCAGCACCAAGCTCACTCCAGTCTTCAGGTGTCAGCCACCTTGTCGAGAGAGAACAATCCCGCCAATGACAGCCTCTCCCCCCCCCCCCCCCCCAATCCCTTTTCATTTCCAAAAGAGAGCTCATCTCTCCTCTCCCTGTGGGCTCAAAGCAGCAGCGCCCGAACCTACAATTTGAGAGCCGAAGCGTGCAATTTGCCTAATTCGACGCATTCAATGAGCAGGTCCAGAAGGGTGGAATTATTCCTCCCACACTTCCGTGTCTGAATGATTGAGAAAATGTGAAAAATCCTCCAGCACAGTCAGAGATGATGAAGAGATTAATTAAAAAAGCTTCCAAATGTAAAAAAAAAAAACAATCAACAACACACCAATTTTTCTTTCAATACTCTGTAAATTAGTGAGGTTGGTCATGGAAAGAAAATGACAACCCCTAATTTTGGCATCATGATTTTCTTCCTTAAGTAATCCAGGGAGAATTTGACAAATTGTTGTACAGATCCACAACCTGCACTCATGTACACTTTGTGTGCAATATCTGTTCATATTTATTTTTCTATACCTCATTCCATCCTTACTCCATTTCATATACAGTACTGTGCAAAAATCTTAGGCATGTAAGATTTTTCACAAAACATTTGTCTTAAAACAGTTCTTTTCTATCTTCTCCATTAGTGTGTCAATAACAAATATCATATTTTAGATTTCTGAACATTTCTTTTGACAATAGTGAAATGTGCCACTGAGACTAAATAAAGAAAGAAAGTGGCAAACTAACACAAAACCTTCCAGACCCTCCAAACCTTTTTTGTAGGCATATACTCCAATACATGATAAAACAAATATACCAAACAACTAAACAAAACAGGTGGTAATCATTAGTAACATAAGCAAGTTTAGCCACTATTATTAACTGAAACAGAAAAACCTGTGTAGAGGGAATAAAACTGGGTGAGGATCAGCCATACTGAAAAGGTGAGGTTGCAGAACAGCTTGCTAATCTTACACCATGACAAGGGTGAGCATACACAAGGTGGTCATCCTGCATCAGCAAGGTCTATCACAGGCAGAAATTTTGAGGCAGACAGGTGTTTCCAGATGTGCTATCCAAGCTCTTCTGAAGAAGCACAAAGAAACGGGCAAGATTGAGGACCAGAAATGCAGTGGTTGGCCAAGGAAACTTAGTTCAGCAGATGAAAGACACATCAAGTTGATGTCCCTCCGCAATTGGAAGGTGTCAAGCAGTGCCATCAGCTCAGAGCTGGCTGCAACCACAGCTACCCTGGTACACCCATCTACAGTCCAGAGAAGTCTGGTCAGAAGTGGTCACAAGGGAAGACTTGCAGCCAAAAAGCCATCCCTTAGACGTGGAAACAAAGCCAAACGACTCATCTATGCATGAAAACACAACCCTAGGATGCAGCACAATGGCAGCAGGTGCTCTGGACCGATGAGTCCAAATTTGAAATATTTGGCTCTAGAAGAAGACAGTTCGTTTGTCGAAGGGCTGGAGAACGCTACAAGGATGAGTGTCTGCAGGCAACAGTAAAGCATGGTGGAGGTTCCTTGCAGGTTTGGAGATGCAATGCTGCAAATGGAGTTGGGGATTTGGTCAGAATTAGTGGCCTTCTCAATGCTGAGAAATACAAGCAGATTCTTATCCATCATGCAATACCATCAGGGAGGTGTCTGATTGGTCCTAAATTCATTCTGCAGCATGAAAATGACCCCAAACATACAGCCAGAGTGATAAAAAAACTATCTTTACAAAAAGAGGAACAAGGAGTCCTGCAACAGATGGTGTGGCCCCCACAAAGCCCTGATCTCAACATCATTGAGTCAGTCTGGGATTACATGAAGAGACAGAAAGAACTGAAACAGCCAAAATCCATAGAAGAACTGTGGCAAGTTCTCCAAGATGCTTGGAAAAACTTACCTGCCGAGTACCTTACAAAACTGTGCACAAGTATACCTAAGCGAATCGGTGATGTTTTTAAAGCCAAGGGTGGTCATACCAAATATTGATTTAACTATTGATTTTTCTGTTTTGTGCACTTTGTATGTTGTTAATACATACATTAAAAACTATTCATTTCATTATTTTGAAAGCATTCTGAATTTACATCACTTTTTCACACGTGCCTAAAACTTTTGCACAGTACTGTATGTGTCCTGCACTACTGTCTGTTGTACCACTACTGTTGGATGGTATTTGTTGAAATGTGAAATTGGTATGAAACCACGAGAGACATTGCAACCAGAGTCACATTCCTTGAATGTGTAAAAGCATACTTGGCCAATAAAGTATAGTTTTGATTCTTTGATTTTTTTTGATTGATTGAGTTCTGATTCTGAGAATTACATACAAGGCAATCACACACTCACTCTCACACACATAGGCACACACACACCAGTGCACGCAGTATATACACTGTGTGAAATCAATTTATATATCTGGATATTTTTACTGAATTCAATTCAGATAAAGTACCTGACTGAACTGACAGCAGAAGCAGTTACCTTTCAGCAGGGAATAAAACCTGCAGACTTTGGTTAAAAAGCCCTGCTCCTTCATCACTTTGCCACATAGCCACCGGAGCATGAAAGCCATATGATTAGCTATGGGGAACTGCGTTGTTAAGGGGGTGGGGGGAGGGGGGACGTGACAGTGTGAAGGGCAGGTGCTGATTGGAGCCAGCTGGGACAACTTCCCTACTGTTCGCTTCATCTACAGACCTGTCAGGATGAAGATTGCACCAGGGTTTGCTGTATGGCCAGGGTATGTTGTTATCAGCTAGCTTCACTAGCACCCAGGGCTTGGTTATTAGCATTTACTATAGCTAATAAAGTTATGTTGACAAAATTCTGTATCCACAGTAGTTGTACAGAACTTTTTTATGCTTGTCTTTGTACTCCTATATGCATAAAATATTTCTTCCTGTAGTATGGGTATGTGTTTTTACCCAGACTTTTCTGTAACAATTTATTATTGTCTCCCTCCAAGTTACCTCCAATTGCCCACAAATGGAAGTCCTCACTAAGCGCAAGTTTGTCAAGTATGAGCTAATACAGGCGTGTGACCCTGCTAACAAACTGAGGGTCCACTGCGTTTCTGTTGATTGAAAGGAGACTTAAACCTGTCCCCCGAACTCACCCTGTAAATGGAAGTAGAGACATAGCTTTGTGCTGCTACATGCAAGAGATGAGCCTTCTGCTGACACATCACATCCTAAAAGGAAGTCAGCAGGAGATAACACCTGCATCCCCTCAGGACAACATTTGCACTAACTGCTGTTTTTTTTTTCTTAGTCTTAGACATTTGCTTTGGGCATGTATTGGTGCTCATTCCCTAAATGTCTGCTCATTAAATTCTTTTCTTCCTTTTCCATCATGACCTTCTATCTCTGTAGGTCATAAGCGAGATGTATCAAGCCACATTCCTTGTGTCTCACCACTTACGAAAAATAGACATTCTGTATGGTAAGTGCACAGGGTAAAATCATATTTCAAAGCTGCTGGAGTTGTGGTATTAATAGTGATTCATAATTTAAATGTAAAAAGGTATAGGTGGTCCAAAAAAGATTTGACATTGGTAGGGTTGTGGGTGGGATGAGGGGTAACAGAGATACATTAGAGAATATATAGTGCTGGATAATTAGGAAAACTGTCAGTTAAAGGCTTTTTATAAGATCATTTATACATTGGCTCCCACATAATTGTAAAAGGCTTGGAATATAGCCGTTTTACTTTCCCCGTGTGTACACTGTTTGTATGGGCATACACACAATGTAGCAGCAGCACATATTATAATCTTGTGTGTGACAATCTCAATCTGACAAACCATGGCTTCCTCCTAAACAACACATGCTTCAGCATTTATTTAGGCTGCACTAAACATCAACAATGGTTCTGTGGTTGCAGGTTGGTAGGATGAAGGGGTCCTGATATACCAAAATGTAGTAACTTTGCAGTGCTAACAAGCAATTACTTAAACTTCTCCAGAATGTGCATACTGACACATGCTAACAGACAGTGAAGTAACAATTACCATGAAACTAAGTGGCGTTAAAGGTATACCACTTTTAACTGATGCAGTTATTCACCCTTTCTTAAGCATTTGTGACTGCACCATATTGCGTTACCAAAAAAGGTTATTCCACTGCAGCAAGCTATCATTACACAGCTGACTCACTAAAACTGTGAGGAGGCCAGGGACATTATAAATATTCACTTCCAAGTGCTGTACTCTTTCAGCAACGGTGCTTTGGTTAGTTTCAGTTTAAGATTTATGTTTGCATTGTTTGCAGTTATTTGTTTCATCTTAGTGACATTAAAAGCAAATGCTTGACAGAGGTGCTATATTTAAAAAAAAGAGGACTTATTATAGTGTATTCTATTTCACAGGCCATATGCGATTTAAAAAGGGCAACTTTGTTCCTCAGTAATAGAGTGATTAAGTTTTAAATGTAAAAACCTGATTAAGCAGTAACGTTGGGTATTTAGACTGAGATGTGAGTAATGCGGTAATGCTGAGTAAAGGCTTGAACACTCTAATTAAAAAGTTGAAATAGATGTAAAGCAGCCACTGAACACATAATAGCATGTAGCTGACTACTCCACTCTAAAAAAATATCTTAAATTATCATTGTAAAATTATTTAATTTCAATTTAGGCTAAAGCGCTACTTGTTGTTGGTCAGCTTGTCTTAAATCATAAATGACTCTACCGTTATTACAAGGCGTAATCACTCAGTGACTCAGATTCACTACCCATGTTGCGCTCTAACTGAATTGTCCTCTTGGTCTTTGAATACGTTTTTTGTGCTTCATATCTAAGTGCAACAGCTGTTTAAACGCTTTAGGGTTATTGCTTAGCGCAGCGGTCAACGACCAAACGGCGTCGCGTTAAATAACGAGGACGGTTGACGGGAGAATCCATAACTAATTAGAGCATCTGGCTTTTAAGACAGACGGCTTGACAGTGGAACATTAACACGCATGCACACAGCATGCGAATCTCATTATCACGGTTTTTCTACGTGTTTAACGAAGAGAGACGAAATACATGAAAAAGAGGAGGCTCGTTTTGGTAGGCTAGGTGCGACCGAGCCGCGCGGATTAGAAAAGATGGTACTTACTGTAAAGGGCCTCCAGTTTTTTTTTTTGTAAGCTTCATATGGAGCGAAAATTTGACAATAGTCCAGCTATGAAATGGGATGAGCCTGCTTGAGTGGATTTCAATATTTTTGCCGCAGTATTTTAACGTTTTAAATCATCTTTACCGGCTTTAGCAGCGTATTAGCAATATTGCGAAGTACAAATATATCCTGCCACTGCTCTGAAATTACTTGGATCTGAAGCATTCCCTGTTCTGAAATCAAGCATTTCGTTAATACGCACTTAAATAATCTTGGACATATATTAATTGCAAAATGAATTATGGATTGGCTCTCTGGCACAAGATGGATAGTCTCCAGGCTTGAAGGGGCTGTTCATTATTTTAATAGCGCTTGCTCAGGACGGCCTATTTCTGGTCCGTCTATTGAGCCACTCACAACTTATCAATAGAAACATAATGGGCAGGTAATGCCCACTAATCAATCGCAACAGATTCCCCTTACGTTCCACACACAAAGGACTTGACCACTGCCAGGCGAATGAGAAAGACTGAACAATTGTGTGTTATTAAGAATTAAAGTTTGAGAAGAAAAGGAAATAATAATGATTTAAAAAATCATATTCTCTTCTCTTTAGAGTGCAGCTCAAGGTCATTTATTCGTCATAAAGGGAGGATTTGCAGAGGCAATATTTCTGTTTGTAGTCCCTGAGCTCTCACTGCCAGTGTCGATATGTTATTAAAACAGACACCAATGGCCATGGTAAAATATGGCATCCCATCAAATTAGTAAAGTAGCAATAAATACAGACATGGTTTTACCCCACTTTACATGAAGTAATCATAATACCCACGGAATACTTTCTTTGTCTCAATGCAGCTGTGTTGCAACCACAGTGTGTATAAACACAATAGTTACAATATGGGTAAACAGTGATCTCTACAAAGCTATGAGGGCTACTTAACATAAAGTGGGGCCAATTTCGGCACAAGTAATACATCTATGTTAGTCTTTAGGACATGTTACATGTTTGTTTAACAGAAAAGTACATAGAGTGATCATTACTGGCATTATACATGTCATACATTTTTACAGCTGTTTTTGAACTGCAATTAAATTTGAGGACTTTGCTCTAGAGTACAATAGTAGCACTTTGAGTGGGATTAGGATGTGTGTCCATCTGGTAACAAGTTCAGTTCCTAAACCAACACTCAATACTGCTACCTAATGCCTAGTGTGAAAATAAAGATTTTAACTGCATTCCAATTTCCCTTGAGAACAACAAATTGTACGCTATTGCTTGGGAAACTCAACGCAGTAACCTTGTAACACCTTAGATCAGGTGGTGTGTGTGGTCCTACGGGTGAATATGATTGTGGTTTCAGACACCTTATGAGCTCTTAGTGGATTCCAGGTTGTTTTCTAATCATTATTTTATGGTTCCTGCTCAATGTTGAGTTTCACAAACAGTGAGACATTGCCAACAGCCAAAGGAAAATAGCCATTCAATAATGCAATGTGTCAAGAAAAAACAACGGTTTTCTGTAAGCTGTCTGTTTCCAGTGGAACCACAGCAGCAGGATAAAATGAGAAAGGCGTGAGGGCCAAGTGAAAAATACACGCCGGACAGAAGCAGCAGAAGATGTCAAATTTATTGATCTTTGGCAAGAGAATGAGGGTTTACCTAATCCGTCCACAAACCAACAGAAGCAGGATAAGTGGGAAGAAATAGCTGGGTAGCTTTGTTGTTACAGCTGGATACTTCTCCTTTCCTGGGGCTACAGTAAGCACTTCATAACTTCATGAAGCAGAATCACAGACCAGAGAAGTGGGAGGGGGCATCAGGATACTGGTACTCCAGTTGGTCCCACTTTACGCCAAGTGGTGCTTATATTTTTGTAGGTACCACCATGTGTATATGTACATAGTAATTATTGCATTCATACAAACTGTTGTTGTAATACAAGTGCAACTACACAAGTACCTAAATGGACTTGCATAGATAGGTATTAGGACTCCTTAAAGTAATCCTACTGATATGCTTGCCCTGTTGGTGTGGCACACGGCCAGGTTAAAAAATAGAGTAGGATGCCAGCACTGCATCTGAGGTAGAAGCCCCGTAACATGCATGAGGCTGAGACTCGCCTGAGATCTCCCTCTAATCGTTATATATGTTTCATGCATACACACCAGCCCGACCCCTACGCTCAGCAGCAACTGGACGCCTTGCTCCCTGCATGGTCAAGGCAGGAGGTGCTCGTTCTGCCAGACATCGGCGTTTCGCCTACATCGCTCCCCAGTGGTGGAACGAACTCCCGGTCTCGCTACGGACAGCTCCTTCACCCCAGTCCTTCAGACGGGGCCTGAAGACGCACCTCTTCAGACTCTACCTGGACTGACCCAGCACACAATTGCTGCCCCCCCCCCCCCCCCCCCCGCCCATCAGTGCTGTAAATTGCTGTGCTTTCTAAAAATTGCTGTGCTTTTTAAATTGTGCTTTTAAATTTTGTCTCTTGTTGCCGCCTTAACCCTGACGCTCATTGTGCCGTTTTGAAGTTGTTGAAGTCTGCCGTTCGAAAGTATATCGTACTAGTTGCCCTTTAGGCTGTAATTGTAAAAATCTGATAGTACTGCGTCCTCAAACAGACCTTGCTCTCAGCTGAGAACTGTCTCATTGTGGAACTGTACACATCCTGTCCCCGTACTGTCGCTGTACCTACTGTATGCACTTTTGTAAGTCGCTTTGGATAAAAGCGTCTGCTAAATAAATAAATGTAAATGTAAATGCATAAGCGAAGGGATTGCCTGTGGGTGAGGGAGGAAATGGTGCAATTTTCGGCCCGCTTGCAGAGAACCTCTGGAGGGTAGGTGAGGTACAGTATGTACCCTGCCAGCAGGCATTGCATGCTTGTTCACGCAGCCCCCGTCTCTGATATTTATAACCGCGTGCCTGCTCTTCTTGTTTAACCTAAAGAGTAATCTGCAAAGACATGTTTCACGGGCGAAAACGATGAAGGATTCATAGAGGAGCCTGACATCCCACCATCTGCTCGTGGCTCCACTTACCTCTCTCACCTCCCGTGCCTCCGAGCCAGCCCCCCCACCCCCCCGACTAGAAATACAGCGCCACTGAAAAGCGCCAGAGACATTGCTATGAAAAGTTAATCCTGTTTTAAATCAATTATTAATTGGAGTCTACAGTATTATTAGGCCTGGAATTGCAATTACAGTTAAGCACGTTGCTTCAAATCATTTCCAAAAAAATTCCAAGGACACAGTGTGTTTCCATTCTGCACCGATCGGCACTTGATTTTGGAACAGTACATGATTTGCCAATGCTCTAATTAAAAAAGGCTGTTTTTATGAATGAGGTCTTTTTTCTTGGTTTTGCATTCAGTGTAAATATTGAATTTTAATGATCTCTGGGGGTATTCATTAAATATCATGTCCTTTTGAACAAATTCATTTAAAAAAACACATTCAACATATTAGGCTATACACTATATAAGGCAAGGCAAAAAAAAAAAGAATAAGATAGAGATTGAGTAGATCTGAATAGCTTTTGATTGTGTCACTCAGACTGTTAAAAAATACAGTATATACTTTGGTTAAAGCAGTATGCGGTACTGGATATGTATGGAGAACACTGATGGACCCACAACTTTGAGACAGAGAAGAACAATTTTACATTTACATTTATTCATTTGGCAGACACTTTTATCCAAAGCAACTTACATAGGTTACAGTTCTTTACAATGTTATCCATTTATACAGCTGGATATTTACTGAGGCAATTGTGGGTTAAGTACCTTGCCCAAGGGTACAGCAGCAGTATCCCAGCGGGGATTGAACCGGCAACCTTTCGGTTACGAGTCCTGCTCCTTAACCACTATGCTACACTGCCACCTCATTTTAGCTGAACAAGACATTTTAAAACACCTAACAGTAAAAAAATCTTCATTCTGATGTCATTGAGGGGGGCAATTCTTCTCGAAGTTGAACGTCTTTAATTAGCTGTACACGTTTTCCACTTTTTCATTTCCAATTATGGAGCTACAATAGTCGCCATTCTGAGCCAAACTTTCGTATCTCTGAAAACCACCTTTCACTTCTTAAGGAAAGAAATTACATTTTCGGTAAGCCCTGAAATGATAGATTAAGATATTAAGAAAGCCATTAGCAGAGCACAGAAGTTTACTGATGTTTCTCGGACCCAATATACCTGTCTTTCAAATACCAGGATGTCCCATGTGGGATTTACATGTAAGTGTCAGCTCCCAGCCCCTCAAATGATTGACACTCAGATGGCCCAGATGGAAGAGATGGCCCTAGGAAGTGCTCAACACCCCGTACCTCTTCCATTTTACATTCAGATCTTAACTTTGATATGTTGAAAGGTACACACACACATGCGCACGCACGCGCGACCAGTTTGGAAGATGCTGAGAAACGGATTTGTGCGGATCCCTGTCCATCTGTCCCATCCATGTGTGTTGATGGCATCACTGTGCGCTTTGTGAGTCTTAGTGAGTCTTAAACATATTGATAATGGCTTGAGGAGGCGTGGGGGGAGGTGGAGCCTCTCTAATTAAATACTCCTTCTTGGAAGATGGGACACGCATCTCGGCTCGACATGGAAGGATTCCATATCTTTAATGAGATTTCTGCTGGAACACTCAAGTAGTCGCTGGGCCCAGTGTCCATACGCTCTCAGCCTCCCAAATGCTGTGATCATGCTTTCTGATGTGCTGATCAACCAGAGCTAACACCTTGCACTGCATGTGCTGTATTTTAGAAGCAGGAAAGGTAGCCTGTTTGCTTATGCTTGTTCAATCCCATTTTTCACTTCTTACTGGTTGCCAAAGAAGCAGGAAGGATGTGGGATGGTTTAGTATTTACGGAGTTGGGTTTGTAGCCCAGAGGTGGCAGCTTCGGTTTCCAGATGGAAAACTACCCTTGAGCAAGACACTCCACCTGAATCACTTTAGTAAATATCCAGCTGTGTAAATAAATAAAATGTAAAAAATGCAATTTAGATAAATTGGCATTATGGGTATATGCCAGAGAAATCTCAGTCCTAAAGTTATTTGATACCAAATAATTCACATCATATTCATAACAGCATTCTGGCAGCACAGAATTGTAATTTCTCTTTTACCACATGAGGGATTTAATGGAGCTATTACAAAAGAAGTGTGTTTTTCCTTTCCTTGTACTGTCTAACTGAAATTGTCCCCAAGTTAACTTTGACCCCGAGAACTTGTCTGGTACTTCACCTTAAAATATGGGCTCCACTTCGAGTCTGGAGGGAAATTAAGATTACGGTGTAATGCAATATTGAACACATCAAATTCTGCTTGTACTCCAGCCAGCATTTTTGCTTGGAGATCGCATGATTACAATGTCCTTGGTGAAGTGTGTTTTTTCTTCCAGAAGTTTCTCCAGTGAAGAAGAAGAGCTCTGTGTTTGCACATCAGACACTTTACGGCTTCGGAGGGAATCAATAATCTGCATCGGCGCGTAAAACCATCAAGGTCTGCTGGAAATTAATTGGATAATCTCGCTCTGTAAGGCCTCCTGGGTGGGGAGGTGGTCAGAGCCGGCCGGCCCCGTTCGCGAAACGGAATGTTCTGGGTTCGTTGCTCTGGCCAGACCTGAAACGGAATCCAACATCAAAAGGGAAAAACAAAGATGGAAAGAAAGAGCCTTACTTTTTCAAATAATCACCTCTCGTTTACTAGCGCACAAGAGAATACGAGAAACCTGTGCAGAGACTAGGCTTTGATCCTTGCCGAACAGCAGGGGCTCTGCTTATGATTCAGACCCACGTGTCCTGCATAACGAGCTGATTAAATCTCAATATTCCTCTAAGTGATTGACAGCGCTCAAATGAGGCCTGAACATCGTTGTTCCCGTGGTTTGCGAAAGACCTCCTCGAGTTGCAGTTGCATTCTACACGCGTAGACCAAATTAGCTTCTTGGGACCTTCCTTAAATGCAGAGGAAAAACAGATCTAAATTGTTTATAATCCAATTTATTGTCTTGACAGATGCTGTAGCGACTGTTATTTTTCTGAGGGGAAAAAAAAAACAAAAACAATGAGACAACTCTGGGAATCCAATTATTTTCCAGTACCTCCGACCCCAGCCATCAACAAACAGCCGCGTGACAAAAGCGCTCGGAGATTTGCGAAGACCGCTTCAGATCTCAGAAATAAAAAGTGTTAAAATATTAATAGTGTAGTCATTCGGGGTCTTGAGGGGTAAGAATGAACTTTAAATGGAGGGTAGGTGGAGTAAAACAGAACTCCGTATCTCTCTAATGTTTGTGGCTGACATTGACGATAACAAAGGGGAGCTCAAGGGTTAAATTTAAGGTGGTGTGTGTTTTCTCTAATGGCTGCTTCCAGGTGGCTTCAACAAGCTGTTCATTTCTTGGTCGTGTCAACTCTTATATCACTCAAGCTATTAGGAGAAGCCATGCCAATCACACAGAGCCTTGACTGACCCCCCAGAGGGCACAAGTACATGCACCACTACTAGCTCCACTCCCTGAGACGAGTCCATGATGATATGCATGGGAGCAGAACTCGCGATGTCCAAGAGAAATTAACATTCATAGAGTGGTTAGCAGTCACTCTGCCAAAGCGAACGGTGTCCCATAGCCAAATAAACAGGGACAATGACAGTCAACGCGGTTGTGGATACAGACACGGAGAGGAAAGCAAACAATGCCTCTGCTGGAAAACGAGCCCACCACCTCCAGCTGCATTTGGCGGGAGCTTGGAGGAACTCGCTCAAAGCGGGTGAGAGACGTGGCAAGTGTGGCCAGTGATAAAGATCCGCGGTAATTACCGGGGTCCCCCACAAGGTGGAAATCCGCGGCTCCACTTGTCAACATCAGTGCTGGCACCCGGGATGGGCGCAGATCTCATTCCGGCCTGCATCGGCCCTGTCAGAGCAGCGGTGGAGCGGGGAAGTGTGGCGGGCCCCGGTGAAGGCAGGGGCAGGGTGATAAACGGCCCGCTAAGCTACCAGCTCATAGCTTCGCTGGCAGAATGACAGCTGTGCTTTTCGCTGCTAGCAAATGAACAAGTGACAGGTTCAGCATGCTGTTCTGAGGCCCAGCAACAGAGCTCAGCTCCTGTCACATCAGCATGATGAACGCACAGGCTGTGGGACCAGCAGAATGGCACTGTGTCATGAGTTGGGCTCAAAAAGTGGAAGGTTACATGTTCTATACCCCATTGTGCCCTTGAATAAAATTTTTAGCCCATATTTTGTGATAAATATTGTGCACATTTTAAATGTAATCTGCACTATATGACTGTGTCTGAGCACACAGTATAAATGGTAACGCATTTTGTTACATTATGATCAATGGTGAAGCAGGGACTGACCCACACTGTCATGATATACCATGTAATTGTGGAGCCACATGTAACATCCACTGTCTCTAACAATTGCAGGAAGTGTGCATGTGATTTTTAGGTTGTGATATAAAACCTGTCCTGCAGATACTGAATATGTCATCATTGTTTTAAAAGTTGTGTTTTATAAGTTGTGAGCTGCTACCTTGACCAGTTCTCCTCTATATCCTATATAATAAAATCCGCACTGCAGTAAAAAAGTGTTCTTTAAAAAAAAAGGTACCTTCCACTCCATAACACACAAACAAATATGCAGTTAAATGGCTCGGAATGACGCCCTGACCCCTGTAAACCGTGAGAACAGAGCCAACAACTCGTCTGTCTGCACAGCAGCTGTGGAACTCGTTAGCTGGAAAAGCCGGGGCATGATCTTTGCAGCGAATGTGTCGCTCATAAATAAAACACGCGCGTGGGTGCCCACCCCCCCTTGCGCACACACGCACATGCACAGGTATTTCCCTGGCTGGCCTCGCGCATTTCGCTGATGCTGGAGCATTTAATTGCCCCTGTTCATGCAGAAGCCTCTGCTCTACCGGTGTCGGCGTCGCCGCAAAGGCACCGACACCGGTCAACAGGTGCTAATTAAAGAGGCCTGTTGCCAGCCAGACTCGCTCCGGCGCATTTTTATTTGCGGTGGTCTTGCGCAGTGCGTTAGTTTGTTTTTTTTTTTTTTTACTTCAGTACCCGCTGCATTCATATTGCCATGTTTTGCCTCAGAGGGAGCGGGCGGGAGACGGTCTGAGCCGTGCATTTTTATCGAGGCCAGCCCCCCGGTGGCTGCGCGCGTGAAGTGGCGATGCACACACACATCGGTCTCGCTCGACCTGTTTGTTCGGGCGCGATAAATAAGGCTGACCTCTGAAGAGCGGATCGCGGCATGCTCGGTGGCGCACGCCTGAGTCACCGCATGGGAATCTGAGCGCAAGCATACCATTACAGGGATTCACCTCCCCCTACACCTGCATGCAAACACACACAGTAACACATTTCTCAGCTGCGGGACTGATGCTGCAGTACAAAGACCGAAAACAAAGAGATAGCTGCCTCATTGTGTAAAGCCATCGCAATAATGCTGAGCCCATATTAATCAGAGACCGCTATTGTACAGCTCAACTGATTAGATTACAGATGCAATTAAAATATTAAAATGAAATGAATGCGCTGTCCCTGGGTTCTGAAATGGCTCATCACTCATCCATACTGAGCGGCTATCCTCGCAAAGGAGGTGTGGTTATGCAGACAAGGTCCAACCTTAAAGACTGCCTCATTGCTTAATCAAGCAAAAAGGCTATCCATCAGTGTTTGATGGACAAACCCTTCTCCACGAGGAAAGTTCAAGACCATAACTGTCCTCCTTGTTTTAAATGGAAGGGTTAAGCTTGGTTTAGATGACCTTGCTGGAGAAGATGCCTATCTTTATTATTTATTAGTAATCATTTATTTATTTGGCATATACTCTTATATTCAACAACTTATATGGCTTACATGGTAAGATACATTAAATATATATATTTCTGGGCAATAGGAACAAGAATGTTGGTACGGAAAATTCAAATGCATCCAAATGCCCACCTGTCTATCCATGCACCTGTGCTTCAATTAATTTGCTTGAGGATTTCATGTGTCTTTCTCCTTGTTTAAATATGATGTGAGTATGAGTGGGCAATGAGTGTGCAACCTAGACAACAGCATTCAGATGTGGAATGCTAGACAAAACAGTGAAGGAGTCCCTAAATATCTAAAAAAGAGAGAGGTGGGGTTGTCAAAAGTGTGGGGGCCAGGAATTAGCAGCCTAGGGCACTCATCTTCACAAAGTAATGGGGCACCATCACAGAGAAACCCTCCGGCCCAGGCGACTTCAAGGCCTCATGGTTGCACTTTCGGAGCGAAGTTCCACAGTGAGGGACGAGGAGGTATGAATATTGCACTTTATTGCCAAGGGGGGCCCGCAGGAGACGTGGCAGCTCGGAGCAGGATGGAGCATGAGGAGGGGAGAGCAATCAAGCGGAGAGCATGTGATCACGTAATGAGCAGGCAGCCTCAAACGCTCCGTCTTTGCCTTTGATCCGCCGCACCTTTGCCAGTGTTAATCATGGCGATGCTAATGCGGTGCACCTCAGGGACGGCACACAGCCACCGAGGGCAGATAAAAATCACTTAAAGGTGGCGCTAATGCTAAGTGTCAGAGCCAATGATAAAACTCTGCGACCCCTCTCCAGTCACTTCTGAAAATCATCTCAGAGGTAATAAAGTGTCCATGGTCCAAACATTAATTGTCACATTTTGCCAGCCACCTTTTGAAATACACAGAGATGCCAGTGGGAATAATTTTCCACTCTTCAAAAATGCAGTTTTGTTAATGATTAAAAGGAACCTGCTCTATGTGTGTTTTATGAGAACATGGAACCCAAGAGTGCTTGGTTGGATGCTCCAAGCAGTAATACACCAGCTTCATGACTGGTGGGTGCTTAGTACCTCCAAAGTAACACTCTTGCTGTGATTCAGTTTAAAATAATTACTGTTTTCATTGTCAAAATTACTAATAATATAAATAATAAATAATTTCCAAACAGACATACACACTAAATAAAAACTGTGAGTTGAACTTAGCTGATTTTTCCCAGAGAACAGCCCTTGGTGTCCTTTAAAGCTTAAGTCCCCTTGGCTAATTGTCCAGTCACATTCGGCTTGCAGCTGGCAGTGATGTGATTCATCATTGTATTTGATTATCGGTGAATACCACTGGGGAACAAATAAATACAAAATGACATCAAAGAGTTTGGTAAATGATTCTGATTCTGTCATGAGGGAAATGGATATGTAACTACCAGAACAGGGCAAGAAACTCAAATTGGCCAAATGTAGCTGCCAGCTTTATCAGAGATATAGCTACATCGCAAAAGTTGTGTGTGTGTTCTCCCCAGACAAATTGAGAGGTGACAGGCTTCTCCGGTTCTGAGACACACAGTAATCTTTCAGCTGGGGACACCTGTGGTAGCCACAGAAATGATTTGAATTGCTTGTCTCTCATCTGGACCTGCTGCTGACTCAACTGGCAAGTATGACAGATAACCCCCTGGACTTTGTGGGGGGAGACATTAAATTGAAAATAATTCTCAAAATAGGAAGTTGAGAGGGGAAAAAACCCAACATATCAATTGCAATTCAAGTGCCATCAGTGTTGATTGGCTGGTTTCCATATCGATCCCTTTGGCAGTGAAGCTTGTGATTTCATGTAATTAGGCCGCATCATATCAGTATTATTATCCATATTAATACAGTGGGAGCTGTCATGTTAATATTCTAACATCTGACAATGCATTTTCTTTTAGATACATTCCCTGGAGAAAATAGTTTAATATCATATTGAAAGATGAAATACAAAGACAAGAGCCTTAATTGAGATCCTAGGTTTAGAATCTAAATGATCATTTACAAAAGATGTAGTCAAGCATATGGGACAAAATCATTCCAGTCCAGTTTCCAGTGTGTGTAACAGTGCTCTGTATCTCAGGTTCGTGAAGGTGTTGCTGACGTGTCACTGTTTGTCTATATATTCGGGTGTGCTCATGTGATTACTCTTTACTGTATGAATGGTGTCACTTCTCATGGGTAAAATCAAATGAATCAGTTGCGAGCGTGTGGAGATTCTTTTTTGAACCCAGAAAAATTTACTTAATGCACCTCCACAGTCTCAAAGTTCCACACAGACATCACCCTTTCGCAGGTCATGAAAGAAACTTGTGGTCCACAAAAAATGGGGCCATTTAGTTTGCAGTCCTCGACCTGGACCAACAAATTTAAACAAGGGTTAATTATTGTCAATTCAATTACACAACACATTTTGTATTTGTCGCTTCAGGCACCGGGCTCCAGTTGGTAAGACCATGAAATAAAGTAGCAGCCTTCGAAATGTGTTAAACCAAGGACGATGTGTGATTCGGTAGGGTGCATGAACAGCCCATAACTGCTTTGCATGGAGAGTTTCTTTGCATTTCTCAGGCATGTGGGAGCTTAGAGGATAAATCCATGTGACTGTATAACATGAAGCACAATAACTTTAATGCCTGAAATGAGCCTATTTCCCACGGTACCGGAACAGGATGAAAACAAAATGATCAAGGACAGAAATTGAATTTGCCATAGAAATACAAGAAAATGAAAGCAAACTGACTTATTATACTGTAGCTCCAATCATATTATAGCAAAATACAAATAATGAAAAAAATTGATTTTTTTTAAAGGTCAATATTTCAGTTTCAGATGCTTTCTTTACAGTTGCTTGTGGTAATGCATTCATTATTAGATTCTTCAGTTGTTTGAATAAAACTGCAGAAATTCTCTCTCTCAAACACACACACAAATGCGCAAAAAACACAAGCTGAAAAAAAAATCAAATTGGAACATTGAAGTGTGCTAAAAAATATTAAGCACCATAACCAAAAGTAAACAAACCACTCCACATTTATTTCTGATCAAAGCTGCAACTTTGTGATGCAGAATCCCAAACACAGCACTGTGTATCAGGATGCACATGGAATGTCCTGCATGCAAAACACCCCTTAATTACCGCTGGATGAGCACATCTTTCCTTTATCGGCTGAAATCATACAAATCACTGTTAAGGGCATGCTGGTATTTGGCCAGTCTCAATAAAACGCTCCTGATGCTGCTTCGGCTTCACGTATGTAATGCAAATATTCTGGTCATTTTAGCACTGACAAGACTGTGTGTTCATATTGTTTCCCTAAAAATCAGCATTTTGCTTTAAAATGTTAGAGACAAGTATAAAAGGTGAGATACCATGTCTCCAAAATGAAGATGAAGTGAGGCCAGGTGCCAGCGTCTGTGATGCCAAATGTACTGTGAGATAACACCCTCATCGCCCCCAGCCTATTGTAATTTACATAGGCTAATTGATGGCAGTGACTCAGTGACAGAAGCGCACTAAAAATGCTCATTTTCAGTCAAAATGGGGAAGCCGCAGCAACACAGGGTAGGTTTAGATGAGAGTTTAGAAGTATCCTGGGAAGCTATGTGTGAAGGTGGGTTTCAACCTCCACTTGTCCGGTAAGCCCAGGAACACTGTGTGCCTGTGAATATGCAAACATGATCCAGGACTGCCTACCATCATACTTCCACTCTGAGGCAATAATAATGCCACACATTTTGAGATATTGCTTTTCCTGTTCAAAAAAGTGGATTTAATTTTTTTCCTTTGATGTCACTTGAAATGAGATACAGTATTTCCTTACATGAAACTGGTATTGAAAATATGAAAGACAAAATTTAAGAGATATATTCTCTGTGTGCCAGAATATCCTGCACATATTGTGAAATATAACTATCATGTGTCTCATCTCATGCACATATTCTCATGTGTTTTGTAAAGTTATAGATTTTCTAAAATTCATGTTACAATTATACACAAAATCTTCTTTGTAAGTGGAAATAACTGAGCTAAGTTCTGATATATATTGACATGTATTAAAAACCATTTCATATATTTCAGATCTCATGTTTTTAGACTTTGTCTACTTCAATTTCTGAGCTTTGAGAACATACAACAGTACATCCTTTTGTAAAACTGCAGTTAAAACTGTGAATATTGTAATTAATTTTGTAATACAATTAATTGTAATACAAATACTCTTAATCTGTTGAATGGTAATATCATTCTGTAGCCATAATTGCTGCTGTAGGCCACAGCCATCCACCTAATAACTGTTAAGAGTGATCCCTGGCACTGGATAAATGAATTGAACTGTGTGTCACAAAACTCAGACTCGACTGCTTTACACAGGATCACAAACACAAGAATGTAACAGGTGCTATTATCAGTCACCATATGGGCCATGACTGCAGAAGGGTTTCTATTGCCCTTGATCTCAAATGTGAAGCACAGTGACTCACATTAACATTGTCTGTATGCCTTAGTGCAGTCTATAACATGAATTTTGTTTTGCCCCCCCCCCCCCCCCCCCCGTGTCCATGCCAACAGTATCCTGGTGCCCAGTGTTTTTAAATCGATACCTGCCTTCTGAGGCTGTGGGCCCATTATGGGTGCATCCGTCCAGGACCACGCGCTGATGTGCAAAGTGAGATATCCTGGCAGCAATAACGTCAGAGCTTTTCAATAAATCAATAGCTTTTCAACCCCCGAGAGAGCAAGCTGCACAAAGACACATAAACACACAGGCATGCATGAATGCGAATACGCACAAAAGCAAGGACAAATTGATGTGTGTGCGCATGTGTGTGTGTGCATGATAGATTCACACTACAAAGACTGAAAAAATGTATTGTATTCTGGTTTATTTCTATTTGATCAGCAAGGCTTTCTTTAAGGCAAGAAACATTTAACACTTAAACTGATGAAAAATGATATCTCCAGTTAGAATACAGGATTCAGTTGAAATATGTTGTATTGTTATTCATTCAGCCAGTTCTCAATGGCTTGTTTGTTCTCTTTAGTGCTGTCTGGCTCTGTGCCAGTCACCTGAAAAATGGCAATACTAGTTTCTAACAGAGGTGCACTGACAGCATTTTGACACCTTTACAATACGAATCACAGCACGGAGCATGTTGTGTTGATTCGGGAATTATCGGGTGAAAAGGAAAAACAGGGTGTGATGCATCATGCAAGTTTGTTGTACGTATGACTTCCTCAGGCAGCGTTTTCATAAAGCCTTCCATTAGGTTTCTGAGAGCGGAAAGCGTGATTCAATCCCTAATACAACAAGATACATTGACAGAGTGGTTTAAAATGCACCGGGCTGCCCTGTCTAATCTAACACAAGTCCAAACAGTGTTCCAAACAAGCGCGGTTCTCTCGTTTTTGTTGTAACTGCATGACTGAAGGGGGGGAAAAAAACAAGATTCAGAACTAGATTGATAGATTTTGCTGGGAAAGCATCAGGGATACAATTTCAGCTAAAGTCGGGGACTTCTGAAATGCTGAATCTCGTTAGAGCGCGCTTTGATACGTTTTTCATTTTGGAGATTCCCAGCTGCGTTTCCTGTCTTTTAAGTATTCTGGAGTTTGCGAATCAAAGCGTTTTGTTGGTTGGTTTGTTATGCTCCACACACAGAAGAAAAAAAAAAAACACAAAAAGAATCGTCGTCAGATCGGCGTTTCAGCGAACTGGGCTTTTGCTGCATGTTTTTTTTTTCTTTCCAAATATCAGATGTCAAATTCAAAACAACTTTGATTTCAAAAAAAGCTCATGCAAAATTAAACACAAACAAGCTCACAAGAAAATGACTTTCTAAATCTTAGCGCGGCTCAGAGTGACATGTCTGCGATGTCTTCCACGTCCCACCATGAAAGCGATTTATTCTAATGAGATTTTAATCTGCCCAGGCTTGTGTCCTTAAATCTTCGCAAAGTCTTCACTTCTCATTTATGTAAGCTCCTTATCCTGTCCATCGGTGTTTTAGATCGCAACAGTGATTACGGGACGGGGGTATTAAGACGTGCTTTATCACCAGGAAACCGCGCAAATAACGCAGAAAGGTTAAGTGGACTTTGGTGTCACATGGCCCTACATCATCCTTATAGGCTTAAAGCGAACCTTGGATGATCTCTGTCTTGACAACAGTAATCTTAATTTTCAAGTATTTTACATTGTCATCATCATCACCAGCTGTTGTCAGTCCTCTGCTGGACAAAGGCCATAGCGTGTTACCACCGTGTTGTTTGGTCTCTCGCTGAGCCAGTCAGCTCTTTCCCGACACCGGTGTAGTTTGTCCCTCCACCTCGTCTCCCTCTGCTCCTGATACCCATTGGTCTCAGTGCTGTTAATGGCACTGCTTACCCATTGCCTGTCCTTCTGCAGATGTGCCCTGCCCAGTTTATCATGTACAGTATACAAAAATTAGAAGTTGAAATACATACACATGGTAATACAGTACATGAAAGACAACCATATATACGTTTGAGAAAAAAAAACAGAGAAAATGCAGTTTAGGCATGCCCAACCAAACACTTTTCCAAGGTTTCACTTTCTCACAGACCCACCCTAGGAGTCCTTTAATACTCAATTCTAATGCTTGAAATATGATAAAGCAAAACAATGGGCAACACATCCCTATTCAAATGTTTCTGTTTTTTTTTTTTCGTATTCTCTGCCAAGTCATGTTCCCATAGTAAAGTCAAGCACAGTGTTATCAGGGACAGACAAAGAGTAGATTAGTTTTGAATTTCTTTGAAAGTGTGTGGCAGGCATTGAACAGACAGCCCCTCAGTCGAGCAGAGACGTGTATGCTGAAGAGAGCTCTCTCTGACAACCGGGCGGGGACCTGACACTGTGTCTCCTCAAAGGTTTAGCTTTCCTGCTCTCATACAGTCAATCATAATGCCATCCCCCCACCGACGTCTCTGCATTGAAGTATTGTTGTGTGAAGAAGAAGGGACTGTATTTAGAATTAGAATTATTAAGCAAAGTGCAAAAGAGATATTTCCGAAGTATGTTTTTTTAAATTTTTTGTTTCAGTCTCAGGGATTCCTGGCTCAGTGCTTTGTGCCAATGCATACAAACTATTAAGCTGGGTTTTGCTTTGATTTGACTGTGTCACTTCAGGGGCCCTCCACTTCAATTTGATAATGCAAAATTCAGCGCGTGTGATTTCTGCTCCTCTCTCACCAGATCATGGTTACAAAGCGTTTTGAGGGGGAAAAACATGGTCGAGATTTCAACTTGCAAACGGCAACATGCTGAAGCTGCGGTTTAAGAAGGGAGGCACTGCGGACTTGACTTCGCTGCAGCAAGGCCCGCCTGGGTTCTTGGCGGGAAAGGTGACCACACAGCGATGGAGGCAGTCAGAGCAGCTCGTAACACAGGTGAAGAGGAGTCCGCGGGAGACGCGCGGCTGTGAAGGTTCTGTCGCGGTGTCACCGATTCACACCGCATCCGCCTCCAACCGTTTATTAGTCACCCTCCTCAGGCGTGAACGGCCGGCTCCCAGAGTGATTGTCTTCCCGGAGCCTACTACAGCTACCTACCTACAGCTCTGCCTCATTATTAGGCCGAAAATAAAGTGTCGGCCTCGTTGTTTCCAGGTAGAAGCCTTTGTGTGTGTGTTTTTTTTTTTTTTGGAGGTGTCGTGATGCCTTTTCATGGAGGTGTCGTGATGCCTTTTCAAAGGCATAAGACGTCTCTTTGTGAGGGGCCTCGTTTGCGCAGCGGGATGCTTTATATGCGCACATGAGAGGAGCCCAGACTGGCTGCGCAGCAGAACTGCTCTGGTCATGCATGAGCAATGGAATCCAGATGGGCAATGTGCCTCGGCACGTTGGAAGGTGACATCTTCAGGCCTCCAGAGTGTAATGAATTAGGTGCATATGCGAACGCACATGTGTTTGTGTACGGCGAGGAGGGGTGTGTGTGTGCATTTGTGTGGTGGTGTCACAAAAGCTGTTGCACTAGGCCCGCGTCCCTCCCTGAGAATGATGTTCAGTCCGATCTTTCTCCAGGCATACGAGATGGGGAAGGGCCTGGTAATGAGCGCAATATGCGCCGAGCGCACGTCCCATTACCAGGCCGACATTAAAACGCGGCCGGTGTCTTTGCTCCCCCATAATAAATGAGCATTTGCGCTCCGAGTGCACCGCCTCCGTCAACACCTCTTTATGGGGCAAATGAGATTTCGATTTATTTATCGCTCCGATCTCTCTCCTTCGTGTCGGCTACAAGCTATTACAAGATCTCCCTTTCCTCTTGTTTGATTCCTCTTCTGTGGAAAATGATTTCTCTGCCTCTGTCTGCAGCGAGCCTATGTCTCCATTTACATCTATCTTTGTGACAAAAAAAAAGGAGTGGGCTGAGTGAAAAAGAGAGGAGAAGAGAGGGAGACAGAGAGAGAAAAATCACAGTGTAGTAAACAAGCAGGATCCGATCCATTTTAAGAGTGCTGCTTAGGACAGCTGCCGCTGCTGTGTTTGATAATGAAGCACCTCTTTAATCAGGAGACTCACACACAGGAATAGTAATGTGACAAACAAGTACCATCTTGTTTTTATAAGTTAGCGTATTTACTTACCATAACTGTGACTGTTAACATACCAGTCACATTCAAATTGAAACAGAAGAAATTCAATCTGAAACAACATATATATGTACATATATACATATGGATATGCACATGCATATGTATGGACATACATGTATGTATGTATGCATATATACATTAGGAATGTGCATCTCCATCACTGAGGCCGAAGCGATACACATCTCGATGCATTGCCAAAGATCCAATACTTTAAAGATACATATGAAGCAACTCAAATTATAAATTAACTAAAAAGTGCTATTTTTGCTTCATATATTTTGTCCGTCTCTCTTGCAAAATCCAAAGTGTTGCCAAACACTTGATTCGTAGCAATTTGGTGGAACGTGTAGCTCTTCCTCCTCCAGGATAATCTGTGATTCGCCTGGACACGCGTCTGGAACTCTACTGGAGGGACACAACATCATTCTTCCACGAGAACATCCATATTTTGGTGTTTTCTTGATTGTGGTGGAAAATGATGTCTTAGACACCGCTCCAGAATATCCCATAAGTGTTGAATTGGGTTGAGATCTGATGTCTGAGATGACCACGGCATGTTCATGCTCATAAAACCATTCAGTGACCACACATTTCCTGTGGATAGGGGCATTGTCGTACTAGAAGAGACCACTCCTATCAGACCAGAAATTCTTTCACTATAGGACAAAGGTGATCACTCAGAATGGCATTTTACTTATTGGTTTTTATCTTGCCCTCTGTAGGGTTGAATGGACTTAAACCACACTGGGAGAATGCACTTCACACCATAACAGAACTGCCAGGTCCTTTCACTGTGGGAAACAAGCACTCTATCCATGTATGGCAAACACCTGTAGCACTCTTGGCATGTGCCACACATGCACTAATCCCCTTATTGAGAACAGGGTGAAGCTGGACTCATCTGACCAAACAACTTTTTACACTGTTCAGTAGATCACTGCCCATGTGCTTGGCACTGCTTTGCTGACAACCATGCATTTTTAGGTGTAATTTTTAGGGTTTGCGCACTACAACCTGACCACAGTATCCCTCTCTGTCAATTTATCAACTGATGGAACTGCCTGCTCACACTCTAGAACTCATCTAAGAACTATTCTAAGCCACCATATGTACTAAAATGCTTTGTAGGAGGGCCAGTGCCATTTATTCTTGCTGTTATTTTTGCCTAGGCTGTGCATTAAAGGAATGCTGTTACTCTCTAAGCCACTTACATGCACCCCTTCTGATGTTGGCATTCATCTGCATTTGAGACTACAGGCATAAAAAGCTAATTATGACTGAATAACAATGGCCTGGCTGCCACAGAGAAGGAGGGATGAGGCTATTGGGATGCTGATGGGGGCAATGGCAATTGAAGTTCCAAATGAAGATTCAGGAGGATCTTTAGACAAATCCCCATGCAATCAACAAACCCGTCCCATCCTCTAGTATAAAAAACCCAGCCACAACTTTCTTCTCGGGTCAGCTGTTCACAGCATCCCTCCTCTACCCTATTTATTTTTATTCCCATGTATGATGTCTAAATGGGGGGTCAAAAACCTCACCCCATGGCAAGGTGCGAACCCTTCCTTGGACTCTAAGCCAAAGATGTGTACCCCCATACCCTCATTATCAGCAACACCCCTTATTGTATTAAAATTCATACCGACTGAATGTTAACTATGTGTGCACCAGCTGACAACATCATGTGTGCAGTACACTTAGGTGGGTTCAGCTCCTAAAATTTCCAGAGCAGCCATGCATTTGCTGTTACACCCTGTAGGATCCTACACATGTAGGATCAGCATATCCTATCCGGGCAGGATCTACAGGGTCTACAAGATCGACACCCTCTATATCAGTTCCCACCCAATAAGGTTGCAGCTCCAGGAGGAAGATGCCTGCCATACCACACAAATGTAAGACTTGCGCTGAATAATTTCTTTCTGGCAACACATAGTCCCTGGGAACTCTGTCAGATTCTGTTGCTGTTCCAGTGCAGTGACAGGTTAACAGGGTAACGTACATGTCACATTCACACTGCCCTCTACCATCACTGGTTGGAATTTCTTTATTGTTGTATTTTGACTGGAGGTTTTTGTCCTAAACTTCGTCATTCTGTTGGGCACATACTGTATTCCTAGCAAACATCATGCAAGGATACAGTCATCACTATAATAATAGTGTAGCCTTTTATATTTGAAAATGGCATTTTTTGCAATTTGACCCCCTTCTGCCATCCTGTTACAATGACCCTCCCACCTATTTTCACAGAAATCCGCCATTGTGCCGTTGTCCTTACAAATATGAAACACGCAGCCCACATGCGAAACACAACAAAACACACAAAACACCAAAGCTTTACTAAAGCGTTTCTTCGCATTTTTCCCCTCTCAGCACAGAAGCATGGCATCCTTTGTTTGGTAAGACATTGTGTTTCATCAACAAGTGCCCGGTAAACGCAGCACAAGCTGTGTGGAGACCGGCTGAGTGCTTTCAGTCGCTCTCAGTGCGCTGCCCCCTGGCTTGTTTTGTGAGAGCAGGAATGTGGTGCGTGGGCTCCTGAAATATTCAAAGCCTCACAGTGTGCGCCGCGCTGGAAGAGCTGCCCCGGGACGTTTCTGATAAGAGCACCTGTGTTATAGCGAGGAAACAAACCCTGGACAAAACACAGTACCGGCAGACTGCCGCTCCTCTACGTCTGTGCCTGTTTGTCAGCCGGAGCTCACTGTGGGCTCCCGCGGCTCTGAGCCTTCAGTCAGCCTCTTTGTATCGGTCTGCTTGGTGTCTCTGGCGGCGTTCCACACACCTTGCTACACTCCCCCCCCCGTGCTGATGCGCGGGCAGGATTTTCTGTCCCTCTCCGTGGGGTGGTTAACAGCCGATGAAAAGCACAGTGGCCCTCAGGGAGCCTTGAGAGGCTCCAGAAGGTTCCCTTTTCCTCCGGAGCAAAACAGACGACTGCGCCCACTGACCAACGGACAAATAAAGTGATTCTGTTTCTGTCAGCGGCGTGCTGGTGGGGAGATAAAACTATTCAGCTAGTTTCATGCACGTGACCCCCCCCCCCCCCCCCCCCCACACACACACACACACACAGCCCCCACACAGCTCCCCCTCTCACCCCCCCTCCGTCGCTCAGCTAGCATTTACATCAGGGCATTTACATCACACCACAGAGAGGACGACGAAAAGCACCCTGACCTGAGCGCTTTCACTGACGAATGCACTCCGTTCACACACTCAACGGGTGCCAAAACTGCACTTTTGGAGGGAGCAGTATCCTGGCAATCATAGTTCATCATCTCATTGCCCCCTTTCCTCCCAGGAAAGGGCCAAGAGAGCCATTCTTCAAAGGCCGCGCTTACAGCCACGGCTTAATGTCTCCACCCACGCTCAACGGCTGGTTTGCTTAATGCCCCCAAATATTTACGCATCATCTTTGTAATAAACCAATGGGTAATAATTACTCGACAATGAATGAATATTTTATGTTTAAAGACCATTTCACTGAGCCGTTAATGGCTCTGCATTCATAGCCATTAAACTTGAATGATGTTTTCTCCTAATTAAGGTGCAGAAAGAGGGGATGCTCATGGTGTTAGTTAGGATTGTTCCTTCCCCGCATATTGTATGTTCCTGACTTTAATTTTTATTTACCTGCTCTCTTTACTACATTTTGGGTTAAACATGGTGGAATTGAATACAAAGACAATAAAAGAGCTTGGCTCCCAGTAGGTTTTTGTTGACTTTGTTTTTGCGGTACACACGGTTATGATACACCGGTTTACAATGCTTCACTGATGCTTATCTTTGTTACTTTTTCATTGCCTTGAAAAGCCACCTAGGGCCATTCTCTGAAAAGAAAATCTATATTTTATCTACCCACACACTGTATATATATAGTGTGTTATATATGTACATATACAACTGAATTTAACAAACCAGAGGGGAGTGCACATACCACACTTATAGATAACCCTTACGAGGATGACCATTGAGAAACAATGAGATGATGAGAAACTAAGACCTCTAAAGATTAGAAGGAATGTAGCCATTCCTTCTGAGTTAATGTTTTAATATTTTATTATTAGTAATAGTATTACTAATAATACAACCTAAATGGTTTTATCATGGCATGAAACCTTCATGCACATGTTATACAGTCTCCGTATTATACTTAATATTCCTGCACTTACTGCACATTGGCTGTTTGATGGAGAGATCGTACTCATATAAATGTAAATCGCAGCTGAAATTAAGACGTGGAATTGAAATTTCAGCCTGAAGCACGAACACGATTGTGATAAGATTTGCTCTTTCAGGAGGCTTTTTGCTTTGTCTTTTTCATTCTTGCCAAGATTTGAATTAATAGAACACTGCTGTACTATTTTGTGGCAATAACATTTCACATTGATTTTTTGTCATGAAAATTAAGAAAAAAAAAACATTCCATTGAGAGAGAGAATGTGCTTTCAGATTTGTTCTGACACAGCAAAGAGGCTACTGTGTTTAACATAGCAGTGCCTTACATCTATCCAGCTCATTTTACAAGGATAGGATACGGTATGCATGTGAATCCATTAACTCAGCCAGGCTGTTTCAGCAGTGGCATTTCTATCTCTATTTATTAACATACACATGGATTTATGTCTCTCTGCCCCCTGTTAGAGAAGCACTGAGCTGCAGCAAATTGAAATTAGTATTGGTGGAGGGTTTCACAACAGTGATTTATAAAGAAATGGTATGCTTCTATAATAAGCCATATAGCATTTGACATATTTTCTTCTTACAGGTTAAATTCTGTTTAACTCTTTCACGCCTAAAGTAACCTGCTTTAAAAAGTATGTCGAGATGGATGTCATGTTTACCTGCAAGAAAAATGTTCAGAATTGTTATCATCACCATTCATCATTTATGTTTTTGGATGGCATTTTATATCATTCTTTTATGCCTTTTCCCCTTCTGGTAACCCTGTTTTGGAATCGTATACTAGTATACTAGTCTCATCTCACCATGACAACCTCTGAACTCACACAGGAGTGCTGAGGCAAGACAATGTAATCCTATGACACACTCACACACAGCCAATGGCTATTTTTCACACAGCATAGTACAGCGGACAATCTTTGGAGGGTAGGCACTACTCTGCTGAAGTAATGTGAAGGTGACTTCAGGTGACTGACAAATTGCAGGGTGCCTAAGAGAGGTGAGAAGAGGAAACCCTAGCTAAGCCAACATCCCTATCCCCAGCTGAACAAAGCCATTTTGCATAACCTGATGGACCCCTGTCATTGTTGGCCAATAACACGGCCAGTTTAAGCCCTGGCCCGCAAGACTCAACCTGCTCAAAGCAAAAGTCTTACCAACTAAGCGACTGGGGCCCCCCAGGTGGACTGCATTTTAATATGCAATAAATATAAACATGCAAAAATCGCTCAAATATCTACAGACTCCAAAACATCCGCAATAAACACAAAATTTTTATACATGACCTTCCTCCCAAACTGAGCACAGACTTGACCTGACGTTGCTAGGGATTCAAGACAGGAAAGCAGACAGACAGCCAGCTGTGAACTGTGACAGTCACTGGCCGAAGAAAATCAATCAGAGGAACTGGAGCCCACCCTCCCCCAACAATCAAACAGAGGGAAAATTGCTCTCCCTTACTCCATCAGCGGTCGTTCACAACCAGTCATCAGAGGGGCGGGTCTCATCCAAGCCCTTCACAGAGTCTCACCCAACGGGACATGCTGATATCGACCTAAGAAATCAGCTGCAATTTGGAGAGCTCTGAAAAGTCAAAAGCCTTTCTGGACTTTGAATTATTCTGGGTTCTCTAATATTCTGAAATATATGTACAAACTCACATACAGCATTATTTACATTCTTTCCAGTATATATTATTTTTGGGTCAGAACATGTTCAGAAATTACCTTTTTTCTACTAAATGTATATGGTAGTTTCAGAAATATAAAATGTTTGTATTACAGAATGGCAAGTGTTGCTGGAATTAAGCTGCTTTAAAGAAAACCCACACATTATAAAACTTAATTCCAGGCATACTTCGTCTGTTTTACAAGGGGTAAAATCTTTCCATGTCACGAGTTATTTCAAAGCTGAAATTTAGTTCTGGTTTTCTTACTTTTTTCACAATCTGAAGAACTTAACTCGCGACTGAATAGATAATATCCATTTACCGCAAGTGAATTCCATTAAAAGCAGACAAACAAACACAAAGAAGCCTAATGCGGTCAGATGACACCCGATGCAGAAGTTCCCTTGGCTGGTGCCATGAGTTTATATGTGTGCTCCGACTAGAACAGCACGCATGCAGAGACTGCACGCAGATTGTCTCTGAGCAAACTGATGAAGCCGTGTAACTGCGCATTGGATTTAGTTTACTCCCATTTTCATTTGAAATGCGTACCCAAGCAAACACGAGCAACACAAATTTATATGCTGGCCAAGTGTAGCTCCCTGCTGAACACAGGGGACGTAGAAACTTGCTTTATTTTCACATCCGTACGCATTAACAGACAGCGTTGCGAAAAGCAACTTTTAAGATGGTAATTGAGTCAATGAGGCAGCAAAATGAGGAGACGAGTGACAATGTACTGAAATAATTGTTTCTTTTGCATGCTGTTATGTTACCCCATGGACTAGAGCTTAGCTCCCTGCAAAGATGCTAAACATGTCCAGTAATGCATATAAAACATTCTCTCGTCGCAAAGCGGGATTGTATTTATAGCAAGCAGGCACAGGCCTTTGCAGCTCCAGTAAACAGCCTGTTACAGTCATTTTCAGCCTTGCCTTTTTTTTTTTAATTGACAAATGCCTTTATCCGGAAATGACATTGCATTAGAAATAATGAGTGAAGAATTAGAGCATCACATAAACAGGAAAATAAAGCTAATTAGTAAATAAGGGTCATAATAATCAATTTTTTTTTATTCTCAGTCAGTACTCTCTGTGCATAAAGGAAGATCTGAAGCTCGCACTGATTTGAAGAGCTCAGGAGCTGTGCTTTCAGTTTGAGTTCTCATTCAGTCAATTTTAAAATAAGCCCCCGGAGCTCAAGAGAGAGGTCTGAAGCATGGTAATAGAGATGAAACAAGCTTAACGATATGTTGAATGATCCATATTTGCCGACCTGCCGGTTTTTTATTGACTGACTGTGCATCTATGATTAGGAGCGAGGAAAAAAATTGTAATTCTACTACATGTTACAAGTCGATAGAGTGGCACAGTTGAATTGCTCTGCGCCTCGTCTAGCCTGAACAGAAAGAGATGTGTGCTGTCTAAATTGTATGGTGATGAAGGCAGGTGCTCTGGAGAGTAATTGCTTTTTGGTCAGATTGTTTGCTTTAGCACAACTTGCTGGCTAGACATGAGACACGGTTGTTTGACCAGGCCACACATTCAGCAAGGGTTAAATTCGCGCTTGGGCCTTGGCAGCTGTGAACTGTGACAATCGCTGTCAGTCTGGCCAGAGAAAATCAATCGGAGGCACTGGAGCCCACCCTCCCCCAACAATCAAACAGAGGGAAAATTGCTGTCCCCTACTCCATCAGCGGTCACTCTCAAACGGTCATCAGAGGGGCGGGCGTCATCCAAAACCTCCACAGGGTCTCGCCCCACGGAACATGCCGGTATCGACTGCTGAGATCAGCTGCATTTCAGGGGAGCCCTGGCAGTCGTCAGCCCCAGCATCTCAGCCGTAGCAATTCCGTATGTCTTTGAAAGGCCCAATATCAAAGAAGTGGTGGGGAAGTAGCAAGGTAGCTGCCATCAGTTCAGATCCGAACAACAACAGCAACAAAACCGAAGACAAGCACAGAAAAGGGATGTCCTTGAAAACCGTCAGACATGATAATAAAAAACGACTCTGATGCACACCACCGTGGCTCGCGTCAGCAGCAAAGTGATTTTCTTTAATAATGCATATTGTCTTGACTTGCATGCTATTTTTTTCATTTTTGTTTTTTTCTTGCTCTGTGCTCTTACAATGTTGATTCACTGCGGCATCCATAATTCAGCTGTCCCTTTCAAATTACAAAACAGCCTATCGTTTCAGGGGCTTGTTTTCGAACACAATACCCTTCAATAGGCTCGTACCGCCACCTCCCCCATTTGTGGAGCCATCGTTTCGCGGTGCAACCCTCCGTGCACCGAGGCTTCCTCCATTTGAGGCCCACGAGCGCACGAGAGCCTCTTTGTCGATCCATCCGTCATAGCGCCCTGCGCCTCCTCCAGACCTCCGTGGCTCTGCTTAATTTATTGCGTTGTTATGTTCTGTGGAGAAATCATTTCACACGCCTCTGCCACAGAGGTTTGGCACCTGAACCGTGGGTAATGCAATCCTGGGAATTGCGCTCCGTGTTGTCAGCACTTCTGGATAGGTGGTGGAGGGAAAAGATAACCACACGATCTGAATTATTAAATAGCACAGCACAGAGCCGTGTCCCTCTACAGTAATAAAATACATCATTGTTAACTGTGGGAGGGGCTTAAAAGGGTGGATGAGTGGGGCGATGCAGAAAATACCTTGTTACCTTTTTTACAGCAATGTTTGGTATTAGTTTCATTTATCATTTTGATTGGGTATAAATATCTAACCTGTGACAAGTCTTTAGGAATTTTATTCCACTGCTCATTCTTGGAGGTCTCAGAGGGGCTTATTAGAGTGCAGGGAATATGAATCTATCAGGGAAACCTTGATACACTGCTTATACTTCCCAGGTCTTATATGGGGCCTCAATGCTTCTTCCTAAGGGGCAAGGTGTTGGCCAAACAAAAACAACCACGGCGCGAGACATCAAACACGCATAACCAGCCCTGGGTTTTCCACGGAAGGAGCACAGCTCTTCATTGTCCGGACAGAGAACAGCAGAGTCATTTAAAAGTTACGCAAGTTTACGAGTAATAATCAGGAGGGCCTTTTCTGAAGCCATTCAATTTCAAAGTGAAATTACACTGCCACCCGAAACGCTTTTAGGGTCTGCTAGAGCATGAAATAGACCTACCATATCGACGGAATTTTCCGCAGAATGCTCACACTTGCGAAGAATGGAAGAAATGAACTATAGGAGGGGGGGATTTCTGTTGTTTTTTTTTCTTTTTTGAAGATACACTTTTTAATCCACTCCATACTATATGGGTCACAGGCGTGCTATAATTGCGAAAGTAAATCCACTTTGGCCACAGCCTTCTAGTCTCTCTCTTGGGACTTAATTTTTTTTGCATAGTATTTGCATGGTAATTTCATTTTTGCACTAACAGACCTATTTACAGCCATCTCTGATTACCACAAGGATCAATAACTCCATATGATACAGAGATTTCACAACAGGCAAAAGATGTACGGTAATTAAGATGTACTGTGAGTCTGCTTTATGAGTGGAAGTCCCCCTCATGCTATACGGTTACTATATTTTCGTGGCTGGTTAAAATAACATCAATGTGATCTCATATTAATAAGCACCATGTCCTTGAATCGGTGAATTAAATTTACTCCATCGCAGTATAGAAATGGTGGTCCCTGGATGGTGCAAAGATGCAGTAATCTGTTTGACCTTTTGTTGAATAATTTGTTTGACGCCTTTACAGTGTGCAAAATCATTTGGAGAGGGGGTCACCAATGTCTGCCGATTTCATCTCTCACTTCATCTCATGGTTGAGATATCTTAGTCAAGGTCAGAGAGGCCTAAATGGAACTCAAACACAGCAGAAGCATGTTAAAAAATGCATTGTTGTCCCCCCAAACTGTACTCAGCCCATGACAGTATTGGGCACCTAGTCTGCTTTTTAAATGTCATCTCTGGCATTAACGTTGGGGTTTTACCCCATACCTTTTGAAAAAGCTAAGCCACCACTTGACACTGAATGTGATTTTGTTGCAAAAATACACTGTACAGCAGAAACATTGCATTCTTGCATGTTTCCTTTTTTTTTGTTTGTTTTACCGGTCGCTCGCGTCCCCCAGACAGCATCCAAGCTATCTCCTCCGCTATCAATAATAACATATATCTGATTTTGGTGGTATGTTCCTAAAATGTCACCCTTGATATCGGCCTGAAGATGGCAGCTCGCTCAATCAGCAGCTTCTGTACAGCAAGATGAATGCCGCTCTTTCCAGGGGCGTAGAAAAAGCACAGTCTAATATCTTCAGAGCCCATAACTGGTGAGGCCCAGCTGGCTGGCACACAGCTCTATTACTGAGGTCCCAGTGGGAAGGCAAACAATTTCTCTTTGGCCTCTGTGTAAGAACTGAGCTGACATCCACGAAAGCCAGATTGGCAACATTTATCTTGGGTAGAGCACAAACAAATCCCAGGAAGAGTGAAGCCTCGGGTAGAATCGGAATCACAGCAGAGATTGTCTCAGCACGCCAAAGTGAAAGGTTGCATTTCTTTGCACTTTTTTGTTTTGTTACTTAGGCCTTGCAGAACTGGGAGATTAAAACAAAAATGTCCCTTTTCTCGATCCTTGGAGGAATCTCAGCTAACGGTGGGCAACAGTCCCTTATTCTCCACCCCTGTTGTCATTGCTAGCTGAGACAGCCCAAATGAACACGCCCCCACTATACCAAGAAATAAATCAAGTTTTTGTGGTCAAAATGAAGCAAAATAAAAGAATAAATAAATAAATACTGCAGCAGTCAAAGTCACAGAGGTTGGTCCCCATGGACAAGGTTGTGCAGTCCTTTTGAGAGAGCTCCGATCGATAGACTTCTCAGAACCTATTATTCCCCCCTGAACTGTTTAACATGAGTAGCCCAATGCCCTGGAATGGTCAATAACATATGTCAGTTTTAATGTGATCACCAATACTGTCCATTGCAGCTATAGCCAAAATATACACACAACTCACACGCGCGTGAGTAAAAAGATCCACCTGCCCTGTCCTTGGGGTCCTCTGGGGGTTTCTGCTGTAGGTCTTACTCAGAGCTGAACTGCCTTCCTGTGGAATGTAATGATCTTCCTTTCCAGAGTAATTTACAATCTCTCTCGCCTTCATGTAATTCTCATTCGGCCTAGTTGCTGAAGGCTGTGGGCCTAAAATAGCTAACATCTGGAGGAAGCGAACAGTCTCATGTGGTCAGCGGTGCAGCTGTATAAAATGTTTGTCAAAGGCGGTATATTTTATTAAGTCCTACATGTGTTAGGCACACGGAGAGACAGATGTTTCCGCCCTTTTAGACCCGAGTCCTGATCCCTCTTCTTTCCAGAGTTGTGTTTTCTTGACTATGAAATCATCAGTAGTTGCTTCCAATTTTCTTTAACTTCCATTAGATTCCATTTTTGTCAGGTTGGCTGATATTTCATCACAGTGAGTTATTCTCATAAGAGTTGTCTTCTTGTTTCTTGTCATGTCTACCTAGTAGTATAATTGCTGACGTATCTTTATTATTATGATTAGAATTGTTTCTTACACCTTACACACTTGTAGAATGCATTGCTATATGTGAATTATGATTATGCAATTTTAAAATGCACAATAAGATGTCATTTTAACAGCTCACCATTGAGTTCCCTCCAAATGCACTGTTACTGAGAGTACAGGTGATTAAAAACTCAGGTCATCTTAACTAACAGTTACCCTACCTACTTATTATGCACTTATTACTACAATTATGCATAATTTTAATGTAAAAACTGAATAACAATGATACTAATGATGTTTAATGACTGGCTAATCACTTCCTGACACATACTAATGATGACTAAACACGTCGTGCTGCCTCCACATGTATTTTTATTATTATTAATACATCAGATGCTCTTATTAAGAGCAACTTGCAAAGCTGACATGACAAGATGTACATAATGCATAATGCAATGCTTGCAGGGAGAAGGTCATGTGTATGGAATAGCAAGGAACACATCGGCAAGAAAGCTCAAAAGAAAACAGTGGCATGATAAGCACACGACCAAGCAGATGCAAGTGTATGAGTCATGCGTAAAATGATAGATCAGAAGTTAGCTGTCTGAAAGCAGAGCACATTTTTACCATTTTACCATTAAACCATTATGTCTTATGCACACAATTCCCTTACAAACAGATATCTCTGTTCCACCTGAAAGAAAATATTAAAACGTGCACCTTTTGATTGCACTGCCCTTCCTATGTTCAGACTACGCAGGGGGTCATGTTTCACTGTCACCAGTAGAAGCTAAAATCATACGCTGTGGAGGCCTACGGTGTGGAGAATCCAGAGAGGATGATATAGAGGTTCGGCGCAGGCGGCCGATCGATCTGAGCAGGACGCAACACCGAGAGAGATGTGCTGCGCTTAGCGGGGTAATGTAAAGATGGCTTTATCTGGGCGCTCGCGCTCTCTGGGAAATACAAAACACAGGGCGAGACATGTGAGCCATTCCAGCTCGAAGTGCAGGCCTGATAAGACCAGGCCGTGTAGCGCTGCGGCCTCTCTGCACTCATGCATAGGAGTAATGGCATTGTTGCTCAGGAGCGTAGCGGAGGAAGCGCTGCCTTCATTCGTATTACAGGATGAAAGGAAGGTTAATTGAGCTTTATTTTTCCCCTGCCACCAGGCTGTTGGTGGAATCCAAGCAGAAGTAGAATTGACGAACAGGCCCCATTGCGCTTCAGTTTTGGGCTGTGGGGAAAAAAGACTGTAGGAGAGGAGAGGAAGTTAGGAACCTGCCTCAAGAAGCCAACATCCCTTCCTCAGGGAGCGGAGACCAGAGAAAACGGTTAGGGCAGGTCTCCAACCTGAAGGACAGTCGGGAGGCAGGCCCACCTTTGAGAGATGTCAAATGGTTTCTTCAAATTTAGACTTTTCTTCTCCCCCATTTCCTTACATACTGTATGACTAGCTTCTAGCCCCCAGACTCCACCACTTCCAGGCAGATATGCATAATCAGGTATGTTCTCAGCTGGAGATCAGTACCACAGAGCCTAGCATAGCATACCTGAGAATGATAAAAGTATGCTCATTAATACCAGAGTTTGCTGAGTGAAATCTATTTCAATTGCCTCTGTGAATTATTTGGGTGCCTGATACCTTTTAACCAAGCAGACATGTCAATGTGAACCCAGAATTTGTGAGACATAAAGTTGTCAAGAATACAGATACTTTGACACCACCGAGATAATACTTTTCAAAAGTGGTTCCAAGCTTCATTAATTATGCAGTCGGTAGTACCAAAATAGATAGTATCAGAGCTGTCTGTTCTTCTTTGATGAAAATTGCATCTCTGCATTCATGTATAACACAGAATCAATTACTAACAATAATGTCTGCACAGGGAAACCAAACACATAACTCACCAATGTACTGTTGTCTAGGACCAGATTTCCCAATCCCAATCATAACATTTATTAAAGCAAAACTCTCTTACTTGGGGCTTTCATTTTTTTTTTTTTTTTTTTTTTTGCCATGATATGGAAAAAGGTATTGCGGATTGTGAAACTGAACTGATATCACATTAAAGTTCAAAATTATGGTATCATGACAGCCCTAGTCAGACTCAAGTGTTGATTGGCACAAAGCTGAATCTGGAGGGACCAACCACTTGCTTGGCAGGTCAGTAATTTACATGATTAAGAGGAAGAAAACACGTGATTTAATCACTGTCATCACAGTGTAGAGCTGTAGAGGCCCAGGGAATACCGATTGCAGTGAGAGCCGTTTTATGAGAAATTCAGAGGCGAGGTGTTACTGCAGTGGGAGAAGAGTAAGAAATCATTTGTTATCCAGAGCAACAGATATCCTCTAAGGTTATTAAAGTACATTTAATTTCTACAAAGCTGGGAGGGGCCAACTTAAAAGCTGTTAGAGAAATAAAGATAATTCTAAAGATGACACCATTGCTACTGCCACCAGATGTATCCTTAATAATGCATGAGACATAATAATGATACAACTCCTCAGATGAAGGTCAGAGGAGACATGCAATTGCATTATTGTAATAATGTTAGGCTTGCCCTTCACTTCCATAGCAATGCATTCCTGGAAAGAGTCCTTCCTGTGTGTGGCTGCTTTGTTTTACATTCAACTCATGAATTATGGAATTTTCCTCTTTAAAGTGAGATAAACATGTACCTCTCCCATCCATCGGGAATAATAAACACCTTGTAATGCTGCCACATTGTATCTTTTAATGGTTTTCAAAGGCTCAGAAATAACATACAGGGGGACAAAATAATGTCAACGACAAACAATATATGAGTATTTATTAACTAATAAGGAGCTGGGCTACCTATTGCCTTCAGAACAAGTTAAATCCTTCTTAGAATATTGTTATACAAGTGAACTGTTCAAATTGTTTCTAGTCAGATATTGGACCATTCTTCAGAATGAAAGCATCCAGTTCCTTGAGAGACGAAGAAGAATGAAATCAATTCTGAACCTTATGTTCCAGAACTTCCCATAAAGGTTCAACGATGTTTAGGTCTGATGGCTGGGAAAGCCAGGAATGTATGGGAACATTCTGAGAAAACAATGTTTGTGCCATAAGATACACTTGGTCACTTAAAATTGCTTTGTATTCCTTGCCCATAATTATCCCATGCGGAGTAACAATCGCAGCCAATGACTCACACTGCTCATACACACTACATGGCGTATCATAATAAATCCGCAACCATTTTTAACAATTTGGAACAGGTAATGTGGGCTGAAGGCTTCCTTTGGCTTTCAACAGACATGAACCCATCCAGATGTAGAGTAGCAAAATAAAGAGTAAAATACGACTCATTGGACCATATTACCGTCTTTGTTTTGTGCCCATTACATGTTATGCATTATTGCACACTAGTCTTAGTTACATAAGGTTTTCGTATGGTAGCCCTACCATAAATATTAGCTTTATGAAGCTCACAATGCATATTTTTCATTGAGGCTAGGCACATTAAATAATTTTGCAGTTTCTGTGGCGGATGCACCAGCACTTTGGGCTCCAACTATTTGACCTCTTTCAAAATCTCTCACAATGTTTTACAAACTCACAGCTGAAAGTGTGAATTTTAAAATGTCCTTTATATCAGAAATACACTGCGAATTATTATTGACTTTAATATGAAACACGTGGACTCCTTTTTAATTGCTATTTACTGAGTTAAAAATGCAAGTCCTTTTTCTTTTGCTGTTTCCATTATTTTGTGTACTGCCTATACGTGGGTAAAAATCCCTGCAAAGTTTAACCATACTTACAGTGATTACACTCTCTCTTACATTTCTGTAACCACTCATCTAAATTAGATTCCTGGTCATCTTCCCATTGTCATTGCTCATACATCTTGTGCCGCTCCTTTATGTATACTGTATCTTAGCTATGTCAGGGCAGGGGTCTGAAGAGTAACTGACTGGAAAGCTTAATAAGAAAGGGCTAACCTGTTGATTGGGAATGGCCCCCAAACAGGAAGGGAGGGCTAGCTTGGTAGATAGAGCATTGGTTTGTGTTTTGTAATTTCTGTTATATAATTATATTACATTATATGTCCTTAGCAGACACTCCCACCTGGAGAGACATAGCTTACTATTTTTACATGACATCCATTTATAGAACTGGATATTTACTGGGGCAATATGAGTTACATGTCTTTCCCAGGGGGAACTTTGGTACTGGCCCACTGGTGATTTGAACCTGTAATCTTTGTGTTACAAGCCCTGCTTGTTGTTGTACTGGGTACAGCCTTCTGAGTATTGCTTGTGCCCTTGAGAAAGTTGATTATAAAGGAGATGAGAACACTATTAAAAGGCCTGGTCTTCAGATGCACTGAAGGCCTCTAGCTGCAAAACTGTGATACATTCAAAATGGATGAGATCCAATCTTCTTTCCCCATTCTGCTGGAATGCAAATTTTTGTATGTTCTTGTATTTTTTCTTTATATAGGGGGATTATTATTATTATTTGTATTTTTACTTCATTTTTTGAGTCATTTTTTGTAGGCATCATTGCTTGGTCTTTGGACAATTTTGATATGATATCAGTTTGTAGGATTTTTAAATTTATTTTGTTTTACAGTTCTTTTGTGGTTGAAGCTCATGACTTGATTGATTAATAGTTATGTTACGCAGAATGTTTCAAGTATTTAATTTCTATTTTCACTCTTGTCTTCCATAAACAGGTAGATTTTAATGGCCTCATAAAAATGAAAAAAAAACCAAGCAGAATTATTCTTTTCCAAAGAAGATGAAGCAAGAAGCCTTAGCATAATGTCTATCAGGTGCCCTTCTGAGAGGAAGAGACCCGCCTGGCCATTAGTTTCCTTGTCGCATCTCCTGGCGAATCTGTCCTACATTTTTTTTTTAAAACTGGGCAATGCACCATGAAGGCACTGTACTTTCTCTTATTACCATGTAATGGATGTAGTCATTTTCAATTCACCTCCCAGCCCTCCCTGCCAAAATGCTATTAAATACCTTTTTCCTCCCTTTTTCTAGTGGTGCATTGTTAACCCATAGGGTGAGCGGCGAGATTGTCGCAGTGCTACGCGCCATCATTAAGCATTCTGACTGCGTGTCCCGCATATGCTAATTAAGATGAACCACACCACACTTACATGAATCATTTTTTATCATAACCCGACTGGGGCTAATCTAACAAATGTAGATTATTTGGATAAAAATCTTCCTGATGCAGCTGAACATTTTAAGGATGAATAATGGTGGTAATGAGAAAATATTCCATCACTTGAAGGGAGTTACTGGGGAAAAAAAAAGCAAGGTGCGCATGTCACTCATCAGCGGGCTGCAATCAGTTTTAGCACGTTTCCGCAATTACAAAGATAATTGGCCACTCGACGCTATCACAATAATCTCCCTCCATCTCGACATCGGCAGCAAGCGCGATAAGATGTGAGATGAGAGTGCACGTGGGATGAAAATGGAGGCCCCTTAATTACTAATCTGAAATATCTCCACGTGCCAATTTGAGGGCCCTCAGGTCGCTCTCTGAAACTGTAGAAACGTGACCCTCATGAAGTCTTGTCACTTACTTATCTAATTACTCTTATCTAATTGCACCTTACAATTCTTTGGGTTCTGTGAAAAAGACAATTCGATCAGGGAGAGTATTTTCCTCCACATATCAGGAATAAACCAAGCGTTGTGCCCTGTCAAAGGCATCCCATGCTTGGAGTCATTTATTTCATGGACTGGAGGAAGTGAAGGCAAAGGGAAAAAATGGTTGGAGCAACCACACACTCATTCACGATTGGCTGTACATACCGCCAATGAAAGGTAAATTGATTACCTCACACCTGTTGTTACGAAGAAGTGGGAGTGGCCACAGGATGAGGAATCACATAGCTACACAGAGAAAGCTGGTATCCCAAGGATCATTTCTTCCTTATTTCTCTGAACGGTAGAGAGCAACAAGCTCATTATCACCAGTCACGCTGTTGCGATGTCAGCAGCTGCCAGTGGCAGCAGTTACAATGAAGAACTGACAGTGGAGTGTTTAAAATGAGGTTTTGATGGAGCTGGTATGTATGGTTGTTTTTCACTGAGAATGGAGCTCTCCTCTGTACAAGTCCTCCAGGGGAAAAAATCATATTCTCCATTCAGGTTGGATGAATGGCAGCATTAAGAATGACATTAAAATGTATGACTATATCATCAAGGCCTTTCCTCTGCCACAGAATGGAAAGCCTCCTTTCAGTATCCCTTATCTGGCGAAGGGTAGACTTCCTAGTATCTCCTGGAAAAAGGGCTATTTTTAGGCAAAATGACTTGAGAAGCTTCAATCGGTCAATGCTGCTTTTAAGACATCTAATGGAAAAATCTTTTTCTATTTCAGTCTGGTTCTGCTGCGTTTTCTTAGAATTTCATTTTGCCAGCATTCCAAAGAGGATGTGAGGTAGAGTGTTTTCATAAGCACATAGTGTCCCTGTCACTCTACGGACTCCCAGAGGTGAACTCCCTGCCTTGGAGAAACCAACCGGATGCCGTGGAGGAAGGTAACTGGCGGTTAGCCATGCCTCTGGGGGATTCTGGGAATTTCATTCCCGCTCAAAGACGAGCCCACACAGAAAGGACCTGAGTGCGCCTCTGCGTCGGTGTTCTTTTTTTTTTCTTTTCTTTTTTTATCTTTTCGAAACCCACCGCTAATCAAAACGCTGCGAGTAATCCACCCACCCTCTCTCCTGTGACAGCTAACGGAAGCGGCGGGATAATTGGCCATTTCCAAAAGTCACATTCAAACAGCGGCGGAGCGCGTGAAGCTTAAATACCAACCGGATGGCATTTTCCAAACTGTCATCATCGGTTAGCGTTCCCCCTGCAGGACAGAGGAGGGCGAATGGGGAGGCCTCGTGTCTGGCTTGGTGGAGATGAGTCACCGTATGACTGCATGGAGCTCTTCGGTTTGCTGCTTGTGATTGCCGCTCCCCGGGGATCCTATCACTGGGTTTTGAGACCAGTGTGTTGGCACTACTGTAGACACTGGCTGAGGCAGCGAGCTAATGGTTAGACTGTCCCTTTTTGAAGCATTGCACTTCTTGTGCTCACAGCTCCATTTTTGCTGACATCCAGACAGCTACATAGTAGAGTACAGACAGCTAAAGCAACTGGGGAAGAATAAATTATCGGTTGCAATTATAATTAATATCCCATCAACTAGTCATTACTAATATGTTATTAACATTGATTTGTGTCATTAACATGCATCACCTGTTTGCAAGGTGTTGTTTATAATATCATCATGTTAATTGCATTTCACCTTAAAGTTTTAAAGGCGTAATTTAACTTGCCTGTCCTGAAGTAACTTATAGGAGGTTAGTGATGTCTACTTTAGGACAGCCACTGCAATAAATATTAATAAAGTTTTAATAATATATTAATTAATGGTTTATTAATGGGACATTAGAAATGTTATCATTTTTCATTCCATGTTAGCACCTGATCCCTGGACACAGCATACACTACCCAGATTACTTTCATTTTCAGAAAGATACACTTGACTCATACTCTGTTTTTGGATTTTGCAAAATGAATATTTGTCATCTTAAGAATAAATGTTAGTTAGGGTATTGAAGAAATATTTGGCTTTGAAATACATATTTAAGGTGAATGTCAAATATGGAATTTTCCAAACGGATGAGCTTCTGTCATTGCAACATAAATCCTTCATTTCATGATTTTCCAACTTAACCTTTCTCCAAATGTCACCCAAAATTATTGTAATCCTAAAATCAAACAGCTTTCATTTGTTAAACCAGAATTAGTCAGAGAGGAAGAAAAGTTTCCTTTCTTGCATATTGCTGTTTGACAGAGGGATCTGGGAAACCTTTACTTGCGGTGTAATATAGACAAAGATAGGAAAGTTTGTAAAATATGTAATCCCCTGTTATTGGCTGGTCTGGGGTTCACAGATCTGAAACTGCATTCTGCGGTAACCTCTATTCTTGCTGCAGCACAACCCAGGATGCGAAGTGAGTCTCACTTGCATATCCCCGCCCACCCCAACCGCAGGGTTGTGCCTCAGCCAGCATCCCACATCACACACAGTACTTCGTATCTGTATTCAGTTAATGCATTAAGTCTGGTAAAAAAGGCATTCATTACTACATAAATGGTATTCACTGATTTTTCTATTCGCTGAAACATGCAGAGCGTATCCCCCACAAATAACAAGACTCAACTGGATATTTATCTGAGTGGGTTTTTCTTTTAGTTTGAGCATTGCTGCTGAGTTGAATCAGCACGTCTAATTCATGTTTTTTTTGCAAAAGAGACTCCGTGCTTATTTAGCAGCAAACCGAGGTTTTGTTAGGCATCATTGAGTGTAAGAATCCTGAGAATAGCAAGGGCATTGACTGTAGCAGAAATGATAACCGAGCGAGCCCTCGCAACATCCCAGGAAATGGATAAGCTTCAGCACAGTGCGCACTCAGCTCCATCCAGTCTATACTCTATTTTGCAAGTCAATAAGAGAGTGACTGTGGATCCTTTTCATGGGCCCGGACAGGGAAATCATTTTGCGGCTATTTTACTGTACAGATTGCTTTGGGATGGTGCGTGGAACACGGAGAATGGACTATTTTGCTGAAAACGCGATAAGAGTGACATTCTAGCAGATGCACAGCCTCCCCGGAGTCACCGGTCTAATTTGCTTTGCCGTCACATCTCCCGCGATTTCTTGTTATAACAAAAAAGAAAAAAAAAATGCAAAAATGAATTCATGGCACTGAGTTAAAGAGACTCATAGAATATAAATGGGCCCTGAGCCTCCTTTGCCTTTGGAAATGATCCTTGTCGAAGTTTAGAATTTGGGTAGGAATTGGTGTTTGGTGTTTGTGCATGTTTGAAGCAAAGTAAGTTAAAATGGGTTGCTGTCCTTATTGTCCTACTTACTTTGCTTTTGAGATAAAGTCAGCTTTCTGTCTGGGTAGAACTCAGCTCAAGTTCATTCTTTCCTTCTAATGAGGACACAGTCGTCCAGTCATGGCTAACATGGCTAACATGTCACGTGTTAGAACAAAAGATGGCAAAAACAAAGTCGGGATGGGGGAGAGACAGTGGGAAGGCCTCGTCGGGAGGAAACGGCCAAAGGCTCGTCCTCCTCATCGGCATGCGAACGCAGCCACGTCCTTTTCAGGCATTGATCCGCAATCAGGGGAATGAGTGATGATGGGGGGGTGGGGGCAGACATACGCGTTCCTCCGTGTAATTGAATACAGATGAGTGTCTGCTGACAGCTACACCGGCGATCCCTGGTGAGCCCACTCTAATACCCAGGAAAACAAGCTTGACGGCAACTTCATTATCGAAAGGACAGGTCCCTTCGCCTGGACGACGGTCCACTTTGCGAAAAGCTCCTTTTTGATTCAATTATGGAATAATTAAGGTGACGCGGGGGGGTGAGGAAGGCGGGGATTGTGTCTTCGCGGAGCGGACCAAAAGACGAAACAAGTCCACTTTTGAAAATGAAATGTCAAGTCCTGCGCTAAGGCTGCGATTGCCCTTTGACTCGAATTAGGACTCTGCTCTCTCACCCTGAACAAACATGCGATGTCAGGTTCATTTGCTTCCATTGGCTAAAAAAGGCCACACTTATAAGCTTTTCAGCATGTTTAATCAAAGAACGCTCAGACTGTCTGAAACACAAAAAAGGAATGAGTGACCGTACATTGGTACGAGGGGTGCACGGCACAGGACCAGGCGTGGCTTGACGGCTGATATTTGGCTCGACCCTGTGAGCGAGTCTTGTAGTGATGAAAGTGGCCTGTCTGTGATGGTCACAGGCACCTGACCATCCTACGCAAGCTGCCGGGGTTTTGGCAAAGCGTCTCAACAGACAGAGACCAAGAAATGATTCCTGGCGGTTTTCAGAGCACGCTAGCTGGACCCGGTCTGACCCCGGACTTTAATTGACAGCTAACACGAGGTGCCGCGCTGTGCCTCTCAACCCTGCCACCGCTGTGCCGGAGCCTGGATACCCTGGGCTGGCGTGGGCTGTCAGCCACGTCTCCCGCTGAAATATTAATGTCTTATTTCTTTATGTATGTGGTCGGTACCGCTGTGCAGACACAGCTGGCACCATCGATTTTTACACTAAAACAGAAAAATAAAACTGATTTTATATTACCACAATTACAATCCTGCACAAAAAAGGCATTTCACGAGGTAATATTTTTAGAAGATCACACATTCAGATGAAGGAACACAGATGTGCACTTGACAGCATGTGCACATCTGTGCAGTACATTCAACATACCGTGCACATACGTAATGGACCTCCTTGGCATATTTCTATGAGGACATCTTAATTCTGCCTGTGTCTTAGTTTGTAATTGTCTAATAAACTGGTGTTCCTGTTTGTTTTCAGCTCTACATCCCTTCTCAGCTCCCTTTCCAATCTCATACTACCAACAGTGGGAGGTTATGGGTCCAAAAACTACCAGGATGTCAGCAAAGACTCCATGCTCAAAGCTCAACATGCTCTAGTCTACGGCAGCCAGCTCCACACACCCCTTCCTCACATCTCCACACCCTCTGTCATCAGGTTCAGAAGCCTAACTCTGAGAGATTCATGAGCCAGATTATTTATGTCCATTCGAATCAAACTGAATATTTTAGATCATGTTATGAAGCATGTGCTGAACAGATGCATATTTGCAGGGTGGCTTAAATTGTTTAGCATTTACTTTGCATGTTATCCGTTTATACGGGTGGACCTTTCCTGAAAGTTTTCAGAGAAAGTGCTTTACCAAGGGGTGCAGCTACAGTGTCTGCCATGCGGGTTTTGAACCTGCAACCGTGTGGTCACAACAGTCATTTTTCCCTCCGCTACGCCACACTGTAGCTATACTGGAAGCTTCATGGGCCTGATTATTTGTGCCCATTTGAAGCAGCATGAAGCAGCAGCTAAGGAACAGGCTTCATAACATGAGGACTGCAGGATGCCTGCAAGTCCCTGCAAAGAGCTGCATTGTATGAAGGTATAACGGGGCAAGTAAAATGTAACTGTATGTGTTTATGTATGTATGTATGTATTATTATTATTATTTACACAAATGTGTTGTTATTATGAACAATGATAACAACAATAATGAGCTCCCATATGTATTGTGAAGACCTTGTGGATAAGCCCTATAACTACCTCAGGGCAGAGAAATGCCTCAGTTCCCACACCTACTCTATTGACTATGGTGTAATTGCATTTGGAGCAGGCACGCCTGATGTCTTACTTACAAGGGTATTACCGCTACCCCTCATATGGGGGGATCTGACAGGCTAACATCCTAACATCTCTGTCACGCGGTGCAGCGAGAGCCGGCAAGATGCGTCACCACCCGGGGGGTTGGGGGGGATGAGTACAGGGCCCGCACTGATACTTCCGACGGTCGACCACGTGAATTCAATTGACGCGTTTACAATGTCTGCACCCAAAAGAGGTGCTATTATAGGCAAGCGAGAAAAAATGACTGGCCTAATATTAGACATATTATAATATTAGATGGGGGCTAATGTGGGGAATAAAACAGGGGCACATAGACTGAATGGAACAGAAGGCTAGCATTAAAAATGGCAGGATACACACAGGGTCATCAGCGAGGAATACAGACATGGGGCAGGGGCGGGAGGGCTCAGGATTTGTACTCTGAGGAAGTAAAAACTCAGGGAATATGTTCTGTTGGACGTCCACTGCATCTGTGTCCAGTTAAAATCCCTCCTTGTGATTCCACATAAGGTATTTTTTGTTTTTTAAAGGACAGCCTTGTTAGTTCAAATTCATTCAATGTCATTTAACCACGCATTGTATTTGGCACAGCTGAACAGGTTCAGCTGGTCCTGTGGAAGCAGCTGTGAACTGTCAGAACTGCTCTGTCGTGATACTGGCAAAAGGAAGCAGCCATTCACACAGTCGTTTTACTGCCATTACTGACAATACACCTTGGCCTAGCAACCTTGGTTCATTCATTTAATGTATGTCTTTACATGCCCACTCTTAATGCTTGTAGATAAAATCAGTCTGAATATACTCTAATTACACTTCTTGGTAATCTGCTTGAAAAAATCTACTTGAAGTTGTTTCATTAGAGAAAATAATTCGGCTCATTGGTGGTACATTTTTCTTTCCATTTTTATTGTAACGGCAGAAAATATTAATGTGGTAAATTACTCGGAATTGATTCATTTAGGTCTTCCAGCCACAGAACGTCCCCCTATTCACAGTTTTTTGTTGGGCCCCGCGTTTTGATTTATGGAAGAACGCACTCCCTTGAAGACTAATTCAACAGAAAGTAATTACTGCAAATTACGCTCGTTACTACCGCTCTGCCTCAGCATCGGCCAATGGGCGGTGCAGGATATGTCAAACATGGAGAGAAGCGCTCCCTCAGTCGCGGGCCCAAAATGCCACCGTGCGCTACATTAACTGGAACTAATGTGCTGATGAGAGGGGGAGCAGAAACAGCACCACACAAAAGAGGCAAAAACAGAAAAGCTCAACCCGGAGCTCAAACTTGTGTTTAAATGGAGGTGGATTTGGTGTATACTTAACCAACACATCCTGTCAGGGCTCATGGGTTGAGAAGAACATGGTTGGATCCCAAAAAAAAAAAAATTGTGTCTTGCAGTAGGCAGCACTATTTATCATTTACATGCATTAATGTCCCCCCCTGCTTTGCAATGTTGAGACTGCTGACAGTGGGGGAAAACATGGCTGGTACTCACAGCAAGTGTTCCGACTCAAAGTTTTACAACTCCCTGGGAAAGGAATGCTACACCCAGCCTGTGCAGTGGGTTGTGTCAATTGCTGAGGTAACTGTCGAATGATGTCCTCAGACATGATGAATAATGCTTACAGGAACATACACACATCAGATTTTCAGTCAATGTCTGAAATTCAATGTGAAGGAAACGCGGCATGACACATTCTCTCATTCTGCCCTCTCTCACAGACTTCTGACTCATTACCAAAACTGTTTCAGGGGATAGGGGATGTGGGTGAGTCATTAGAGGGGGAAAAAAAGCACAATTTTAACAGGCATGAAAACAAAACGACCTTGAGTTTTACGACGCTGAGGGTTCTCATCGAGGGGTGTCTGTTCAGTCCTGTGTGCAAAGGCGCAGCGCTCAGCCGACCGTCCAGCCATGAAACTCAACTTTCACACCTGCCCTGCTCTTCTCACTCCTCCAGTTTCCCTTTCGGATGCTCGGAGGTTTTCGGGGGGTGAGCAGTTCCCCACGTCTTGGCGGAAGGTGATTTAGCGCTTTTCCTCATTAAAAAGGGCTGAGAGGGCCCTGAGCAGCTGCAGTGATGCGATCAGAAATGCAGTGATCATCACCGTTGGGGAAGAGTCCTACTTATATACTAACCGTACTACTTATCACCGTCTCCACCTGCGCAGCACCTTCACCATGGTGCATTAATCACGGACCCCTGCTGTCCACGGCGTTCTCCCGCATCATCAAAGCGCGACGCAGCTCCCAGACGAGCATCATTCATAATGCATCTGCTTTCCGGTGTCAATCACTGCAGAGGGCTATCCTCCTGAGTGTAATTACCAGAAAGCAAATCCTGACGCCTCATTTCCATTTCCAGAAATGCAGAGGCGCACCGCCGCGGCGGCTGCCCTCCCCCCATTTTGTGTGGGTAAGGCTTTCTCAGTTTCGCGTTTGCTTGTTTGTTTCGGGTGTTTACTTTTTCCCATCAAGCATCCTTCCCCCGAGCGGCATGCCTGGCAAAATAATTTCTGGAGTCAAAGGGATCGTGCAATCAGTCAGTCACGAACTGCCCGTCTGCACTCGAAGAGTGCTGAGCTAGCTACGGCGGTCTGGCGAAACCTGCCTGTGCTCGTTCTGAATTTCCAATGTGAATGAACTTGGATCCCTTGGATTGCAGTAGGCATCAACATTTCTTTGGCTTACTGTTTTTCAGTGGCACACTTTGACAGTGGTTGTTTTTTTTTATCCATTCTTTAACCTTATTGAAGATAACATAAGGACATGTTATTTACAGAAAGGCACTGCAGAAGGCATCTCATCTGACACAATCATGTGGGGACACGAAACACTGTGACATTAAGCTGCAGAGATACTCTACTGTGTGTGATGCTCTACTCTTAGTTTAAACTAAAAATCCCCCTTTATATAGTGGGATTGTGAAGTCTGTAACATTTATGGCTTTTCAAATGTTTCCACAAACATGGGTCAGTGCTGCCAGTGCCTATTTTGTACTGTTGGCTTCCTACTGTCGTAAGTTACTTTTCTCAATATTTGACTCATTAACAGATTTTTACAGCACTATATAACCAACTTAAAACTGTGAGGAGCACCTATACTTCTGAATCATCCAGTCATCCAATCAGCATCATCATCTTCACAAACAAAGAATGCCATGTTGTGTCCCTGTCACACATGGGTCAGCATGTGATGTGTCTGGGCCAATCAGAGACACATATACGGTGGCAACAGTGACACACCTGTCATCATTAGCCAAGGTAATCTTTCATCCTCACCTGTGCTTGCTCTATGATTTTTATCTGCAAAAAACAGGGGAGGAATATATACAGCATATATATACTGTATATATATATACAGCAGAGGAATATATCTTTTAAGAGGCAGAATAGACTACACAGATGCAGTTTGAGAAAGGTAGCTGGGATCATGTGAGGCTATTGTAATCCAAATGACAGTCATGTTGTTAAGTGATGAGTGGGCAATGCTGAATGAGAAGATGGAGCTGCACATGAACCCTAACAGCCATGGTGCCAGGGCCGATGTCCCGCACGAGCGACCCTTTTTTAGGGCGACAGGCAACGTGTGCTCATTGTGCAATCTGAGCCAAGAGGGTCAAAGACAGATGTATTACAGATAAGAGGATTAGACCTGAGCTTCTTCTTACTCCTCATTTGAGGACTCAAAGCTCCCACAATCCTCCTGAGGATCAGCCTCTCCAAAGTGCTAATCTGGCACGGCTACAGTGGCTAAAGCAGGGAACAGGAAGCATTATGACTCTGGGCAGTCATTACCAAGGTGCAGATGGTTGGGGTTCTGCATGGCCAGTGCGTGGTGGGGGGTTAAAAGAACTTGTCTGGGCGGAACGGCGGCGTTTCCTGAAATAAATCCGAGGGAAAGGAACAGAGGCATTCTGTGCTCTGCCCGCTGTGAGTTGATGACCCGGTAAATAAAAATAAACTTAAAGCCTTTGCATGCTGCCTTCTCCTGTTCATTTTTTATTCCTATTTTGACAGCAATGTGTTTATTCCTTTGTTGAAGGATCAGAAAAGTATACATTTATATATAAAATGACAGTCATTTTAGCAGTGTTTAGCAGTGAATTTACATTTACATTTATTTATTTACCCCTGGATTCACTCAGTACTTGTCCATTACTTTGATTTATGTACAATTGCAAATGTTATGTTTTTGTCCTAAGACAGATTTTTGGTTTTTCTTGCATCTAGTGATCACTGAATTCACCAAACCATGTTCATGAGGAAGAGAAGGAGCACTTGCATTTTTCTGCAAGTCAGCGCTAATGGCAAATGTTAAAATGCCAGTGGTTAGAATCTCAGAACAATAGATATTTCTGTTCTGTTGTATTAGAGAGAATCTACCTCTGTTAGTTCTCACAGTAGCATTAATATTCACTGTATATGCGAGGTCAGCAGTGTGGAAGAATGTGAGATGGCTCATGGCCAGAGGGTCATGAGTGTAACTCCAGGTGGGGGCACTGCTACTGAGTCATTGCGTTACCAAGGCAACCTGCAACCAGTGATACATAAATGGGTCACAAACTTTTATAATAAGTGGACAGACATGTTCTTTAGGAAAATATGCAGGTGGTTTAACATATATTATTTATAAGTATTATTTATGTTACTTCTATTTTATAAGTACAGCCTAAATCTTTTGGCTGTACTTATGAAATAGTAACAGCATTTTTCTAAGTCAATCTGTGCAGCCGCCGTGGGGAATCACAAGCATCAGGGTGATGTACATCTTCATGCGCCCGTTCACGCCCCACAGGGGACCGACTGCAGCTTTGCATCTGAGAGATTAGCGGAAAATCCTGGTGAAAAATGACACATGCAGAATGCACTGTAATTACACTTCGACTGAAAACTTAATGACCTAAAAGTGCTCTAAGCTCTTTGAGTCAAACACAGCTCGATACAGGGCACCAGCGTAGTCACTTGTGGTTTGCGTTCAATGATACACATCACCCGATGTGGCAGCAGTATTGCTACTCTGTTCATCATCTGAAAACTGTTCATTATTTTGTAAGTGTCTACATTAGCATGGTGCATGGTATCATTTTGTTAAGGGTGTATCTATGTGGGAGCCATGTAAGATGTGGTCATATTGACATGGGTGTTTATATGCAGTACCCATATTAGCTGTATGCTAGACTTTTTCTCCCCTAAGAGCAACACTAAAATAAAACAAATCAATCAACAGAGCTTTGTTTTGCATTATGCAGCTGTCTGGGAAACAGTTTTTTCCCTTGAGTTGAAGGCTGCTAAAGCCTTTAGGCCTTGTGTGAACAACCTGTTGGCTCAGACAACTCGGTCCCATTATACAAAAAACAGACAGATGGTTCAAAGCATTTGCCGAGCTTGGCATAATAGGGTTATAAAATGAAACATCAAAAATCTGACAGCACTTTAGGAAAAGGTCTTGTTTCTAATCACACTTCTCAAAAGGTTATTATTACTGCTGGTTTGTCTAAAAAAAGTTTATGCTTTCAGGTGGTATGCAGTATGATATTACATTTGCGTAGCAGATGCTTTTATCCAGACCGCCTAATATAGCTAACAATTTTTACATGTTATCCATTTATACAGCTTAAGCATGTCAGGTTAAGTACCTTGCCCAAGGCTATAGCAGCAGCAGCTATCCTGTAACTGAACCAGCAACCTAGAGTTACAAACTCTACTCCCACTCTGCCACACTGCTGACATGGCCAGAACAATAGCAAATCTGATAAGTGAGAGGAAATAAACTTACAGAAAATAATTTGATATTGCACAGCATGCACATTTTCTCTGAAAACACCATAATCTCATAGTTAATTACAGCCCTGTGGACTACAGGTGCACTATTCCATTCTCTGGCATAGGTTTAAAGTGAGATCTTTCCCCAGTATCACTCAGGTGTGAAGTGAGGAAGCTCCAGGTTCAGTGTGAGGACAACAGTGAAACGTCTTACGCTGCCATCTAAAAATAACCACCCTGTGAGCTATCAGAGGGAGTCATCAGATCTTACAGGAATAAACTGATTTCTTGAAGGCAGCACTTGCCAAAGGGCTGAGGTCACTGTGCTCACCACTCAAAGTTGTAATAGCTTGCTTCAGGGATCAACAGAGAGATTGTTTTGGCTTATCTGTGGCCGGCACTGAAAGTCATCCTTCATAATATTCATTATAACGTCTCCCAAGGCCAGGCAATTCTTTGTTAGGTCTGTACAAGGATGGGATTAGCTGACCAAGAAATGGGCTGTTCGGGGAACTGTGTCACGGATCATGGAGGGCATACCGTCTGCCCGAGCATCCTGACGAGGCTGTGGTTTCGGTCCTCTCAACGCACAGACACTGCCAGAAACCGGCCTTCTCATTCACGCAAAGCCTGTGTTTACCTGGAGTTCAGATTGTTTTACTGGAAACACGTTTGCCTCTGACTTGGTCTAAAACATGCAATGAAGGACACAGTGGTTGTGTCAGTAGCAGAAAAGGGTCTTACGGTGTGCATATACTGAGGTCTTGAATGGTTAAAACACATCTGATAATACAAACTCTTCTGTTCTCTCAGCTCTGTTGCTTTACACAGATGTGTTGATATGTTGATTTGTAAAGTCAAATTTACATATGACAAACTATATTAATTATTTCCACAACTGTACGCCTATGTTGTATAGTACATTTCACAATGTATATAACTTTAAAGTGAATTCTGCCGAACAGGCACATATGAACAGGGAATTAACTGAAAATGTGTTCAAATATGCATTATATTTGACCATACTGTTAAAAGTACATTCACTGACATTTTTGAGGGATTGTACAATAAATTATGTACACTTTTTTGTAAACTGAAGCAGTCTCCATTCCCAACAAATGATATCCCCTCTCAGAATTTCAAACAGTACACACACATTCATTATCAGGCTATTGTGAGTTTTAGCAGAGCCCTGCTGACTGTACACATCCCACATGCTTGATTTGGATCCTACATGTTTCCTGTGGACAGCGTCCTGCTGGAATGATGGCTCTCCATTACTGCTAATCTCACCGTGTGCCTGGGTGAGGATGAGAATGTGTCACCCCCCTGTCACAGGGATCCTGGCTGGATCCGTGTGGCAGCAGCAGCGGTGAAAAAATCTGACAGACAGCTGCCTCCGCGATGCATCCCCCGCACATCCAGCCACCAGGACAGCGGTACCGACGATTCAGTGGCGGAAATTAGTGTGTTTCCAAAGGACACCCTCCCCCCTTAGAATAATGAATGCTTCTGATGGATGCTGTCAGGAACTGCTGCCTTTGCGGGGGTGGCAAGGTTTGCAACCGCTGTCGGGCCCAGCCCTCAAACCAGTTGACATACCATGGATCTATAGGATGATTACGAACCAGCACTGCTGCTCCTGGGAAAGCTTGTGAGGCAGGTGCATTGTGGGAAAAGTAGGCTATGTGAAGACGCAGCTGGTCCCGTGCACTGTGTGCAAGCATGCAGTAAATCATGAGTGAAACATCAGTCGGGCTGCTGATAAAACGGGCCGGTGATTGATGCAAGATGCTGTGCTCGGGGGTGACTTCATATGAGCTCCACATATGACTGCATCCCCTCGCCCCTCTCAGTCGTTGTGCAATCATGGCTCCCTTTATCTTGGCGTCTGTCACAGCCATGTTCACCCATCGAGCCAATCAATCTTGTCCGTCTCAGACTCATCAGAAGTGCAAGCAGATACAGACGGGGCATAGAGACAAAAGGGCTAAAATGAGTAGTGGGATGGGCATAGAGATAGAAGGACTAGAGTGGGTAGTGGGGCGAGCATAGAGACAGAAGGACTAGAGCAGTTCTACTCATTAAAAACAGTAGTGAATTACTAAAAGAGTGAGGCAGCTATGTCTTGTAGTGGTGCAGCAGAACCACGGATCTAGATGCAATTGTGCGTCTATAATACAATCTGCTCGGATTCTAAAAAAAAAAAAAATAAAGATTGGGTTGCCAGTTGTCATATTAACGGGATTAATTTATCACATAGACCTCCTGCGAGATCTGTCACTCTCCCAAAAAAAAAAAAAACAAAGAAAAATTAAAGCAGGTCGGGGTATCAGACGGCCTGGCCCGTAGTTTCCTAGCAACAATTTTCGATTATACTCAGATTCACTCCGGCTGGATAGAGAGAGCGCCTCAGTCGCTTAGCGGCGCGCTATTAATTCACGCTGCAAATTGTGTTTCATTACACTCTTATGCGGTAATTTTGCATGGGCGAAACTTGTAATGAGTAAAACAATCATTATCCTGGAGGTGGTGGGTGGCGGTGCTGCTGCGCCTTCCCCTCAACTCCGCCCACGACGAGGCCTTGGTGCTCACGGGTGGGGCAACCTGTATCACCCGACGACCGCCAGAACTCGAGAAGAGGAGAGAGAAAAATTTTGAGAGATGTATCGGAGTGTAACAACCCTCTCTGCTGGCTGGTGTGGAAGGGGGACGTGGTTGTCAGGTCTCCTGCTCAAACTCAGCTTGGCTTTTTGGTAGAGTGTCTGGCAGATGCAAGCTACTGCCTTTCCAGTCATCAGATTTGTGTCTTTTTTGCTGAGTAAGCTTTCTCTGAGAGAGCTATCACATGTCTCAAATCTCTCACATCTGCACACATGGATCTATGTGGAAGCTGGGAGAGTCATCACTATTCGCCACCACAAAAAAATTAGCTGGCACCCTAAGATTCCTCCTGTCAGAGCTTGGCATGACCCTCAAACCCCCCCGCATCTGGTCACGTGAGTCACACCCACCTTTTCCCTAGGAGACAGCAGCAGCAGTGTGCTTAATTGATGAGCTCTAAAGATAGAGACGAACCACGCTGGGGCTGCTATCTCACCAGGCCATCTCCGAACGCATCGATTTGGAGACAGTGCCTACAAAATGGAGCAGACGGAGATTTCAAATGCACACAGACCGTTTTGACAGATAATTGGTCGATAGATTATTCAGTGTATTTTAGCGTGTGAATTATTGAGCAACAGTGTGTTAATAAGGAAGGGGAAGTCATGTGGATGAAATATGAGCAGAATGCAAAATCGGACTTAAATGGCTGCATATATATACACTATATGGACAAAACCTATATGACCACACCTGTTTTTCAGGGTTTAGGCTAGGCCCCTTATCTCCAGTGAAGGGCAATCTTAATGCTTCAGCATACCAAGACATTTTGGACAATGCTATGCTTCCAACTTTGTGGCAACAGTTTGGGGAAGGCCCTTTTCTATTCCAACATGACTGTGCCCCAGTGCACAAAGCAAGGACTACAAAGACATGGTTTGATGAGTTTGGTGTGGAAGAACTTGACTGGCCTGCACAGAGCCCTGACCTCAACCCCATCCAGCACCTTTGGGATGAACTGGAACGGAGATTGCGAGCCAGGCCTTCTGGTCCAACATCAGTGCCTGACCTCATAAATGCTCTACAGAATGAATGGGCAAAAATTCCCACAGAAAGACTCCAAAATCTTGTGGAAAGCCTTCCAAGAAGAGTGGAAGCTGGAAACTTTTGTCCATATAGTGTGTGTGTAGTGTGTGTGTGTATATATATATATATATATATATATATATATATATATATATAGCAGTTAGTATTCTTCTTAATTTTGCACTGCATAGTATAGTATCCCTATGGGTACATGGGTGTGAATCTGTTCCAGCAGGCACCCCAGAATAGGCCAGGTCACATGATTAAATTCACCCCCTGGTGCAGGTGGAGACCTGCAGACCAGTGCATCACCTGTTATTTTTAAGTGGGCCACACTCTCAGAAGCAGGCTGAGTCGTTCAACCATCTCATTAATTAGTTGAACCATGTGATTAAGAGCTCAGGGTGGAAAGAAAGCCACTGGACTTTGATCCTCTGTGAGAAGAATTAGGGCCCTCTGCTCCATGGCTAAACAAAAAAAAAAAAAACATTTGTTACTCATGTTCCTAGCTCCACCATCAGGGCACCAGGAGGAGAGACAGACAAAGGTAAAAAGGTAAGAGGGCTGCTTCTCTGTACTGGTGTCTGAGCTCACTCCCTCTCTGGCAGAGGGTCGGTTCTCATCTCGAGCTTTGAAATCGATTTGTATGGGAGGTAAGTGCCCTGTTATCACTGGAGATGGGTGCAGGAAAGGATCATGCCAATGTTGAAGCGTGGTACTGTGGAGCTGTGTTATCCATTCTCTAATGACAGGGTAGCGAAGCCTCCAACCCTGTATTCACAATAGCACTTGTTATCAGTCCTATGCCGATTTTAGCTTGACCATTCAAAAATCTTTCCATAGACCAGGCCTGCACACACGGTATGTCTACATACACTATGCAACAAGTTTCACACACCTGTGGTACATCTATGGTGCCTATGCTTATATAATATAAATTTATACAATTTGTCCTGTGTACTGGCAATTTGACCAGATGAGTAAGCTCGCTAGCTGCCTTCCGGTTAGTGCTGCAAGTTGTTGTGTAGCTAACATTCTACACAACAGTCAAGATCCCCACACCTAAGACCTCCAGGAGGCCGGGGAGATGGACAAAAAAGAGCCAGACTCACCTGCTGGAGGTGATCTATATCACAAAGCCAAACAGCCAAACAATATGTGACGACGAGGCCTGACATCAGCCCTGATCAGAAAGATCATTTTTCACCTGAAAACCAAGCCACAGCCCTGGGGAACAGCTTCACCACAAGCGAACAGCAGAGTCCGGGACAGAAACGGTTAACGGGGCCGACAGTCCTGTCAAGCTCTCCCAGGCAGAAACGCTGAGTTTGAAGTTCCACCAGCGGAGGGGGCCGCACCCCTAGAATTGGAAAGCAATCTCAATCCCAGATGAAGTATGTCTGTGGCTTCTGCTGCTTGTATAAAAAAGCCTTTTGTTGGCGGTAAAACCCTGCGAGCGATCGAGGATGAAAGCCTCCGCATGATCGGACAGCAAATCAAGGCCCGCCGCCTTTGTGTTAGCATAGTGAGCGAACACCCTTCATCACTGCTGCTTGCTCCAGGTTCAGCACTGGCAGCTTGCACACACATATACGATTCGATCGTGCTCGAAATTAACGTGACTTGGGTATCGCAGCAACCTGGCAGGCAAAACAAAGACCTCTCTTTTGCTTAAAATGAATTTTGTGCTTTCGTGCACTTTTGAGACTAGTTTTTTTATCTATTTATAAGACTCTCTCCTGTCAGTCAAAGGTTGAGAGGCCAACTCAAGAGCGCAAGAGTAACGGGAGAGCGAGCCTTTGTGAACCCCCAGGGTTGGTGGAGCTGATGTGTTGTCAATCACTAACCTGCTCGAATGAATGAAATGACTTTGCTCTGCACAGCAGAACACAGTGATTGGTGAAATCACGTCAAATCACTGATAACAGATGACAGGTCCACCCTTTCTGCCTCACTTCATTACGAGATCGCATCAATCTAGCAACAGTCATCAATGTACAGCCTCTGTCTCCTCTCTGAAAGTTATGTTAGCCACAATCAGGAAGCTAGCACCACATTGTACATTTCACCAATAAGAATGATATATGTATATCCTGTCGAGATACTGTTGTTCTGTGTTTTTCTCAAGGGTACGACGGCTTTGTCCCATCAAGGATTATAACACAGAACCTTCTGGTTCCGAACTCTGATTGCTATATTCACCATGGTCTCTGTTGCAGAAGCCACAGTAAGCAGAACCAAATTGTATTTTTCAATGCAGTCTTACACACTGTGCACCCAAAGGAAAATGAGAAAATACAGTAGAAAATAGAAGACATCAGTTGCTTCACCATGTACTCCTATGACCTGCCTATCCTCTGTGTGAAACAGCCACTGTAGATTGCCACCGAGAATTAAACATTAAAGGCAGCACGTTCGCTAATTGGTAGTCTTAAATCTTCGGAATAACTCCGCTGTCAGGCTCAGGGTCCGTCGCTAATCCCATCAGATGGGGACCGTGTGATAAACACCACCCAGCACCACATCCAGCGCGGCCAATTAGGCTCCGGAAGCGGGACGCTCATCTCCAGCAGCGGTAATCACTGAAGAGTGTGCAGATGAGGGAGATCTGCGGAGTGAGGCTGCCACATCCAGCTCTGTGTTAGCCAAGGCACTGAAAATGCTTGGATAATCAAAGTCGGTAACTTCCTCACAGAACAGCAGTACAAGTTACTTTATAACATCTGCAACGTCAGGAACATATATTCTCTACATATCAAAGCGTGCTGCATGTATTAGAAAATGTGTCAATTGTTACCGCATTCAAACATTCGAATTTACAGGTGTAGTATTGCGTATATGAAAAAGGGCATAACTGTAGTTTGGAAATGTATGCAGTATATTCTGAAATATGTGGAAATATATTTCTTTGTCAGGGGGGTGATCTCACTCAGTATTGACCACAGTCTGCGGAGCAGCCAGAGACTCTCTCACTGTATTGAATGCTAAACAGTCTCACTCGGGTGAGAGGAAGTGAATATGTTTTGCGGATTCCTCTCTCGCTGTGGGGGTTGTTTGCTGAAGTGCTCTCCTTCAAACCTCACTATTTCCACTTCTCTCTGGTCAAATAATTGGCTTTACTGTGGGACATGAATCGAATTGATGGAGTCTGCGGCCTTGATTAAATCTAACAACCTATAGCCTGTATAATAACTGGGAGTAATTAAGCAAGTATCATTTTTTCCCATACACGTTTTCTGTTAGTTTCAAGTGAATGCCAAGGTTGTGCAAGTATTTTAAAAATGGATTTCTTGCTAAAACTTGTTAAACATAAGGACCCAGCATACTCTGAACTTAATCTCCACCTGTGTGTTGGTAACAGAGTTGTGAGGAGCAACGGCGAGCAACAGATTCACATGTCATCTTCTGCCTGTCAAATCAATTAAGGGTAGCAACAGAGAGAAAGTGTCTAATAATTTGACTCCAAACAATTAAAACCCCTGAATTCAGCTCTCAACTGTCAAAAAGTATGGATTTTAACATATCTCGTAACTTTAATTTCTTTACTGAGCATTAAAGTCATGGGGGACAACATTAATCTTGGCAGTGAGTTTCTTTGTACTTTTGCCCGGCAGTGTTTATGGAGACATACATGGATATATAAGGTGATGCACAGACCTAAAAGAAGATAACAGGCAGATAACAAGAAGATAACAATGTTCTGGCCTTAACGGCAAGCTGCCCATGCATCTCTCTGATCCACCCCACAGTCTCCCTCAAGATTTGGCCGTAAATATGTAGGCAGTTAAAAAGCCAAAGAGGTCATCCTGTGCTGGTTGTGCCACTCCGAAGCTGTGCTGCTTGCGGCTGCTGACAGCTGTTGATGGATTTATTCATGCATCAAGGGACGCCATACTGTCTGTGATTGATCGAGCCCGTCTCCACTGGCTGCAAGAGACACCCAGCCAAAGGGATCGCGAGTCTCACAGAAGCGACACGGTTCCGCTGTGCATGACGGCATGAATGCATTCATAAAAGGCTCATTGAGTTTGAGCTCTGAGGAACTGTGAATATCACCATTGCCATCACCTGGCTGGTGTCGGCCGGGGGGAAATTGCTCACCACGCTGGTCAAAGTTGGAGCTGCTGTTGTTGATCAGGTGGCTGAGGTTGTGGATCGGGGGGAAGAAGTTTTGTTGTGGGGACATTGCAGAGGGGGTGGGGGGGTGGGAGCAGGATGGGTCTTGGGTTGGTTAGGATAATAATGCTTGGCCTAGCGCAGAGATTGTGCTGCTTACGCAATGGAAGATTCTGGCAGCTGTCCTGAGTCTCTCTCTTTCCCCCCAGCGGCAGTCTGCAGCAATACTATCCTCAAGGAGGATGGGACACTCAGGGCGGAAGAACGCTCAGGCAGACGCAGGTAGGCCATACAGCGGCCCCTCCCCGCCGCCACCTGACGGTAAGGATGGCCCACCTTGCCAGGGACACAGACCACCGCACTCTCTCCGCCTCCTAATTACTCTGAATAAATCCAACAGCACATTTATTTACCAGCCTCCCCTCGCAATTAGGGCTCTAATTGCGCCATCCGCCAACTTCGACAGCAGGTCCCTGACAGATAGCCACCCCTGTCATTATGCAAATCTGCCTCCCGAATAATGACTTTGCCTCGTTTGGACAGCCTTTAATTGTTTTTATCATTTATATAGTGCTGATATCCATCAGTCAAGCGGTGCTCCGGTGGCGAATCATCAGAAAGCATCATCCATTTAGGCGTTGTTTTATTTCGCCAGCACAGGCGCATGGCGGTCTTGCTGTTCATTTAACGGTGCGCGGGTAGCTTGTGAACATGATTGAATGTCAGGTGGCCACAATAACGAAGATCAGATGCTGATTTGCGATGATGATCCCCTCCTTCAGTGGTAGCTGTCCTGTTCAGTTTACCCTTCTTCTACGAATAGGGCAAAGAAGGGGTGCTTTAATTCGCCAGGCTGTAGGAGCGCCTGTACCTGCCCCCGACGGGAAACACATGGGGAGCGGCTTCAAAGCGGCCCTCGCTCCTTTGATGTGCGGCGCGCGGGAGATGGGAAAGTGTGTCACTGTAATTACGGTTCCTCGGCGGCCCTGGTGCCGCGTCTGGCCACGGAGATGAAGGCCGACCGACAGGCCGTTTAGAGCGGCGGGCTTCAGCGGGCTCCAAGATGTCCTGTTCAGGCGGGATGGATGTTGTTTTCTCCAGCGACCGCCCCCCACCCCCAACCGGCTGTCAAGATAACACTGCTCCCCACCACACGCTCACACTCACACACACACACGCACGCACACACACACACACACACAAGCACCCTCTGATGTCCTTGTCATGATCATTTCTCCCTATCCCGGCCACATTATCAACTGTTTTCCAGCTGGGTGACCATCTAGGCTGACTTTGCCAGGCCTGCTGTTCTGAAGTCAGTTAGTATGCCTCCTCTCTCCACCCAGCCCCCCATCTCTGCCATCAAACAGGTCTTCTAAGGCTGGTTTATTACGGTTGTGGAGAAGTAAAGAAAAAAGAGGGGGGCTCTTTTACAACTCACTCTGGATAAGAGCTTTGGCTAAATGACTAAATGTAACGTAATGGTGCAAGTGCTTGGAAAAGGATAATGGCTGAACATTATTTCCTCTTAAAATTTTGCTGCTGCAGCAAGGTCTTTCAGCATACGCTACTTTAATATCCACGTAATTCATTGCTGAATACAAGATTGTGTTATTGCAAAGCATAAACAGAGATTTTATAGCTGTGAGGACAGGCTTAGCTCTGTGGGAACACACCAAATTTATCAGGTAGGAAGATTTAACAGAAAACATAAAGCAGGAAGCAATGTTCCTGACTTCCTGTGTCATTTCTTCTGCTGTTATATTCAGGTGAAGACAGGGAAAGGAAAAGGGAAGAGGCTATTTGTGCTTCCTGTTTATATTAATTTCATCTGATATTTATTTGTTCTTACCTTCCTGGAGTCCCCCCCCCCCCGCCCCCAGGGTAACTACATTGTTGGAACCTGATGAAAAAAATCAATTTGTTAATCAGCTTTTAAATGAATGGACATAGGATGGAGCAAGAGCAAAATGAAACTTGATTAAAAGTCTTCGTGGAACTTGCTGGACGCAGCAGAATGTTCAGAGCTAAATCAACAGTAATAGAATTTATATGACCCAAACAGGACTAAAATGTACTTTCAAAATAAGTGAAACCAAAAAAAAATCTACTCTGTAGTGTAAATTGCACATTTATCCTGGCCCTTCTAGTTATCTATCTATCAATCTATCATTATATCTGCGTACCTCTCTCTCTTTCTCCACGTACGTATATATATGTATGTATGTATGTAGAAAAAAGAAGCTTCACATTTCATTTTGATTCATTTTACATTTCCACTCCTAAGAGGATCTCATGAGTGACCTTTCTGTACCATAATAATAGGTTCACAGCATGGCAATAATCCTGGAGGATGACTGAGAGAGAAGAAGATGAAACGCAAATCAGAGCAGAGTTAGAGGAGGGGCACCAAGAGAGCAGCCGAAGCCCAGAACACACAGAGCGATTTAAACCCCCGATTTAGCACTGATAACAGCCCTAATGAGGGATCTACAGTTGCTGTTAAAACACAGCATGCATGCTGAATTCATATGCATGCTTAAGGCCATAGATCTTGTAATGTGGTAAAATTTTACAAGGCATGGTATTTAGTGTTGTGAGTGTCTACATGGTGTGATTCAGTTTCTGTCAAATCAGAAGAAATTGTGCTAGGTGTCAAGCAGAGGTGGAAAACTCCGGCTTCAGAGAGTAAAAGTCCTGCCATGTATTTGTTCCACCCATGCGCTACACCAGTTGAATTTATTTAGCACAACTCTTCAGTCAGGTGGAGAAGCTAATAAGTGAAATCACCTTGTTTAGTGAACGGCTAGAACAAATACATGGTAGGACTTTTACTCTCTGAAGCCAGGGTTTTCCACCTCTGGTGTCAAGTTTCAAAAGCCTGGATGAGAAATGACCACCCGTTAACATCATGGGCCAGAGGCTGTCTCTGACAGGCTGTTTCCTGTAGAAACACAACAGCATGCAGGAGCGGGACTGCTGTGGGTTAAAGAAGACTCAATGGCAACAAGACACAAGATGGTGGACAGAAGTGAATGATGCAGCACAGACATTAGCGTTCATTCAATCTTTGCACAGAGTCTGAGCTTTCACAACAAACAAGGGAAGCATGGCGATTGGCAAGAAATGTGGAGAGGAAAATGAAAGCCTCTTAATGCTCATAGTTCAGCTTATTGTATCATATTGCACTGTAACATAAACCACAACTGCCCAGTTTCAGCTGGTTTATGAGACTTGACAAATACTTTGGCATTAGTCAAACTGTATTGTGTATAAAGCATCCTTGCAATGTACTTTTAGGCGGGGAATGCAAGTTTAAGCGGTGACAGGGCTAGGGGAAAAGTGGCAGGGTTTAATGAAATGCTCCTCCCCTGTGGAGGTGAATGTAGAAGGAAACTGAACATCCAGGATAAGACATAAATGAGCATAAATGATGGTAGCAAATTCAATGTAGGGTGCACCAAGCATTGTAATTCTCATTTGAGGTGTAAAGGATTCATATATGCACAACTGCAATGGGGAAGGTGTGTTCCATGTGCAGATTATAAATTTTGTGCTTTGGGAGGACTTAAAACAACTCCGTAGCAATTCCATTAAGGATGGCACTCGACCAAATGCACTTGTTATTGATTGATTGCCAATATGATTGACTGAACAATTCATTGAACAGCTAACCAACTGATTGAATGCATGCCTGAGTGTTCAATGGCTGACATAAGCAAATCAGATCAGTGCTGGCCACAAAATGTAAGAACATGCCTAAGTATCAATTGATGTTACTCACCACACAAGAGGGGTCTTAAATTTGGAACTTTCTGAGAGGACTTTACTTCCCATGCGTGGCTTAAGGTGGGACAGTATTAGTAACCATGACATAAGCAGCTATAAGCAATCTGCATTGTGAATAATCAATTCCCCCGCCATGCACTTCCTTGGTCTTGTCATGGCCCTTTTCTTAACATGTCTGTGAAAGTGGGGAAAAATGAAACGGACTGGCATTAAGCAGCCTGTCTGAGGCTGTTTGGGGACCAATCTGAGTGTAGTGCTGGAGGACTGGCAGCGTTTTGGGCCATCTGATGATCACAGAGGCGACATTATGCACAGCTCAGTACATTTTGCCGCTTCTCACTGAAGCTCTGCCATTGTTTCTCCGCATTCAGACTGTGTCATCAAAGAGCTTTTCTCTCAAGGCGACCGGAGCTCTATTATCACGCTGTCAGTCAGACAATTGGAAGCAGCATGAGAGGCGTGCTTGCCTCTTGCCAAAAGAACAGGTTTTAATAGGTCGATATGGGTATTCCAATTATCGACAGTGCTTTTTGTTTTAAGGTGAGGTGCGGAGAGGGGAGGCGGGGGCAGGCATCCGATGCAGTTTGGCTGAAGAGCGAAAGCACCCCCCTCCCTCCACCCAGACCCAGACAGCATAAGTCTAAGAGAGGTGGAATGGGATGGGCAGGTCAAGTTGTAGAGTCAAGGAGTGGATTCAGGCAGGACAGGTGACAGGGCCCCAATAGACAAGGCGACATGGCAGACAGACGCTAACAAAGAAAGTGAGGTTTGGGTAGGTGGCCGGAGCTCTAGCCAACCGAGATCACGGTCGCAAGCAATAAAGGAGCAGGTGAGCGGGGACAGGTGACAGTGTGGGGAAGGGTGTTGGAGCTCAGCGAAGCCAAGGTAACTGCAGACACACAACGCTAATGGAACAGCAGGCAGGAGAGTTAGCAAGGCTTCAGCTGAAGCACAAGGCTACAGTCACAAGCAACAACAGGGAAGATAAAAGATAAAAGAGATTAGGCTCTGGAACTCAGCCCCAGACACAAAAAAACACAAACAGCAATGGGATAGGTAAGGGAGCCACGTGACAGGACTTGGCTGACAACCAGACAAACAAATTAAAAAAAGCACAAACAGTAATCAAGGAGCAGGTGATGGAGCTATGTGGGAGAGAGAGGGCATTGGAGCTCAACCCAGCCTCTAAAAACACAAAGAGCAGCAGGCAGAAAGTGCTGAATCAAGCGCTGAGCAGACACAGAAAGAGAGGGGGTGAAAGCAACACATAAGGTGATTATGAAGATGAGGTAGGCGCATTCCTCAAAGCTCTTCTTTTTTACAAAACTTGTCTCGTTCTGCACTGCGGCGAAGCAGCGAGATGCTGGCTGCACTGTAAACACGGGCTGTCTTTAGCGTGTATTCCGGGCTGTTTGTTAGTGTAAGGCGACCGTGAGGCGCGTGAGGTCACCTCCCACGTGACGCCTGGCCGCAGCTGCAGAATCAGCAGAGCTGCTGGGGGCGGGCGGGGGAGCCGAGGACAGCTATTCCCCCTGTTAAAACTCCCCCTCGTCAGAAGCTCAACTTTTCCAATTTGCTTCTGTCACTACAAAGAGCGGAGTGCACAGTGCTCAGGCATTGGGATTCAGAGCGGCTCACTGAGATACGATGGGCAGACAGTTTCAGATCAGGCTGAAGACCACGAGGGGGGCCCTGGGTCTAATTGCTCGATCATGCCCAGGAAAGTAAAATGCCCCCTGGTGATACTGTCTGTTCTGGCAGAACTACGGCTTAAGGGCAGTCAAGGCTGTTCTCGGAAAAACACCAGCAATTTGCTTTGTGGGTTAACTATGACTGGTCCAGAAGGAGTCAGCAAGCATCACTGAAAAAAAAAAAAAAACTTAACATAAATAAGTGCATAGTCAGACTGTCAGTTTGGTAGTTTCAAGCCCTGTGGCTATTATTGTCTTTCCAGTAAAAAGGAAGTGATGGGTCATTTCCCTCAGTGAAACTCTTCTTTGCTTCTGTGATCCTGTATTACACCAGGGGCACATTGCACAAACCTTGAGGGCATTTGCTCTGAAGGGCTGAAGTTTGGCTGCAAGCAGGCTTTTATGACAGCTTGGATTTACCCATTGTACAGCATGCCCATACCAGTGTTGGAATAGATGTCATATTTGAGATAGGGTGTTAGTTTCTTCTCTGCCTTGCATCAACAGTTGCTAAATTGATAGAGGTGTGGCAGGGGTGTGACAGAGAATTGAAATTGCCAAGCGATGCTATAAAAATCAGCAGAAACTAATCACTCAGCAGAGAATGATTCAAAGGAATGGGACCCCTGTGAAAAACTCCATGGCCTATAGTGATCTGCTGTGTATAATGTTTTTTTTTTTAATCCATGGTATGTCACCCATCAGTATGGAACCCACTGGTGAGACAGCTTTAAGGCAGAAAGCGCAATTTCACAAGATCATGGCAATGGTGCAGTATTGCACCACTACTGTCAATGTGAGAGTAAGTGCAAAACTGGCTTGGGTTGGTGCTGCTGGGTAACCTGGCTTTGATTTATCATCAAACTGGCCAGATCAAATGCATGCTTATAGCTCATTGGAATCATGAAGTAGCCTTTCCACAGAAAGCTAATTTTCGCTGTTAGCAGTCCCTGCAGTATGTAGAGGTAAAACACCGCCTACTTTTTCTGTCCCATGAGTGACAGAACTTTCTGCTCACATTCAGCGGCCATATGTGAAAGGGACCAAACGCATTTTCCTCTCTCTGTTCTGGCAGCCTGTGGGGAGAGCAGCTCCTCGCCTCTGCCAGGTCCTGGGCGTCCAAATCCTCATCCGAGTTTATCTCAGGGGACTCGAGACGTGACAGCCCCACGGTGCTCACAAACAGCATTAAAACAGCCCCACCACCACAGAGCACTACTCCATCCCCCTGCACGCGCGCACACACACACACAGACGACTGATTTACTGCGTGGCACCCTGGGAAGAAATATTAAGCATCGATCGACCTGACGCAGCGACATACCCCCTGGTTCCAAATAAAAACTGCAGCGCGCTCAGCTTTCACAAGGAGATGCTTTACAATTTCATTTAGAATCTGTTCTTTGGGTGTTACTCATGCAGCTACTGGAAACTTAAATCACCCTGTTTTCATGAAAAAAAAAAAAACAATTTTGCAGTATATCTCCAGATTGCTGATTTCAGAGGATAACCACATTCACAAAATGCAATTTAAAACCACAGTGAGCTACTTATTATCAGTTTGGACCCATGCTGAAAGGGAAATTAAGGTGGAAACTTCCAGTCTTTCTACAGTATGAACAAAGGCCTCCCTCACTCATAGCTCGCCAGCCAATGCTAGGGACGGTGATGTAAAGGTCCAAGCATCTAAGGTCGTAGGTGATGTAGCTAAGCACAGGGTGAGCACAAACATACCGCACTGTACTGGGGGGTGTTTCTGTTCCGAAAGCCTGCGTCCCATCACCTTTTTTATTTCAAACAAATAGCAAGGGAAGCCGTAGCGGCAGTGCCAAGGCCTGATGACCTTACAGATAGCGACTGCAGGCAAAATTGAATATTTATGAATGGCACAGACTGAGTCTGAGTAGTAACCTCTGTTTTTCGCCCTCGTTTTGAGTAATGCATCACGTGGAGTCCTCTTTTTTCCAGGCAGAGCTCACGTCCTACAGCACATCATCCAATTTCTCACTTTCAATTCCCAGACGGGAAGCTGCTTGCTGGTTGGCAGAATCAGGGAGAGCAATTTTGTAACGATTTATTTGGCACATACCGATTTCATATTTAAATGAAAATATGAAATCTAAACTGCTTTCGTAATTTATTTTTATTTTCTTCCTCTTTACGACACATTGTAATTGTAAATTGTATACAGCCTCGTCTCAACGTGAGAACCTCTGCACTCTCACAGGGGTGCTGAGGCGAGATGAATGCAGTCCTCCAATGTACTCACCTGCAGCCAGCGGCTTTTTTCGCTCTGCAAGTGAGAGTGTGGGCTCACTGGAGGATAGGCGCTACTCTGCTGACGTCATCCAAGGAACTCGCAGGCGCCTTATGAATCACAAGACAAGGAAACCCTGGCCGACCTACCCATCCATCCCTAACCCCACCGACAGAACACTGCCAGCACTGCCAGTATCCTGGTCCTTGTTGGCAATATATATATATAGCTAAATATATGTGTGAAAAAAAAACTGCATGTTTTACTGCATACCTTAGATTGTTTTTACATTTATGTAACATTTATACATTATAATATTTTCTTAAAGGGGGAGAAGCATGGTTTAGAAGAGCAGTGGCTCCAGTCCATTCCCATATGAAAATGAAATATACTGTAATATATTGACAAATATTGCTGGTGGGGTGTGGTCAAACCAGTGAAATTAGTGACTCAGACTGAAAGGTGACAAACAAAGATTGCGTTTACAAACACATGCCATTCCTAGGCCTCAATCGAAGATGCATCAGTGCCTGAGGCAACATGGGGGGTGGCACAAAATCCATACTGCCTCAAATCTCAACAGCCAAATTGAATTTCCCTTTAAATCTTGGCTTAATGCTTAGTCCAGCAAACTCTATTTCATGGTCGGCCAGTTCCCGGGAGGTGTTTTCCGTAATTCGGTGAGATATATCTTAAACATAAATGGTATGCGTGGCGTAGGGGAGGAAGGAGATAATGGGAGCTATCTGGTTCTGTCATCGTCTCTCACTGCTCCAACAGATTTAATGGCGCGGCTTCGCAATTTGCCGCGGGCCAATAAAGAGAGCGAAATTCCTGTCCGTCTGTAAGCCTCCCTGATCCCCCATCGCTCCCTTGACAGATATCGTTATTACAATCCAAATCAGATTTGAGGCAATCCTTTAGAATGCGTAAATTATTATTATCCTGTTATTAGTGCCAGGGTGGGTTGGGCTTACAGTATAGCCGTGTGGAGACTGCCATTCTGGGTTTTCAGGTCTGTGGCATGAGATCCTGTTCCTGTTTTGTGTTTCTTACCCAAGACGAAAATGGTTGTATCTCTCCACATGGTGTGTTAGAGTCCTTACATACACCAAAGTTGAGCAAATCCACTCTGCATTTGCTTTTTCAATTGCCCCACCATTTTTTCTCTGCAAAACTATGGCTGAGAAGTAAGCAGTGTTTTGGGGAGTCCCCTCCTGTCCAAAATGCAGGTGATTTGATCACGTTTTTTAGCAGTCACCGACAACGGCGTTCATCCAGTGGAAAGGTCCGAGAAACCACAAACCACGGGGGACAACCACAAACCACGGGGTGGGTGCAAATGAAACCCACACTCAATAATGCAGGTCCGAGTACATTATTGAACATATACCAATTAGAATTCTCCAGACGCACTTTAAAGGCCTTAGCAGTACTATGGTTGAGTGATGCTCAAGCAGAGAAAAGCAAATGAATGACTTTTGTGAAATATTATAGTGTTTAAGTGCACTTGGCAGGTTTTGCATAGTGATTAGAGATCCTGAAAATGTTTAGGCAGCCTTTGCTAAATATACAACTCTGCAGACAGTTTCATACCCAACCTAACCAAGTGTGAAATAGCTTTAGCTAAGTGAGGTGAGTGACCATTAATACTGATAAAAGAGCCGGTGCTCTCAAGGTGGAATGGAAGTTCACAGGGAGAACCTGATTTATGTCACCTTCAGTGAGGGTTCAGGCTAAGTGTTTACTGAGAGCCTCAGAGCGGGAAAGCACAGACGCACGCGCACAGGCACGCACACACAAGTACCCGCGTGCGCACAAATATGAACATTCACTCCTACAGTGTACACTCACACACAAATATATGCGTACATACACACAGGCACACACACATGTGCAGACTCTCATGCTCACATACTCTCTCGCACCCACATGCCTACACTCCCACATACACACACATGCAGGGAGACACACAGTCTCTCACACTCACGTAGACTCTCACACCTGCACACATACACACACACACCTGCCGCCATTGTAGGCATACTTCAAAGCCCCTACAGCTCTGGTAGGATACATCTATAGGGGTCTTAAGCTCTGTACTTAAACCATTATAACCACCCCGCTTCAGAGCAGGCAGTCCCATCAGTGTAGTTTAAAAGCACTGGGAGGGTAATTACAGTAACTGATGTGAGCGGGTGCTGGATGGCTGCATCGAGGCACCTGCTCACACCGTAATCTCGGAGGGGAAGAAAACCTTACAAGCTGTTTATCTTCCGCTTTGAAGTTCTCCGAAAGTTACTTTGAAGCGCCAGCAGTTTCCCGATTCGGCGCAGCGGAGTTACTCAAAGGGTAGCCGACGTGACAATTTTATAAGCCCATCACCCCGGCCTTAAAACACCACAGAACAACAGAATGTATTTCCGAGGTCTCTTTCTGAGCAATAAATTTGAGACGCAGGATTGTGATATATATCATAAAACAAAGCCAACGGGGGGAGAGAGGCTTTAATGTTTAAAGGCTTTAATATTTTATGGGGGGGAAAACGTTTCGCAGCTTGCGGCACGTTAGCCTTTACCTCGGCTGCCTTGCACTGTCTCGCTAAGTGCCTTCAGGTGGGCTGTTTAAACGCCGCTCATGTGAGGCTGTTAAAGCCATCATGGGGCGTGTCTTTGAAGACGCCTTCTTCACGCAGGTGTCTCGATTAGGGTCACGACCCCGGGCACGGTTGCGTCACGATGCCCAGCACAGGCTTGTGTGACTGTTTGAATTTTAACTTGGGCGGTGGGGTGGCTGATGATTTTGAGGGGCAAGGATATGATGTGTAAACTTCAAACCGGAGACACAGGAAGATCCTGCGTTCTGACCTACTTCTAACCTAACTTACCTATTCCTAACCTTCTTCTAAACTTCTTCTAACCAACTTCTAACTTACTTCAAGCCCAAGATGCTCTGAAAACACTTTCCAGGCCTCTTTCTCTCTACCATACAGTCCTGAATGAACTGTAGATTAGTTTTGAGTTTACTGAAAAAATCAAATGAGTATTTCAGAATGAACCCCAGGGAAAACGTTGTAATGTACAAGTCAGTGAGGAGAGTGACTCAGAATGCATATCTATAACTGCTTGTAACATCTGATAAGGCACTGGTTTTGTTCCCTGGGTTTCATTTTCTCAAATTAGGTGCCCTTTAAGCCATATCAGAGTGGTGTACAGTAACTGGGATCTAAGCTCATCTGTAGCTTGCTGAACCTTAAAACTGCTATGCTGGACACGCACATTTCACTTAAGGGAGGGGCTACGGAAGACCTTGTCTTTCTGTTAGCAAACCTTTTAAACAGCAAAAAATTCTGATCAACATGACCCTGACCTGGATAACACTTGCCCACTTTACATAAGGCTATGCACAGAGTCTGCATAACGCACGCCATGCCCCGGAGGTCATGCACCGGGAGGAAGGGAGCACCGCCGCTCATTTCTCCCAGCGTCCCTGGCCCACGTGCCGATGACTCAGCTCGCCGCCACCGCTCTCCACACGGGCTGTCGGCTAACAATGGCGCCGCACGAATCAGTGTCGCGTTAGCTGGCGGTCAGAGAGCACCGTCGCACGGCGGCCACCGACATGATTGACAAATGGGAGCAATAACGCGGCATTGACAGGAAGTCCCTGCGGCTCTGCAGGAAGCAGAGAACAGTATGATTTTCATTCGATCTGCACCAGCCCCCTCCCCGCTCCATTGCTCTTTGAGCTGGCAAGAATGGGCTAGGGATACCCAGCAATTCCGCCTTAATCACTCGCATGCCACATCATTTAGGATCCACCCCCCCCACCCCACTGGAAGGTATATAATTGAGACATTTGAGAGTAAAATTATTCCACATTAGGGGAACAAACTTATTTTCTGTGCCATTAGCTGTCTGGTTTGAATTTTTGGCTGGTTACCTTCTCTGTCCCTGGTTTCAGCCCTGGTGCTGACAGAAAGAATCTTGTTGCAAGTCAAAAGACCATTGCTCTTTGATTAGGTGACATTTGAGAGTGGAAAGAGAAAATATGATATAGCATAAAAATTAAATGTATGTTTGCTGAAGAATGCTATTTTGCTGTTTCTCTGAAAGGATTCTCTTTATTGCAGAGTGGTAATTGTAATCTGAGTGGCCAAGAACCTCCAGACTAATCTTTTCATTCCTTTTTCTGAACATTTAAATTTTAATTGTTTCTCCGTTTGATCAAACGGGTTTCTCACCATAATAATTTCATCTCTCTTCTTTCAAATAACATTCATTCAGCATTTCTAAAAGAAGCTATCAGCAGCAGCTGAAGCTGTAATGTGACATTTCTGTTTTAATGAAGTAAGCACACAAAGGCTTCTAAAATGAGTATGTTATATTTTGGAATTGATGCTTCTTTCATTTGGTTATATTATGCATTCCTTTCCAGACTTATCAAGAAAGTGTTTGGCTTTGGCTCAACAGAGGCAGTTTGGCCTCTATTTGGTCTGCCTTGAGCTTCATCTTCAAACATGTCAATCAGCAATAGGCAGAATTACACCTGGGCCCGCAGCCTTGAGGCCATGGTGTAATTTCCCTAAATACAGCTCCACACTGTGGCCCACATGATTTTTTGAAGACCTCACTTGGTGAAAAGGAGCTGAACAGCCATGCTGCTTCTTAAAGGGCACCCCATTGTGAATAAAGACCAATATCTGATTGCTGTCAGAAGTGTTATTCAGGCTGAATCAATGGAAAGTATTATTTTTTCTTGAAACCCTCGAAAAGGAAATCGAAACAAAAATTGTTAATTTTCTCAACTCCCTCAAGCAAAACATAAAAAATTGAGTGGTAACAAGTGAGATGTACATGTATGTTCACTCATCAGCCATTAAAATGGTTCTCTTAACTTAAACAAATCGTTCTGTCTCTGCCCATCAAGAATGAAAATGTTGAATCAGAACGTAGTTTGTTTTCAGAGAAACATGCTATGGAATATAGGCATGATTCAGTTTTTTTTGTTATGTAGCCAGTCATCACCCACCTGTTATACCATGTGGTTTGTTACCAGAGTTTCTTCAATGGTAAAATGCTTCTATTTGGTCTTCTGGTAGTTGAAGACGACTTCCTTATTTCGTTTATTTTTATCTCCTGGAAGCACAGTGCCCCTAGTGGTGAATGAATGTACCAGACATCAATGTCCTTGACATCACTTTGGATGTGGGTGTAGCTGCAAAGTACAGTATATTTGCGAATCACCTGTATTTTTTCCAGTGTAACCATTGATCATATGTCCATATCAATACCAATCCATGTCTATAGCTCATCTGGGATACCTTAATGAGCAACATTAGCAAGTCAATCATTTGACAAATGACCAATTTAACGTCATTATGATGTTAATGTGAGAGACTATTACTGATATGATTATTTCATAACGGTCTTTGCGATTATCATCGAGCATGTTGAAATTGCACCACGATCACCAATAAGTAAATTATACAGAGGAACAAGATGAACAAAGCTTGTGTACTGTGTGGTATGCTGTGGAGGCCGTTTGAGGTTGGATGATGTGTTTAGAGCACTAGATCACGGCGGTAGTGAGCTGAAGGTTCACATGACCATTGGGGCCCTATTCCTCAGTTCATGAACACTGCTTTACTGCAACTTTGTCAATAACAGACTCATCACATAAATCGTTTAGTGGATACCAAAGAAGTAAAATTGAAGAGACATACAACTAACATCATACATATTGTAACCATGAGGTGTGGGGCAACTGCAATGCTCAACTACGCCCAAGGAAATAGTTTTGTCTATATAGACCCCAGATGAACACCTATGTTATAAGGAAGGGCTCCCACCAGTTCTTTTATAAGGACAGAGACGTGATTCTTGAAGGCACAATAATTTATTGAGATTAAAAAAAAGATCATTTATTGCAATAATCTCCACAATTATACAGTAACTTAAATATGTTAAAAATAGATCCTTTCCCCGAGTAGGAAACTTACCGATACTAAGTTATTAAAAACTGGGCTAAAAGCTGGTTGGGGGGAAGTATACTCACCACCAGGGACTCCCGTATGTGAAAGATACTCACCCAGGTGCACTCGCAATCAGTCTCAAAACAGCAAACGCGTGCCTATGTGATAAAGTGCAGTTAACGTCGTCTAAAATAACCCACTCCGCTGAGGGCGGAGCTATCTGGAGGCAAAACAGCAGCTAGTGTTGCAGAGGGGAGAACCTAAAACACAAGGATACAACAATCAACACCACATCGTCGCATGCATAAACGCAAGAATTACCTTAAATGCCGATGAGAAGAACTTACACCATGAATCGTTAACTAATTAAACTAATTAACTAATTAAAAGGGGACAGCCTACCCAGGTTACAATATGTTATAGGACCTATGCTTCAACTGTGTTTGCCACATGCAGAAAGCGACTCCCACTATTAAGACGATTTAAGGTCAGCCTCCATTAAGGAGAGATTTTGTGCACTTTTGAAATCGAGATCCAGCAAACTAACAATGCCATCTGGCATTTCCATGGTGAATAATATTGTTGGATTACGAATAACCGACCATCATAATACAGATTTACATCAGTAACACCAACTGTAATACGGACTGTCCTTAAACTGGCTTGTGAGTAGGGGCTGGCATAGCCGCTTGCCAGGAGAAAGCTAGGAGGACAGAGCCAGCGTTTAGCATCACAGACAGACAGATAGAGGTGGATACCATGCTCTGCGCTGGCAGCTGATTCGGGTGGATCAAAGGCTTCATCAGAGATGCTCTCTCTCTCGGCAATTTGCAGAATAGGGCACTGTGCAAGTTGACTTGGCCTGACTGTGCACCCCACACCTAATCCCCCTCTCCACCTTCACAACTCACCTGCCCCCACCCCCAACCCCCACCAAACTGTGACTGTCACATTAATTATGATTGATGATGATTAGCTCAGGATGAAAATGGAAAAAATGATGGTCGACAACACGTTGAGATCCATGAAAAGCACTATAATGCAATATATAATGGTATCATATAATGGACTTATGATGATGATGATGATGATGATGATGATGATTGCCATTAACATTGTTAATGACTACATGACAACACATGGCTTTCTGGGGGAGATGAGTGAGGCGTGATGGTCGATGTGTCAGTCCTGTTTGTGCAGCACATTGCTCCCACTAAGCCATTCACAAACAAAAGTGAGCAAACAAAGTTGACCAGATCGTTTCAGCCTCAAGGGCTCTCCTCAGGTCACATGATCAAAGACGCACACTTCCTGCAAACGCACAAAAGCCCGATGAGACTCCCGAAACTTTTTTTTTCTCCCTTAAACAGACAAGGCTGGCTGGATAAACGATGCACGCACAGACGCAACAGACCCAAGTTCGACAGCAAGGCCATCGGCTGCTCGGCTTCCAATGCGATTTACATGCTAAAATGTCCATGCGGCCCCCGCGTTCGTTGGCAAGACACGTAGGAGCGGAAAAACACGGATTAGAGAGTGCGGGCGCAGTATTAGGGCAGGAGATAAGGAAAATCCTGTAGGTGCGCATTTTTGCACCGGTGAGACACCGCGTCTCTCCTTTGAAGCGCATCGAGATACACTGAGCATGTTCCTAAGAGAGGCAGATATCGACAGGGCACCATTACAAAGGGAAAGTATTTTGGATCTGTGCTCTCAAAAATACCTTCCCTGGGGGAACTTAATGAAGAATTAGATGTTGTGTAAAAAAATCCTGTAATACAGCTTCATGCTGTATCGATCTCTGGTCAGCCAAGGCACCCCGTGCAATTCTTAGGAGAAATTCCCTCTAAAAAGAGAATACTTACAATGAACACATAATCATTCTGGCCCTCACTACTGCATAGCTATTCTGAGTGACAGCTGTGAGCTAAATCTAAAGATTGTATCGCCTGTTAATCCCAGGGTCTTTGGGCGGTCTGTCGTAAATTCTTAAAGTTTTGTATTGATTTTTTCCAGGCGGCTTTATTGTGATGCTCTTTTACAGGATGCATTGAGTCAACAGACACATTTGACAAGGGCTTCAGAACAGCCAGGTTCCTCAGTGATGTGCTCGGTCTAGTCTGTTACATCTGCTCGACAATTTAATACATTTTTTCTGTTTCGCTTTTGCATCTTGTCACCTGTTGTCTGTTTCTATAAGTAACCACTCACAACTTAAGCCATGACCTGACATAGACTATACCAGTGACAACAGTGTTTGAACAGTGTGTTGAGAACGTTACAAATCACTTTGGGTTGACTTTGGTTGATCATGCATTGCTCAAGCATTTTTCTTTCTTCTGTGCCACTCTTCACACAGGCCATGGGAGCCTGCATGCCGTCGCCATGGCTTCGGCTCAGCTCTCCTCACCTGCGCGGTGACGCTCTGTTAACTTCATCGCCTAGCTCCCGCCATTAATTACCTCCCATGGTGCCTAAAAGGCCGCTGGTTATTGGTAATCAAGCAGAGCCCTTTCTGACGCCACGGGCGTCGATGTACAGCCAGTGGGAGGATTAAGAGAAAGGAAATAGAAGGTACAGGCAATAACGGGGTCGGGCAGGGCAGAACAGGCGGCAGCTGGATGCCTGCTTGACCTGAAATCAGCTCGTCCTCTTGGCTGCCTTAGCTAGGTGCAGCTATTCTGGACTCTCTGGGCTGCTTGTTTATAGAAGTGGTCCCGGCAGCACTTGACCCAGCAGAGACAGACTGCCGCTGGTTATTTATGGGATGTTTCCAGTAGGCCGTCTTCCATTTCCTCGGCAACCTGGCTGTCATTGACCCTGATGAATCAGTGTTACTGCACGTCAATAGGGATGGCTCCTTTGGGGGAGAGAAGACAAAGGGGTTCTCTCCCTCTCTGCGCGTGTGATTGTGTGTGTGTGTGCACGCATGTGTGCTTGCAAGCATGCGTCTCCATTAAGGAACAGCCAAGTGGTACGACAGCCCCTTCCACAACACAACAAGGTCAGACCAACAATGCATGGAGGTCAACTGAGTCGGTCCAAAAATTGGATTTATGACTTCTCGAGTCTCTTGGCTTCACACACGCAATCACAAGGTCACCACACCATCGCGTACCTGAGCCTATCCCACATTGATTAAAATGCATGTCCTCAGGGCACCTGCAATTACAACAGCAGCTGCTCCTGCTGAATTGGAACAGTTAGGTAGCATTCACAGACAGAAGCTATGGAAGTCTTTGACAACAGTATCTGTTTTCCGTATTCACATTGTGCCTGCTTCCATCTTTATTCAGGTTTACTGTAATCACTTGCAGTTGTTCTAGTTATCATGGATAGCTTAGGTTTTATGTTTATAGAAAGAGGACAGAAAAACTATAACTATTACTTTAACACAAATGTCGTCTCCAGCTGCTAGCAAAAATGATCAGCGGAATCGTTTATTGAAGTATTACCTGGAGCTAAAACCAGACAGATGATGTGAGTGGTGTGGCCAGGCAAGCGTACAACAGAATGGGGATCGAGGCAGAGCTATTGGGGTCTGGACGATTGGCTCCAGATTGTGATTGATCGAAAAGAAAAACAAGTGTGCAAACAGATTGGTGATAATTCAGCCTGCAGGTGGGGGTGGGTGGGGGGGAATGGCTCTCAAAGCGACATCCGATCCATGGCTGGAATGACCCTCTCGTGTGGTTCAGTTTGTAACAAAAAGAATACTACAACCACAGTCTTCATCAAGTCTGTTACTATGACATATTAGCATTTATGGGTTTGACAGCCTTGGAAAGAAAAAGTGGAGATACATTATAGATAATATAACATAATATAACATAACAGTGCTGCTACACCTATTATTGCTCCAAGCAGAAGTTTCCTGTAAGTGATGATCTAGGACCAGTTTTGCAGTTTAGTTTATAATGTTTAAGGTTAGTATTGTGGATGGGGAATCTGGTGCTAGATCAGCCCTTACAGGCTGCCTTCTGCCTCCGGCATCCCCCTTCCAGTTTCACACAGGCCCGTTGCGCTATGATTCTCTCACATTAGCTGGGCCCTGCACAAGACGACGGGCCACCCCCCCCACCCCCCGTGCTGATGAACCACAGAGACGCATAAAACACGGTCACCCGAGGCTACGCTTCAGGCTGCACGTGACGTCCCCAGTGGAATCACGACTGAAGCACCACCAGCTGTGCTGCTCCTGTCTTCCCATCCACCCCCGGGAGGTGCGTCTGGAATGTGCGAACAAAGCTGGGAAGGAAGGATAGGAATGCAACCTGAACCATTATGGACTGGGGGAGCATGCAAGAGGGCCATGTTTAGCAGAACATATACCACCATATTCTGAGAGACAAACTAATTCCTATTTAGAAGGTGTGCTGGGGAAAAGATCACTGATCCTACCCCTCCTTCAGCCAGCAAGGGTTCCACATGTAAATAGTCATTTGTAGTTAAAAAAAAAGAGTAAGCATGGTGAGTTGAATCGCAGAATTGCAAAGTGGCAATGATACCACAGCAGTTCAATCACACATACTGTACACCTGCCCTGCAATCCAAAACAGCACAGGGAAGCGATGTGATGCAACCTTTTTTCAAAACTGTGCCACTTTTCCCCCCGCAGTGTTGAATATTCACGTGCCTTTAAGTGGCTTAGCGTATGAAAATGGCGGTCTGCCTCGGCGCTTCGCTCCAGATACACGCAGGCGAAGCTAAGGACTGCCGATCCCCAAATGAATGACTGAGAACCCCTTCTGGGGAAATCCATTTATTTCTCTGTTAATCCTTTCAGAAGTGCTGTTAGTCTGAGCGCGCAGCTCTGGGTGGAATGTGTAAAGCCTCCGCTCCAGTGATAACTCTCACAGACGGCTGCAGAGGAGATGGAGTTTTATCATATGCAAATGTCGGCCTGGCATGCTCCTCCTGTTCGGGGCCTCCAGGTACCGGGGCCCCGGCTGTAATCGGATTGGCGTGGTTGCTGCTGCGTCGCTCAAAACATCAATGCGAAGACAGCACGTTCACAACGTTGAGCTGTTAATAGGATCGTTTATGGGCATGTGTTTGTACATACCTTTCATGACTGATAATCATGCATGTGCGTGTTTTCACATGTGTGCGCTTATGTATGTGTTTGTGGGTTCATGTTAGTACACGAGCTCTGGCCCTACTGTTCTTAACATCTTTGTGACGTTGCTAAAAGACCAGCCAATTTGGCTAAAAGCACTAGTTACTCTGCATCTGACTCTAATGATACCTTTGGGTGCTGGTGTGTCACTGTAGACATTTCACCACGTAAAATGCTTCAATTGCTGCTGTTTTCCTGGTGCACAGTGTTTTTCCACTGATTTTGCAGGGAAAGAGGAAGAACCAGTTGTTGGTGTTGCACATGACTTCAATCGCTCTTCCAGTGACAGAGGTGAGTGCTCGTTTGGGAGGCTCTTGTCCTCCTGTTCTCTAACACTGTACTGCATTTTCACAGGGCGTAATCCTCTTTCTGCCGTTCACCGTCCTCTTTTTGGGACCATGTTCTGCCTGCTATTTGCATTGAGGCTCTGCGCTCTCATCTCCGCTTTCGACCCTCACTGTGGTCAGCACTAGTTTTGGGAACATGAAAAAAGTGGCCCTGACCAAGAAAGGCATGAGCTGAAAAATTCATGCAAATCAGTTCGACTGCATTTACATAATGGGCGACACATTCTTCGGTGTGGAGCATGGAAAAAAGCACAGTTAAATAGATGCTCGAATGTCAGCCGCTATCAGAAGGGAACTGTTATTTTCCAGAACTGCACTCCTGCTTGTGGCTCTGACAGTGCGGACTGACATTATGAATCATTATTTTCTGCAAGGATAATGTGTGCAGCTGGCTGATGGTAGCAGTCGTAAAATTAGAGATCCAACCAGATCCCCACACCCAGCCAACCGCCCGTCGCCAGATACATTTCTTATGATGTTGTGCAAAAAAGTTTTCCAAAATCATTGGACATCATTAAAAGACGGGAATCTACAAAGAATTCCAGCAAACGCCCCCCCCCCCCCCCCCCGTTCTCTTTCAGCACAGATCTGATTGAACGTGTCAAAGAGGGCGAGGGGGGATATCATTAACCATATTTACACTTTGATATTTCAAAAGACTATCCTGTCCCTTTCATACTTCCTTTCCCAATCAAAACATTAAAAGGATCAAAAGAGGGAGAGTTATCAAGCGCTTACCTAAAAGGGAGACAGCTGTTGAGTTTATTTAAAAGGCGGGAAGCCCCGGCATAGCCTGGGCCTCCTCTCACACAGTGCTGGGGGAGACATCTCTGGTCCTGCATTCCTGAGCTTGTTACAGCCCCCCTGCATCGTAGGGCCTGACTGATGAGTCCAATAAAGAAAACAACGAGTGAATAAGCTGGTGTCTGCTCCATCTCTTTCTCCCTCCCTTACTCTGGATCTGCTCTCGGTCTCTCTCTCTCTCTCTCTCTTTCTGTCCCGGTGTCCATCTTTCTCTTTTCTCTCTCTCTCCCTCCTATTCTTGTGTACTCTTATCTCTCTCACTGTCTCTCTCATGTGGTCTTTCTCTTGAAGGCATTTATTGGTATATTTTGATTGCCTTTTAATGTTTTATATTGAGTGTCTTTGTTTTTGTCTGTAACTCTATGTGCTGCTGTGTTCTTGGCCAGGTCTCCCTTGAAAAAGAGAATTGCATCTCAGCAGGACTGCTGTTTCATCTCAACAGGACGAGCCTGTTCTCTTAACTGACATTAAACATTTTGAGCGGAAGGAAAACTTTATAATGTAGAACACCTCAGAGATCCCACATTCAATTTAATTGAAAGAACAATATTCTGGGAGCGGGGCCATCTGAGTAGCTAGATCAAAACCTGTCAACAATAAATGCTATTAAAAAAGAGCCATAAATGTACAAATTATCAAAATAACTGAGAAGGACCCTTCTAACTTGTTCAACCTGCCAAACTCCCACTCATAACAAAATTTAAAGTAAACAGATGAAACAATGATCGGGTACTACCAGCCCCACAAGGACCATTTCTGATAACTTGTAGAATCCAATTTATTGGCCAGCAGTTATTTGTGAAACAACATACTAGGTGGATGATGCTGTGTAGGCCTTATCCATTACACCAACACATCCAAATCTACCTACATGCATCACTTCCATTCAGAGAGAGGATTACATGGCTGTACTGTTCTGTTCTTGCTGAGTTACATATGTCATCAAAGGAATGAACGTTGGTAAACCTGTATTGCGACACCTGTGTTGTGATTGCAGCTGTGGAGCAAATTATTATGTTTTTTAGAATATATTTGCTGTAATCTCCATCATTTGGAAGGGACTGTAAAACCCAAAAAGGGGAAAGTATTTATTATTACATAAACAGAGTTGCTCTTGCATACCAACCATTCCCCTCCTTGGAACAGATAGTGACTCAGAGGACCTACCTACATGCCTCCACTCACATGTATGTACCACACATAAAAACCCATCTAGGGGCAGCGTTTCCAGACAGCATTTCTGGAAACTCTTTACAGCACGATGTCGCTGCAAGAGAGAGGTCGCACCTAGGGCACAAAGCACCTAGCCACAGGAGCAACTGCAGAACAGCACACCTCAGCAAGCGTCAGGCCCAGACCCAGCTGCTGCCGAAGTCATTACCGCCAATGTGCTTACACCCTTCCACAAACGCAGGCCGACCTTTTTTTTTTAATGCTGCGTGTTTATGTTTGCGCTTATTTGCACGAGTCAGCTGAAAGCGGGCATTAGGGGTTCAGGACAAATTGCATTTTTTACCGTCTTATTTACGGCGGCGCATTTGCACCCTGAGCGCAATCTATTTAGCAATGCCACGGAAGGTGCAGCATCCCTGGGTAGCGGCTTGCTACACTGCAGAAATATTTATAAGCACCCAGAACCTGACGGTTTGCCAACAGGCTCTCCCCCAATAAACAGAGAAGGTTTTAGGGGCTTTGCGTCCGGCGGGCATGCAGTTTTGGAGGTCGTGGGATTGAAAACGACGTTTGCTCACCTGTGGTGCCTCTAATGACCATGCTTTATGATCATTTTAAAAATTTTACTTTGTTTGTTTATTTTTTTTTTAACTCAGTTAATTAGGATAAATTAAAATGGGAAGACACCTCATCTTTTTTTCCCCAGCAACCCACACAAAATTACCATAATGATTATTGTTTTTTACAGCTTCTGTACTTAAACTCTATTCTAAGTGAAACTATGGGGTTTTTTAAGACCCACACACACACACACACACACAGGCACACGGTCTCACTCATAGATGCATGTGCTAACTTGCGTAATAAGCGCCAAGCTGGAAGAGTAAAAGTTTGACTGGCCCTGAAGCACTTTCGTATGTAAATGTATGTGACCCTTGCCGAGGCTGCCAGCTCCGCCATCTGCCAATGGCTGCGCGATCCTCAGCGGGCCAAACTGAGGAGGGCCTCAGCAGAAGCAGGGCGTCATTACAGCCTGCAAGTGTTCCCTTCACTGACCTACATACACTGCCCCCTACTGGCTGAAGGCAGAAAAGCCAAAAGCGTAGCATAAACACAGATAGGCTCCTACATACAAGGAAGTGATCCGATTACCAGACATGATTGGACACAAGTGGTGGGCCCAAACGCAGCAAATTGTACAATGTTTCACTTCTCAATGGACCCTGTGCCAAAGAAGAATACATCAAAAATGCATTTTACAGCTGCAACACAGTCTGGGATCACTCAAGTCCCGCCTCAACGCAGACCAGTTTTGACACTGAGTGACGGGTCTGGCCTAGATTATTGACAGACTGTGAGCTAAGACGGGGCCGAACGACCCGACATCAACCTTATTCCCACTTCTTGCATTTGTGGCTTCTCATTCCAGCTCATTAGCCGCCGTGCCGTGCTGAATGGTTCTGGCACGGTGCCACCCATCCGCCCCTGCCTTTCACAATCTGAGCGACGTCCGGCCTCCTTTCAGCCCCATCAACACCGTTCAGCAGAATGCTCCGACCCCTTATCCTGACTGTCAGCAGGTCCCCCCAGCACAGGTAGAAGGTGGATCTCCAGTTTGCTTTCTGTGTTTGTAACATTGCGTGACACCTCAGGAAGAGAGAGACAACGGGCGGGGGGGGGGGGGGGGGGGGGGTTGGGGATGGCGTCTGGGTTTTGGGTGAACAAATCTCCTACATTCAAGCTGAGTCTTGGGGCCTCTCTTTTTAAAGAGTTCTGAAGGGCAGAAATAATGATTTCCTTTTTGGTATGCATCTCTCTCCCTTTCTGTCTCTCTGTCTCAACCCCTCTCGCTCGTGCAATCTTGAGCAGAGAGGGGGAGTGTTGCAGCTTATTAAAAGTCGGCGTTAAGTTTGCTGTGGCATTTGTTAAGAGAGAAGGAAAAATGAGGGAAGCAAAGCAGTTGTGTTGGAGGGAGCAGCGGCGCTGTAAAAATCAGATAAATAATGAGCTCTCCCAGCCTCACGTCACCCCCCTCCACACACACACACACACACACACACATACACACACACCCAACCCTCCTTTGTAATGTAAAGCAGGTGTGTATCAGCGAGCGTTCCAGCTTTTCTAGCAAACAGCATTTCTTCACCCCCGCGCAATGTTGCTGAGAGGTACCGTCTGATAAGGCTGGAGGCCGTGGAAGAGGAGAGCCTGGGAGGAGACACCACCTATTAAACAGGGTTCCCAACATCCTTCCCTTAAGGGACTGAAAATAAAAACATGTTCCGTTCCCTTTACGCTTATTTGAATTTCTCGGCCTGCGCGTGTAATCGTGGAACAGCTGAAAGTGCACCTAGCACTGTAAAACGGGATCCTGGTTTTCGAGCTATTAGCACCCGCGGACCATGTCGAGCTTGAATATTGATCACTCTAGCGTTCTGGTCTGCTCTGCCCACAGTTGCTGACAGCTCTGCTTTTTCTGAGTGGCAGCAATGTCAGGGATTATCCGACTAGAGCGCTGTAGATGCCGACCCAACTCCGGAATACGTATACATATTTAATATTGCTGGAATCCATGCCGTAGGCATCTCTACAATGAAAGATTGACTTCTTTGAATTAGTATAATGTGATTAATAAATAAAAGCCGGACAAGTTTTCCCTACTCCCGGATTTCAGCTTCATCGTACGAGGACCGAATGCAGGAGAAGGCCTCTGTAAAGCAGATGTGCCCGTCAAGATCGAGCTCAGTTATGACAGATGTGATGTGCACGGCCCACAGTGGTTCTGACGCAGAAAAGCTATGTCAATTAAGACCTTTAGAGAATTGTTTCAAAATAATCCAGTGGGCTGTGGAAGAAATGAAATGACACAACAAATGGTGTGATGGTTATACCAAGAAAAAGTGAGCCGACATGAAGTGGTTAAGTTATATTGGTTGGCTAATATTGTTGCTTGTAGGGTTATAACTTCATGTAATGTCCTGTTGCATGCTGTACATTGCTATCTGTTCAATATAGGAAGACACCAAGACTCTTGACGAACCTTCTCCAAACCCCAGGAGCACGCTGAGTTTGGGAGTGTGGACACCTCAGTGCATCTCACATTTCGTATTTTTCTTAAAGAATGAGGGGCCATGGAGCAATCACTCCACCGCCCACTGGAAAGTCAGCACATGACTTCACTGAAGACTGCATCAGTGCTGTCAGTGAAGGGGCATCACTACCAATGGCTGCAAACAGGGTCTCTGCCAACATCTGCGTTGAAATTCACACTGAAGCCAGCGTCAATGCCGACACCTGCTCTGAAGATCAGCACCAGCAACTGCTCTGAAGCCTGCACTGGTGCCTGTTCCTGCAGTGCTAATACTCCCACTCAGGAATAGGTCAGCTGATACCATTATGAAAATGGGATAAATAGCTGTATTGACCTGATGTTCCTTTCTCTCCAAGCAAATGTCCTCGACTGCTCTGCCAGTGTGCAGAAATGGAGCTCTGCTGTAGCCTCTCCTTCTGGGTTAGTGGCATTCACTTGTTCATATCGATCAGCACAAACATAAATTCCTGAAAAAGGAACATGACATGGTCTGGCACAGGAACTGTCAGGCAAGGAGGAAATATTTTTTGTTTTCTCAAGTCTTCCTCTCTTCCTCACTTGCTAGTCGCGTTGGATAAAAGCGTCTGCCAAATGACTAAATGTAAATGTATATGTAAATGGTTCAGTCAGCCTCTTTCCCTCCTTATGAATCGTCTCTTTCTGTCTGTCTATGTCACGTTACTTATATGTCAATATTGCTTTGTCTTTGTGTTTTTTCTGCCTGGCTGTGGCCTGCCTGTTTCTCTCCATTTGTGTCTTTTCATTATTTTGTCTGAATTTGTGCCCATTTGTTTATTATTCTACTTGTGTGTCTATATTGTTTTGTCTTTCTGTCTGTTTGTCTGCGGTTGATCTGTCTGTGGTCTGTTTGTCCATGTTCATGTCTCGGCCTGCGGTATAAGCACGGCCTTCCTGCTGAAATCCTGCAGACCGTGCCATTAAGATGCTGCCAGACAGAGCTCCAGTACCTGCTGATTAAGAGGATCATTGTTATAAAAGAATGGAGGCAACTCAGAAAATAAATGGTGAAATACCTTGAGACCATGATCACCTGTCTAATTTAACGCAATAATTGATTTGATTATGTAACCTAAGACTGCGACCAGAATAAAGATCAGACCCCTTGGTGCTTGGGTTTCTCCTGAGATTTCCTGCCTCGGCTGTTGTTGGTTGCCCCTACGCACACAATTCCTGATGAAGGGCATCAGAAAAGTTCTCCTTCTGTGTAGATTGTCACTGACTTCAGATTCAGATTTCAGATTCCTCTCTCAGAATCTCTCACAATTCCACTCAATTGCATAAAGCAATGCTTTTCAAACTGTGGGTCACTAGACTGTCAGGAACTGCATTCAGATTAGCATCATCAGCTAACTGACATAAAGAATAAAATAGAAAAAAACATGTATAATCTATCAAGCTACTTTTTTTTTCAAGGAAATAAAAAGCATGATGAGGAAAGAGGAGGAAGACAGGCAGCAGATGGGACCTTTTTTTGTAAGTATCCTGAAAAAAGGGGGATAAAGGATATACATGTCCTCCCTAAAATTACTTAACTCTGCAACATTACCACAAATGCTTTCAGTCATTTTGCTCATTCATTGGCAAACTGTATTTGAAAAATATCACTGTCTTTTCTGATCATTTTACACATTTTGACTTGCAAACCCAGGATTGGGGCAGTCTTATGTAAAGGGGGAGAACCAAGAAAATTACTGGGTTCACAGCCTGGTATAAATAGGGCATAGTGAGAAGCTGGGTTTCTCCAGGATTGCCTACCCTCATAACAGACACAGTTCCCCTGGGAAGCCTGTGTCCCACAGTCTTTCCATGCCAGCAGGTCACCACAAACACAAATGTCTTAAGTGGCCATGTTAGGAACTGAATCCTCAGCGGACTAATGTGATCACTTTGTGAGTATGCCAAGTAAGCTTTTTGTTCACCCTCCAACGAAGGCCAATGAACTTGATGTTCAGTTCGCTGCAATACAACGCCCGCATAAGTACTGTGTGCCTAATGATGTTAAACTGAAAAACTCATTTGTGGGAAAATAAACATGTCCTCGCAAGAGTCATCCATACACCCAGCAACAACAATTTCACCCACGTTGTTGAGGGCTATGAACGCCCAGGAAATTGCACAGCATTGTCTTATCATATCAAAATGTTTTGTGCGCGGGTGTGTTATTTTTTTTTTTCTACCGGAGGAGATTAATTGCACCTGCGCCTCTTGCTGACAGCAGCATTTAGGAGAGTGAAAAAGAGGCGACTGTCTGTGAAACCTGTATTTCAACTTCAAGTTTGTTTATTACTACTTTTTTTTTTGTTGCCGAGGATTTTTGTGGGCCGTAATCCGCCCCTGGGACGGACACCGGGGCGTGCTGATATCTGGGTCAGACCCCCCTAGAAAATGTGCTGCGGTTATGTGGACACCAGCATCTATCATCCCCGCGCCCTGAAGGTCCTTTCCTCACCAGGGAGGCTGTGCAAACACACACACACATACACACGCGCGCACACACACGCGCTCACCAGCACACGCAGGCACGCACGCACACGCGCACACACACACACTCATGCGCACGCACACACACACACACACGCACGCACATGCACACGCACACACACACACACACGCACGCACATGCACACGCACACACACACACACACACACACACGCGCACACACACACACACACACACACACACACACACACACAGATGCACACGTATGCACATGCACACACACGCACACACACATGCACACACATGCACACAGTCACGGCTGCCTCGTCTGTTGGCTGTCGCTGCTGCGTCACATGTGGCCAACCTGTGATCAGTATTAGCCCCATCCATCGCGGACCCCGTCATTCATCTTCCCATTAAACAGGCCCGCCCCTGCGGTAGCGCACCAGTGGCCCGGCAAAGAGCCGCGCGTGCCATACGGCAGGGTGTGGCGAGTGTGGGGAGGCGGGGGGATTGGGGGGGGGGGGTCCGGGGCGCCTGTTGCACGCGCCCAGACCAGCATGACCACGCTGTGGATTGTCTGAGGGCACTGAGCGCATCACCCCAGGAAATGCTGAGGCGCAGTTATTGAACGGAGTGGGGCACTCTGGGAAGGGAACTGATTTCCCCGGCTCTTTGCGGTGCTGTGGGAGCCTCATGGAATCCGTTCCTCTCAACATTCCCACGCAGGCGGTGCTGAGCAGGACTGTGACTCTCTTTTTTAACCCCTTCCACTGGGCACGTTCAAAATCATCCAAAGAAAAAAGTTAACGCTTCACTGAGACAGAGAGAGGGAGGTTAGCGATACCCTCCCATCGCACTACCGGGATAGCATGTCTCTCTGTACTTACCATAGCATTACCACAGCACGGTAGGACTAGCATCATGTTGTTGCAACAGCATGGAGTGTTGTGTGTCACCACAGTTACTACCCGCTGACTTTGTAGCCTTAGGAGCTAATGACATAACTGTAGGCAGTGGGAACTGTTTTGTTTTCCCTGCCTCATCCTGAGAGATAGAAAAACAGAGAAAAGAATTTGGACAAACTGATTCTTGACGGAGAATCATTTCTCAGCCTGTTTCAGGAGCTCCTCCCTTCCATATATTATATGAAGAGGGAAATAGTCTTCCCATCGAAGATCAGGTGAAATGAGTTACACTGGGGAAGTAGACAAAGCATTCTGAGAGTCAGAGCTGTGAAAAAAGGCACTGGTACCACCAATGTTCTGCTTATTTTGACCAGATATTTGGCTCTGTGTGCTTCACATTAAATGTTCTGTCTCTGGCATTGTTGAGGGTATAAATGTTCTGATGCTCTCACAATGAACATTCATGAAGGGCTTCATACATTTCTTAATGTTTTTAAATGGGTAAATTGTTGGAGTATTAGTTAAAATTATAATTACATTTTATATAATTAGCATGCATATTTGTTCGACACACTCTTATTATTAGTGAGTTACTGAGCAGACTAGGACTTATGTTGTTTTTTTGTACAGCCAACAGAATGACTGGCTGGCATTCGTCAAAATGATAATGTTTGTGACTAACAATTATATACAAAGGATTGTGTGAACATGACTAAGTACATGTTGACTGATGTTAATTTATAACCTGTGAACCCTCTAAGCAATTATGTGTGAAACCATTATCTACAGCAGTGACAGTGACACTGACTGTAGAATATACTACCTGTAAATCCGTGACAAACATTTTCATCATGGAATAGCTACAGTGTAAATACAACAGTACAACATGTGCACAGAAAAACCTCTCTTTGCCCATTTTTCTTGGCTCTTAATGTCTTATACCCCTACAATACAGATGCTATTCATTGGAACTGTTGCTCTGATTTGGTTTATTTCTTATTTACATATATCCACCATGTATGGATTATTTTCCACATGGTCTTTTATCTAGTAATCACATAAATGTGTGGAATAGAAGTCTCTACTTTAAAAAAAGGACTGGATGTTTTCATCCTTTTTTTTAGTTCAAGTAAAAAGAATTTTTTCGCATTGAAGTCCACCTCACCTGAGGCTAAGTTCACAGTACAGAAAATGCAGGCCTGGGGTCTGGGTCCCAAGTGAGGCGCAGTGGTTGTACCCTTGAGCAAGGTACTTAACCTGGACTGCTTCAGTAAATATCCAGCTGTTCCGATGGATATAGCTACTGCGTGTGTGAAAAAAATACATCAAAGTCACCCCGCATGAAGGTGTCTGTCAAGCAAATATATACTTCTAATCTGAATTTCCAATGGTGTGGGAGGAGTAGATAACAAAGATAGCAAGGCTGTTGACTCAAGGAGGTCAACCAAAGTGGGAATAATCTCCCAACAGTGCTTAAAATTCGCATCTGCACCTGTATGCGTGTGTGGGTGTGTGTGCTGGGGACAGGGACGGAGGTACGCAGGGGGGATTACTGGTCCCAGGACAGCTTAATTACTGGTGCCCTCCGCGGTGAGTTTGTGACAGTCCTGCTGCTGTGCTGTGGCTGCGCTTGTGACAGGCACATCAGAGCCACGTGTCAATCTGTCCCTTCATTAGAAGCTGTCTAATTCTCTCAGCGCCGAGGCAGGCAGATGAGCCCTTCATTATTGATCAAACCCGACGTCCCCCCGCAGCCCAACCCGCCGGGCTGTTCCGCTCCCCCTCACCCGGGGGGTTTCGCGCGGGGGTGGGGGTGTGCCACGGAACTCCCAGGACCTCATCCGGGCCAGCACAGCATGGTAACGTCATTGCTGCTGTGGATGGGGACTCGGCGTGCCCTGCGTTGATGTCTGCTTATGTAGTGCTTATGAAGGTGTTGCACTTATGAACACCTACAGAGGTGTCAGTGTGAGATTATTCACAGGAGGTGTTACCCGGTTGTGTGTGTGTTCAGACGCTAGCGCTCTTTCCTCCACTGCAAGGTGCCAGAGGGCAGAGGCCATCCCTTGAGGATTACCAATAACCAGCAGCTGTGACATTTATTCCAAAACAGGCAGACTACGGCGTGAACACAGTTCCCTCTTCCAGCTTTCTATGGTCGACTCCTTAGGCTACAGTCTGTGAACATCTTACCTTTCTAACACATAACATCTTAAAACCTTGTGATATTGCAGAAACAAAAATTGTGCTCGCATAGGCCTCATGAATGCTGCCTAGAGCTAGGACACAAGGTTATCAGAATGCTGACCCCTCTCTCTCCCTCCCTTGACTGTCTCAAAGTCTTTGTTTTTTTTTCATTCTTTAACACGGCTGAGACGACCTTGAGAGATATGATCACATTTCTCGTTTTCATGAACTCAACAGACAGCGGGGGGCCTCTGGGTAGACTGACACTATAAGCCCCATCTTACATACAGTGTGAAAAAGGGACAACGTCAGCATGAAGTATCACTTAGTGCGCTTCCACCTCCTTGTGGGGGCTAAAAAATGGCTCCAGGGAGGGGGGGAGGGATGTGTGAATTCTGGTCAGCTTTCGGGTCTCCTGCGCGCAGGAACGAAGTCAACTTACAGCGGCTAGACCGTCCGTAAGAAATTCGTTGAGATAATTAATCACGCTGCACTGGTTTCTGACAAGCAATTAATGAAGCTTGCATAATACCAGTTACCTCATTACGTTCTAATCAGCACCACATATCATACATCAGATATACTGACAGAGTGGGTTTCCATCTATGAGAAGTGATGCAGAAGCCAGCAATTACAACATCATGATAATACATTATATACAATAACAACAAAAAACATCTCTTGTTATCATGTTAAGCAATTTGCGCCCCTTATAGACGGGTTTCAGATTTGTAAAATTTGACAGAAACCACAGAAACCTCTCGCACCACTCCACTGGCTTTGCCATCTTAGCATATGTAAATAGGGAAGTATATTTAGAGCTGCGTATTTCCCAGACTTTTTGTACAGTTTTGCAAGGGGCTTGTGAGAGCGTGTTTATCTTTCCCATTTTGACTTGCTTCAAAGCCTCCTGTGGGATTTTCACACCCTGCTGATAAGAGAGAATGCACAAGTCTCCGGCTAATGAATTGTCATTATTATTAAATGATGTTTGTTAATTATGACCTAGTTTTTGCCCAATGATTAGTGCCTGAATTCCATATCCACCAAGATGATTATACGGCAGCTACAATTAGAACAGTTGTTAGTTCTGTACTCGTTTTACTGGAGGGCATTAAAATAATTATGTCTCACAACTGTCGTTGCATAGCTCACTGCTGCCCCCTGATGGTGAGGCATGCATATACACTCACTACCATGTCTGTATTAACTCAACTCGCATTACATTTTTTTAAATCTTAAAGAACCTTCTCAGCATCACAATGGTAGTAATGTCATTCATGTGTGCTGAAATTTGCTATGCTTCCATTTATTGTTGCATGTAGTAGTTCCCAAATACATTGTCAAAGACTTTTAATCATTTAAATAAAAAATGATACTTTTACATATTTACAGACAAATGTAGTGTTGCAGACAAATGTGCATGTTAATCCTGTGTTATAATCATTAGTTGTTGTAGTATAAAACATACAAAGAATAAGCACTCTTCCAATGTTTATTGGGGCCTTGCCTGGGACACATTATGGTGGCCCAAAAAGGCCAATAAAAACAGGCCAAAAGAATCTGCACTACATGTGACAGGTTTCCATCCACCTGGAGCAACAGACAAGTCAAGCTGACACCCAATCAGTGACTCTGAATAAGTAATGAAGACCCCAGTTGGAACAAAGATGACAAACTGCTATGTTGCTGCCGAATTTTAATATTTACTCAGACACGTGGGGCCGTCTCCTTCAGCTGGATGTGGGTTAAAAACTAATTTGTTTGTTTGCTCTGTTGAAGTTTGCATAGGGTAATTCAGTGTGGAAGAATAAAAACGGTGGACATTAACACTACACGGTAGCACAGCATAGCACAGTAGCACAGTAATTTGTGAAATACGGAAGTCTTTGGGTGGCATTTTTTATCAAATGCATACTACATGCAAGCACTACAGCACAAGTCAAGCATACCAATGCCTTGAAAAAACAGGACTTAAACATGGTTAAATGAAGCATAAATGTGCAAGGGGTTTTCGCCTTTATAGAGATGTCTTCTCTAGACTCTTACACCATAAGCACCAGGTTCTGTGTCTGAGGCAACAGGTCAACCTGCAGGAAAGAAAAAAGAAAAAAAAAACACAAATAAAATGAACAGATGTATGCATACCCACACTCTGTTCTTTTCACTCAGTTGGAAACCTACGGTTTCTGTCAAAGGGGATCCCCGCAGTATCATAACACATTATTGCGTAGAAGCAACAGGGAAAAGAAGTGTTTTCCCTGAGACACTACCTTGATCTAACACAGGTAAACTGACTCTCACCTGTGTAGGGGGCATGCAGGGGTGGGGGTGGGGGGCTCACCAGATAAATATGCATTTATGCCTAAGCTGAGGACAAAAGAGAGGAGCACAGCACATTACTAAACCTTTTTAAAAGATATACTGTTCATACTTCACAGCAAACTATAAGCAATGCATACCTGTTTTAGTTCTCTGAAAAACTTTTTCCAGCAAGGTATATGATAGGCAGTTGTATACCAAACATGATTTACCTGCACAACTTTCTTTGTTGGTCTTTAAATTAGAACTTGTTCTCAGAATTCAACAATTAGCAGTTAGAATGTTAAACATGAAGTCAATCAATCCTTTAGAAGGGAAAAAGGGGATGGCAATAACCTTCATTTCTTTTAAAACCACTCGTCTTCAATGGGAAGATTGAAGCAGATATCTTGTGCCCTCCAGTGTCTTAACACAGTTACTACACAGGAAAATGCACTGGTTTTGAATCAGGGCTATTTTGGAGCCATTTCTGAGAGATCAAATCTGCTGTCATTGTAGAATAAACCACTTTGTGGCAGGCTTCATCACGCAAACACACAAAATAACTCAGTATTTCCATGTGCACACTGCACTCTAATAGAAGAGAACTGTATAAAACTCAATGATACCTGTTGGTTAAGTTTAGGCAGGAACTTTACAGTGAAAAAACATTTTCAAAGATATAACTGATTTTGAGGGGGTGCTTATCATGCAGTATTCATGCAGACCTTAATATTTTGAATTAAACCAGAAATGTAATTTACCCAAGAAAAGCATTTCCTTGTGCCGTTGACTAGAAGTGCAGGGTATTAACTTGAGTGCGAGTTTATTAGTGGTCATCTTGGATCAGCAATCTGTACATCACATAAACCTAGACAGTGTCAAATAACAGACCAGTCATCAGCAATCAGAGGCAGGGAACTAGGGAGCGATGCAACACGACACTGAAATCCTCCAGATCCCATTAGAGCAAGGTACTTAGGGTAAGTACAGACAAAAGAAAGAATGCAATCCACCGCCAAGCAAAAATTCCATTCAGCGTTCCTGCACAAAAATATGTATACTGTAATACTACCCAAGCTGTACAGAGCAACACCACACGTTTCTGGAGTTTTTATTATCAATCAGTAACAAAAATATTGTCAATATGTTTGTCTGTAGATAAAAAAGTAAAACTGTGTATTCAATCTCTAAAAATAAAATATTTGTAAATAAATGCTTATATAGTGGCACTACATTTTTTTTCACCATCTGAGTTACCCTGCAACTCATCCTTACTGGTGAGATGTGGGTGAACAATATCATTCCAATTGGTTTACCTTTTCACAGAATTACCACTTGTACTCTTGACCCCAGATCTATTCCCACAGCATCAAGAGTTCAACTTCCCCTTACTCCACCCCTGCATGCCTACCATTCACACACAGAAACAGAGCAATTTGTGAATTTAGTTTGTGTATTTAGTTTCCGAATACCAGACAGTGGTCCATTTGGAACTCAGCTTTAAAATGAAAGAATTTGAGTCATACCAATGCTGTTACTTGGCTGCATAATTTTAGCATAAAGATGCATAGAGCGATTCTGTTTTTGACTCGGGCCAAGGCACACCTGGTAATGCAAACATGGAAAACCCTCAGACACACTGATCTACAGACAACACCTGGCTAGTGTAAATGCCCAGTTAGGAGAGTACAAACAGACCTACAGAAGGGAAACTTTGTTTACAGAGCTTTTAAAATGTGACACAGCTAAAAAGCTGATGTAGCAGAAGAAATGCAAATGCAAGTATGTTTAGCATGAAAAAAAAAAAAATGTATACTGTAATACTACCCAAGCTGTACAGAGCAACACCACACATGTTTCTGGAGTTTTCTTTATTATCAATCAGTAACAAAAATATTGTCAATATGTTTGTCTGTAGATAAAAAATAAAACTGTATTCGATTTCTAAAAATAAAATATTTATAAATAAACGTTTATATAGTGGCACTACATTTTTTTTCCATAAAGTATAAAAGGTGAACTATACAGAAAGTCCTTACAGAGAAATAAATGAATATCTCATGTCATTCACAAGTAGCTGTGACAATCAAATGAATTTGTGGTAATAAAGTGATTATAGCATGACAGAAACATTTTTAAAGTGAGAGATACGATGCCAGGAGGACCTGAATCTTAAAAGCCTCCAGCATAATACAGGGATGTAGTTGTCATTCTCAAAATATGAAAACCTGCAACAAAGAAAACAGAATTTCAGTTAAAAAATGAAGTCATTCCTAAAAGGCAAGCGAGCATGTCATGCTTGCGTGTGATACAACATAATAATACTGCCATATAATGACAATACTACCCTAACACATAACAATACCACAAAGTACACATGCCCAGATGAAGTTACTGCCAGCTACTTACATGATTGTCTTCAAATGGAGTCTTACTTGTTGTGCTCAAAGAACATGAAATCCTAAACAAGAGAAAATTTGATTTAAAACACACTTGTGATAATGCTGGCTTTCTTCAGTTAATCCCGTTTTATAATGAGACATTTGATTAGGGCTACAAAACTACAGACTGTAAAAAAAATTAAATTCCTTGCATTCGTCCATTTGATTTATCTCGACATATGAAATACTTTGTTGATGCAGTCATTTGCACATTGAGACACAGACTGTAAGATCTGACACAGAAACTGACTATGTTAGCATATCATTGCTGGCACAAGAGCACTTACGATGAGGAAGCAGGCCCCAAGCATGACAGCCTTCATTTTGACATCAAGATCCATGGGAAACTCGATCCCAAAGTTGTCTGCATCAGTGTATGCCTCTCGCAGAAAACCAGTCCATTGTTTCGTGATCCTGCCAACCATGATAGTCTCATCCAGGGACTTGACCTGGAGTTGCAAACATAGTTTACATATTGTAATTATATTTATGTCAGCCAGGGCGTATAGCCAGAATTCAACATTTGAAATTCAAATTTGAAATACAAACCTATTAGAAGATTAGTGTCACCCACTATTTCTTTTTGTACACTTAACATCACTTCAAAGTTAACTGGTATTATAAAACAGACAGTTCAAACCACGCAACCTGAATACTAAGGAATGCTCTAGCCATGTGTTACGGAAAATTGCCTAATCACTTTACATATTAATCGGTAGTCAGTAACAGTCATTCACTGAGTCTGCTGTCTAGTGTAGTTAACAGCAGCTGAAACAAAGCACTGATTCTGCACATTAAGGAATTCACTGTTACTCCACTAACTACACTTAGCATTCGGTATAAATAGCAGTCATGCTGGCCATTACCATCAAGCTTACGTTAGCTTCATTGGGGTGTGTTGACCAATAAATCACTTTGTGTGGCCTGGGGATTGTCAGGGAAATGGGTGCACAACTGTGATTGTGCATCTCTGCAGTATCCCAGCCAAAGATTAAAAGTCACTTGTTTTGGTCTGCAAATGTGTAACTGCGCAAAATAATTTGGATGAAAATAAGCAGTAACCTAGCTTGCTAAGTTAGATGTGCCCCTAACTAGACCTAGTGGCTGTGGACAAAGCAGAAGTCGTGCAAAAGCAAGCAAGTCGTGTTTACCCAGCAACAGAATCTCAATAAGCCGACAGGTTAGCTAGCTGACCACATAGCTACTTTGGTAGCCTAATACTGGCATATCAGATTGTTCACAGCAAAACAGATATACCACATTTGAACTTAGTCATTTCTGGTCTCATTTTAATTAGCCAGGTAGTGATGTAGGTCTAATGTAAAAGATAATGCAACAGACCTAATTTCTTTGGTGTAATAAAGACATTTCGCAGAACACCATGTGGATATGTTTTATGAAGACAATAATATGCTCAAGGGTGTGTGTTACTGCAGCTATTTGCTCAGCTTTGCCTTGTACCTATAAACTGATTCACAGTCATCACATGGGCTCTTGCGCTATAGTGCTTTCGCAACAAAAAAGGAAACAAATAAAGCCTATAGCTTCAACCTACTCTTGGAGAGATCTCAAGGACACGCCTGCTCATAACATTCCAGTTACTTTGTTGTCCTTTTTTGCACATTTGCCAGTACTTTAAACTGTTAACAGTTTTCAACATTTGGTTTAATTTATCGTGATTGTACCTCAAAGTTCACATCTGCACAGCATCTACAGGAGCAGAACGGCCCCACGATCTTCAGAACCGGCTCTTTCCTCTCATTCTGAATGGTGAACTTTGGAAGGTAGGGGTGCCAGTCTTGAATGACATATCCAACTGGGTTGCCAGGTGGAGACTGGACTTCAAGCTGAAAATGCAACCAAAGCAGCATGCAATAGACAGGACAATACAATGTATTATAAATGCAACTTTTATACTAATAACAGTTTTCTGAAAACAACTAGTCAGCTTGTGTCTGTACCCTTTTAAAAATCGCAACCCACTTGATCTCAGCGCTTTTTCTCCAGGGCTATACGACTACTAACTGAATAGTAACTAGATGAAGAATACCCAACTGTGCTAGCAACTGAGGTAAAAAATCCCAAGCCGGCAGGAGTATATCACGATTAGCAGTTCAAGAGCACTTTTCAACCATGTACAGATGGGAAAGCAGGTGCAGGCACTCGACGCAATACCTCCTGCAGGCAGCAGGGGCAGCAGCAGCTTCCACATCTTAGCGGGCGTGTGATGGTGATGACCTCCTGCCCAAAGTTGTCCTGGACATGCAGGACGAAGGACCGCAGAGGCCCACAGCACTGGCGGTTGCAGCAGTCGTTCTCCTCGGCCGCGTAGAACACCTGCTGCCCCACGCTGTTCTTGATCATGTACTTGTTGTTCGTCTCCCATCCGAGAATAACTGCGGCAGACAGAGAGCAGGTCGGTGTGTCTATTCAACTTGCCCGTATCCGTTTTTTTAAAATAACTTAAGTAAATGGAAACACAATAATGCCGCCACTGTTCTCATTGGCTGCTCCAATTCAGTGAGCAGGGTCATGAGCATGACCCATGAAGACACAAATACAGCAGCATTAACAGATGATGTGTCCTTCAGTAAATGGAGCAATAAACAATAAAATACTGAAACAATAAAAGGAGCCAATAAAGGAGTTCTGATTGGCTGTGCTGACGTGCGTCATTCAACTATATCTTTCGTGTCTCTGTAATTAGGTCAATAGATCATGAGCAAAGGTCTACCCAGCACTGCATCTTGGCTGCCACCCATGAAGACACAAATACAGCAGCATTAACAGATGATGTGTCCTGTTCAGGAAGGCAGAGACAGCGGTTTGGCATCATCAGTACCTTCAGTGAGCTCCACTTTCTGATTAACAACCAGCTGGTCAATCTGTGACAATGAGGAGAGAAACAATTTAGAAATGGCAAAAGAATGACGTCACAATGCAGTGATTTGATCAAGAACTAAACAGCATTAATTAACAAAAATATTAAACATACATATTATAGAGCTGCCTGGCACATTCCTGCAGATGGCTGGCCCGCCTCTTTGTGAAGAGCACTCCAGTTTGGATATGCCCCTCTAGGGAAGCTGTTATGTGTTGGGTGTGCCTTCGCACTTAAAGACCTTATTCTGTCATATGACAATGGCGAGGGACAGTTGTGCAACATGTAACCACAGAAACAAATCCCAAAGAAGAGGGACAAAGTCACCTGTGTCAGGTACTCTAGTCCCGGGGGACAGCCAGGGGGTCTCTGAGGGACAGGCATCATCACAGGCACTTGAGTGGGGACATAACCTGAGGGAAAGGCGTGGTGTCAAATCATACCATGACATGCACATCGAGATGTGGGACACTCCTCCCAAACCTCTTGACTTCTCTAGGTCTGTTTACCCTGTCATGACAGAGCAATGTATAGGAGACTCTCGCTATTCGCGGGGGAAAGCACCTAAGGTCTCCCCAAATGGGGAAATGTGCAAAAACTGCATGGTTTTTGGTGAACACATCCCTGTATGTGCCACGTTATTTACATCTATGGTGATGAAAGTTATGCTAGCAAACAACCTTATGGAAAGCATCTACTTTTAATGTCAGGTATATACATGTAAACATGTGCAGTGTGCTATATGCAAAATAGGGAGGTTCCCCCTCTGAAACCCACGGAAGCAATGCCCTAGTCTGAAAAGCAGCCCTCCAGGGTAACAAATGAGTCACTTATGTCCCTTGTGTTTTGTGCAGTGTGAAACCGAGGGGCCACGTGCCTCTGAGTCATCTCATATTGGAACAAGTTAGAAAGTGGCTTTCAACTGACCTGGCGGCATGGGAACCGCAGAGGGCAAAGGAGCAGGAAACACATCATTTCTATGGGGCTGCAGACTGATGGCATAAACTGCAAAAACAATATTCATTTGTCACAAAAAGATATTTAATAAAGAGGACGCTTTTCATGCTGGGCGATAGTGCAAATGATTTTAATTCTAAGAAACTGAAATTACAACCATTATAAGGAACGCACCTTTATATAGGTGTTCATAATGCTGATAAAGATGTTAATACACAGCAATCATAATATGCAGTTTTTTGGATGGCACAGGACAGCAGACAGGACCCAGAATCCTGTGCATCATCTCTTAATGGTATGCCTTCACATTTCCTCTTCCTCTCCACGTTGTATTTCATGTTAAATGCCATTTACTCTCATAAAATACTTTTAGAAAAACTAGTGAAAACTGAGTGAATAATTTTACTGCAGTGGCAACAGCTAAAATGTCAATAAAGTTAGATTTACAGGAGTGAAACTTGTCACAGTAGATTCACCACAGCAGATGTAAATAGATGTGGGGTGGGGTGAACTCACCTGGGGGCTTGTTTGAGTTGTCAACAAAAGCGCCTTTATCATCTACAATCACAACAGTGGTCACATATTAATATATAATGTATCAAGGACAAACCCAGCCAGTCTATCTGTATTTGTGAACCTGCAATCCAATCCAACGGCGACCTCTAGGAAAAGTCGACTAACAAACAGCACTTTCCCCCATAGCGATATGACCTTCTCGGACAGAGACTCTTAGTATGTGAATCTAGCATTCAGTTAAGGTCCAATTACATTTAATGGGAATTGTGGTTCAAAAAGGTTATCATTGATTTGGACCATATTCACTAAATATATAACCAAAAACTAGTTGTCCTGTCATGAACACATACCTAGACTTTGTAACAAAGATATTATTTTTCCCATACTTTTATTGCCTAATGAAACCTAACTGTATAACAAATGTTATTTCTTAACAATTTTGGTTATATATTGGCTCAGTGGCACCCCTACAACAATTCCTTTACAGCACAGACCACTTCTAAAATCTTCATAAGAGTCTCCTAAAGAAACAGCACTTTACCCCATAACAATATGGTCATTGGGGACAGAGAAAATGTGTTTTTAACAAGTGAAAGAGGCTTCAACATTAAACCACTAACAAAAGGTGCTATACTTTGCAGAGAAAAAAATCCTTATTTGAGTTTGCCAATTGGTTAGATTATTTTCATATACTGTACCTCTGTGCAAAAACATTTGTCAGTAGAAGAGGGATGATGAAGCTGAGGATTGCAATCTAACTACTCCAATCTTTTTAAAATCTCAGCATTAGATTACCTTTTTTTTTTGTTTTTTATAATTTTTTTATAATTTTTATAATTTTGTTCAATATAACTGTGAAGTAAGTAGTTAGCCTGCTTAATTATTTGCTCTGTTAGCTAACCAGCCGACTCCATTTATTGGCAAGAAATAACACAAACATATTTACCATAGCATTGAGCCGAATGACAAGTATAAAATAGCTTGCTTTTCAGCTCACTTGGATCAAAAGCCAAAACCATGTTTTCTCTTAATCAGTATTTTTGTGTCATTCATCACCCGAGACGAATAAGAAATTTTTTTTATAAAAAAACACATACATATCTTAGGTATCTGACATTGCAGTACAGCTGCTGAAAATGGAATATTAGCTTGCTAAGATAAGGTTAAAGCTAGCCAGCATTCTCATCTTAAGCTGTTATTTATTCATATCTAGCCAGCTAGGCAACGTCTCAGCACCATACATTATTTCCTCTATGGTTGTTTTGTTCAGTGACCTCAGACAGAATAGTAAATATAAGAAGTAAATAGTGGATATGAGCCTCATTACTGCAAATACCCTTTATATGTGATCTAATAAATGCTCATGTCCCATTTCATTTTATTTCTATTTGTATTAATTTTCCTCTTGCTGACTTCTTCACATCGACTTTTGTGTCAATGACAAGCCTTACAAGGACACATTGATATCAGACAAAAAAAGGAGTTCAGTGCATCATAAATGTATTGATATCAAACAGCCTGCTGCTGATACCAAAAGGTAATGAATGAATGTTAAATTGGCCTACCACAGTTTAGCACTCTGAGACCTCACCTGCTCACCACCAGCACACAATAGCTTTCTTCTTAATTATATTGCCATAGCTGTCTGTAAATCAACACTATATTGTAGTTATGCAACATGAACATGATTAGCTGAACTATATAGCTCATTCAGGAAAACTGAGTCATGTGATAATTATTTCAGTTGGGCAACAGTAGTCATAGTACAGTATACTTCCTCCTGCCCAGGGTGGCTTTGTGTAGGCTACCTTGTGCTGCCATGGATGGTTCCGCAGATATGTCCTCGATGAATCTAGAACAATGCAAGCAGACTGGATTAACCAGTTTGCATTCACTGTGTTAAGTTTTCCACAAATCTTTTTCCTGTTGCCTAATAGCCAGGCACCTTGAAAACTAATCACCTGCCCCTGCTGGACACAAAAAGGTTTTGGATCAAAAACTGACATTTTTCATTCTTGGAGGGAGGAATATCATTAAGATTACAAAAATAAGCATTAATTGTCAATATGTCAATGCAAACTCGTTACAACAGGTTAATGTTTAAAGGCGTGGACTTGAATAGTGGAATTCAATAGATCTTTCTGAAAGACTGGCGGTTCAAATATTTATTCTACCAAAATATCAATCCATTCGACCTATCACACTGACCTAAAGGTTACATTATTTAACGTTATCTAACACCGATTTAGTTATGTTTATTAATTTTAGGGTATGCATTCTGGGCATTTAATGATATCAAAACGTTAAACTTTTAAGATGAAGGCGTTTCGAAAAATCTGTAGCCTTCCTTACTAAAAACAAACTCCACAGGAAGCACTTTCTTTTTGTCCTGGACGTTATTTTCCCCCATTAGAGTACAAAAAACGTAGCTAGCGACGTATTCACGTTATAAATTAGGCCTATCGCTAACATCATTTAGTAATTTGACATTAGATTAATTGCTAACGACCAAGAAAGCTAAATAGCTTTGCTGCTTCCCATACATTTATAATTAAGCACTCTATGTAACGTGTAACGTAGCCAGTAAATAATGGTAGCGAACTGACTGTTACTCGCTATATTTAAGACTTTGGAAAATGATTCCGTTACACACAGGTTCACCTGTACGAGTAGGAACAGTCTGAAACACGGCAGACACATATTTTCCCAAGCCATCTTTAATCTTAATTAAGACAGCTGATTAACGCTAGGCAAAAACAGTCTGTATCTTGACTCCATAAGTCATTTTCTGATTTCAGAAGACAAACGGGCTAGTGAAAGACTCCGCTTACCTGTGCGAGCTGTAGAAACGGCCGCTAAAGTACAGCCGAACGGTGGCGAGTAAAGCGCGTGTGCTTCCTCAGCCGCAGCTCTCCGTTTCCCTGGTGCCGCAGGGCCACGCCAAGCTACGTCACGTATGCATCGAGGCTCGCTGCAGCTGCAAGTCATCCGGTCCTTTGGCGTGGAGCCTATTTTTGTCCTCTGCAAAACCAGACAGTGAAAACGATCTGTTGATAGCCATATCGACATCATACCAGCAACATTACATAACTGACACCTTACACTGTTTCAATGTCTAGGCTATAAGTCACAGACATGAAAAAATATATATTTTTTTAAATTTTACAAATCGCCTGTTATGAGTAGGTGATTTGTTCATTTTTAACAGGGGGGTGGCAGATGTACACTCATCACTGTCTCTGCTACTAACTAGGGGATGGAGAGGGGGGATGGCAGGGTAGCAAGGGGGATGCATTTTGGTCATTTTGTTAACAAAGGGGATAGCATCCCCCCTCAAATGGCCCACTGTATGTTATTTAAGGGGAAAGTTCAGGCTACATGTGCACTATATAGTCAAGGAAAGAAGATGATCCATTTGCTCAGCGATCATTCTGAAATAGGCAGTTCAGCAAGATGGTGAAAAGCTCCAAGTTGCCTCCTTCTCTGGTTCATTGGGTGAACCCACATTCTTCGCCGGTTTCTCCTCCGGAGCACTCGGAGCAAAAGATAAAGCGCGATGGCTTTCCTTCTATAACTTTATAACTCGCACTAAAAACCAAGTAAAACAAGAAAAAATGAATTAACCAGGTTAATATTGTTTAGGAAATGCGAATAGACAGGTAGCCTCAGTAGCAGTTACTAAAGTAACATTAAAAGAAGGAAATAAATAGATAAGTTGTCCTAGGCAGTCTATTTTCTTCATGAGCAACATGCTCTTTTACAAAATATTTTTCAGTTAAGCAAATAACAGAGGAGCCTACTTTCCCATCTGTAAGGGGAAAGAATGTCGAACTTGAAGCAAGATATAGTGGCAAGACAAACGCACAACACTTCTGATTCAACAGAGACTTATCCCAGAACATCTGCTTATGCAGTTTTGTATTTGGTTTGGCGCCTATAATGTAAATTATGGTCCCGCGAAACTTCTCGATAAACCCACCCCTAGAACCCTGTCGAACAGAAACCCGAAACCCTCCATGGAAATGGCTTTTAAACTGAGCCAGGCCAAGTAAAGAGGGATTGCTGTATATTTTTATTTATTTATTTATATTATTATTATTATTGTTATTATTATTTTACAACTGAGCACACAGCTTCTTAAGCTTTGTCTGTCTAAACCAAATATAAATTAAATTTATAATGAAATTAAATCAAACATTCTGTTATCGATGGCCATTATCAACGGCAAACTCAATGTAGAAAGATAGGGCTGCGCTGGCGGTGTGGACGAACACACGCTTGCGAGCCCCAGCAGTTCAGCGATATAGCCGTCACGCACAAGTGACGCAACTGCTGTGGCCCCGGCCTAATCTCTCAACATCGGGCAAGGCGGGGTCAGGCGACCAACGGCGCATGTGTGGGTGGGGACGCCGAGGCGCGTGATATGAAGGAAAACACGGTCGTTTATTAAAATTTATCACACGAGGCATTCTTTTGCGCCTCTTTATCCGTGAAGCATAGGCCTACTGCACATTACCTTTCCTTCGTCTAGGAACAGGCTGACAAATAGCTCTGATATATGCAGGCAATATATGCAATTATATGCAGGCGCATAAAATCTGTCACAGACGAAAAGCATTCCTCATTGGAACACGTCATGTTATTCATTAAGAAAAGACATTTTATTTCATTTCATCACAAATGCGGAACAACACAAATTCATTGTTATTGGAATATCTTTTCAAACAGTCCACAATATAACAGTGAAATGACATGCCATAAAGCAACAGCTTTGGAATTTTTAGAATGTGTATTTAATATGTTCCGGGCAGGTGCATTACAGTGAGTTGAATAATCTTGAATTCCCTCTTGAACAGTCCCAGTAGGGTGAAGGTCATCTGGCCTAGAGACAAGAAGAAATCAGAAAGCTATTCAGATTTGAAAACAACTTCAAGAAACACAGTAGGAGACTGGGGATGGCTGTAACACTTTTTGGTTCAGCACCTATAACTCGCAGAATATTTGTGTTAGAGCTCTCAAATTTTGACGCAAAGTACCCTTATTTGTCTACTGCAAACAGCAATGTTTCCAACTTCTCCAGCTACATAACTCTAACTTCAACAGTATCAGTACTAATCAAAATATAGATTTGGTCAAAAAAATTACTTTCCTACCTGAAAACCAGTGTTTTGACAGTAAAATCTGTGTACGTCTTAACACAGCTTTGCAATTTCACATGCAAGATCAGGAAGGAAGTGGTCATAAATGAAATCACATGATTCTTAGGTCATCCCTTAATGGTGAAAGTGATGCTGTTACAACCATCCCTTTGTTACAACCATCCCCGGTGTACCTATTGTCGTGGAATCTCCTTCTAGAAAGAAACTTCAGTGATGACACAGAGTCAGAGTGCAGTGAGACAATTCCGTGTTCATTCTGAAAGCGCTCAAGGGAAAAGTCATCCAGCAACTTGTGTAGCAACTCAGAGCAATTCCAACTTTCAGTAGAGTACTTCACAATTTTTATGTGGTGATAAGGCGTGCAACTCTCAAATAGGTGCATACGTCATTTCTAGGAAGTATCCAGGAAGAAAAGTTTTTGTGTTTTGAAATATTCTGTAATTAGCAGTTACTTAAAAACGGAAGAACTCCCTAAAAAACATTCTTTTAAACCTGAGCCAGGTGAAACCATATCTATTGCTGACTGGGCATGGCCTGTGTAGGAAAGATACAACATCAGGAAAGAACATCCTTAACATTTCAGGAGAGTACACAGAGGGCTTTGTGAAGAATAACATCTTTGTGTATAAGTTTTATAGGATTTACAGGATTCAATCAAATATCAGTTACAGTATATACTTTCTTTACAAAAACAATTCTACAAATTCAGCAACTACTACAACAGAAATGACACCTCAGTAATGATGTTGAAGAAAGGAGTTCATGTTTGAGAAAGTACTCACATTTTACTGAATTCAGTCGTATTTAAAAGGAACAAAATTCATGAAATCCTAAAAAAGAATGAAATGTTATCCTTTTGTTTGGCATTTCCAATAGCATTCTGTGCTTTATGCATTTGACAATATGTCATTATATGGACAGACTATCAAGAACACTGCAAGCACAGTCTGAAAGGGAATTAAGTCTGAATGATTAAATTAAGGCTCAATCATTAAAGATATTAGCTAGTGGTGGCAGGGTTTTAAATGCACAAAGTCAGACAGTCGGTGTATCAATAAGTGCACACATGCCATGCATCACTTACAATGAGAATGCTGGCTCCCAACATCACAGCCTTTATTTTGACATCAAGGTCTAATGGAAAGGTGATCAGCAAGGCGTCATCTGACCACCTGCTGGTGATCCTGCCAACTACCTCTGTTTCATTTAAGGTTGCCACCTGTAGTTACAGGGAGACACACACACACACACACAGACACACACCAATCACATATTGCTTCCATTACGACATTTTACTTCAACTGTCAGTGACTTTGTTCTGTGAAATGCTTTCTATAAAGTGCCCTGTGACATTTTCTTTGTTCAGAGTGACATCTCAAAGCAAAGTTGTTTGATTTCTGTTGGGATGGCCAATTACCCATAATACCCTTATTGGTGAGTTTAAAGGAGTGGATTTTGAGGTTAGGAGCAAACAGTGATACGCATTCTTCAGACTGGATTGCTCAAAAAGTCACTTTTGAGAAAACTTTGCACATGTTTGCAGGAGAAAGGCTTTCTGTTTGCTTTTGCCTTAAAACCCACTTAAACATTAAGCGACTTTGCACAATGCAAACCAGTTTCTAAAACTCTGTGTGTCACTTTCCTTTGTACTGTGTCTTTACGGTGAATGCAGACAACTCAGCGAAATCTGCCATACCTTGAAATTTACATCCGTACAACATTTCAAATACCAAAACGGCCCCACAATCTTCAGAACCGGCTCTTTTCTCTCATTCTGAACGGTGAACTTTGGAAGGTAGGGGTGCCAGTCTTGAATTACGTATCCAATTGGAATGCCAGGTGGAGACTGGACCTCCAGCTGAAAAGAAACATGATGTATTTTTAGCACATGTCTGTACGCAGCATATTAATAACTTCATATATGCTTGTAATATATTTGCCAATGTGTGCATATAGTTACATACCTTATTGTACTTCGACACATATTTTCATATGGATATGTAGTATATCATGTATTCCTGATCATGACTTGTGTGTTAATATGTACATTTTTCTGTAACATAATGTTTTTAAGTTACTGTTTAATCAAAGGGTATGAGGATGGCACTGGTAACTTCATTAATAAATACAAAACTTAGTTAAACCCAAGAGTAATCTTACCTCCTGTAGGCAGCCGGGGAAACAGCAGGCATCGCAGTTCAGGGGGCGGGTCAGGGTCATGATCTGCTGCCCGAGGTTATCCGAAACTCTGATGAGGAAGGACCGTGAGCTCCCACAGCACTGCAGGTTGCAGCAGTCATTCTCCTCCTCAGCATATAGGAACTGCTGTCCCAAGCCATTCTTGATTTTGTATTTTTTCTCAGTGGCGCATCCAAAAACAGCTGTATGTAGTTAGGTCTCATTAGCACAAAAATTAAGAGGCTGAAAAGACAAAGGCCTAGAATAGCTCTAAACTGTGGTGGGCCTACATGTTGCAAATATTTGTTGTGTCACTTCACTTGGGCAGTCAGATTAAAAGCTTGTATCTGCGTACAGGCAGTTAATTTCCAGAGTCTACCTACAACATCAGCATGGGTCGAGTGTCAGTCACTCATTACATCATCAGCACGCGTTCTTTGTCCTTTGAGGAACCGGCCTTTAATTTCTCTGTTTTATGTACGTGAATGAGTTTGCAATACCTGCAGCAAGGTTTTCCTTCTTATGTATGAGCAAAACGTCCATCTGTGAAAAAATGAAAAACCCAGTTATGTCATTTCATTGAATTCCAAACAAATCCTGATAGCTACAGCACTGCCAAAGGCCCCAAGACTAACTAGAGGATATCAGGTATCAAATGTAACATATAATGGGTGAAGGTGAAGCTCAATTTTATTATAGTTATTTTGCACCATATAAACCTATCTATGCATATACCTATACAAATAAAACCAAACAAGCAAAATGCATGCAAATTAGACATTATGTATCAGTAATTCACAAATTAAATTTGAAACAGAGTAGCATTTTCTCTGTCCACTCTTTTCAAACGTATCAATCTTTAATGGCCATTGAATATACTGAAATGATATCACTACCTCAAAATGAAGAATTTCTTTTCAGCCTAGTTGATATTAGGAAGCATATAATTATACACACTGTCTAAAACATTCATACACATATATAACACCTAATTTTAGTCATGAATAAAAGAACCCTATCTTAGGTTTAATGTAAGATGACCTCACCACAGTCAGGTACTCTAGCCCTGGGGGGCATCCAAGGGGTCTCTGGGGTACGGGCATCGGCACAAGGGGGGTCTCGCAACCTAAACGGGAACATTTGATGGACATTTCTCACCAAAACCCACATGTGCAACGTCCTCCTGTCTGGGACACTCTGTGTTTTGCCTGACCTAAAAACGCTTGTCCTAAAAATTTAGTTATTGTTACTCTTGAAGTTTTCTTTCACCTGCCAGGAAGACTGATCAGTGCACTGACCCCTCTCTGTTGCACACAAGACATCTTAGTAATCCTAATTTATATCAGGGTTACCTCGACAGTGAGAGCATGGTTAACATTGCAGAAGTCCTTTTAACTTCTTCTCTGGCTTCTTTTTGTAAGCGAGTGCACCTGGAGTTTCTAAGATTTTTTTTTTCTTTTAATAAACCTGATGATCTGAAAACAGCCTGGGGTTTCTCCCTGCAACTTACTTGAATCCTGAGGGAGAGCAGAGTTGTTTTTCTCCCCTGACTGTCTGATAGCTGAAATGGAAGATTGAGAGGTTTAGTAAGCTGCAATGTGGTTTCAGTCACATGACTGTACACTTCAGTGGCAGTGTCTTCCAGGGTGCCAGCCTAATGTATTCACCTCACTGTATTATGTGGGTGACGTAACTACCACTTACTAGAGCTAATAAGAAACCGTCTCCTGAAACTATGCACTTCACACTGCTTTATACAATGTTACTTTTCACGTAGTTATGTCTTTTGACAACAAATGCACAGTTCACATTACAAAAGGCAATTTTGTGCATTGTTCTATGACACTCTAATGGCATTTTCTCTATGAGCAATACTGCACCACAACAACTAATCAAATTCATGCAGCCAGGAGCTGACATCCACATTTTAAACTTGCTTGTAATCATACACTCTTAGCCACCCTTATCACTGCTGAATTGGCCCGTATCATGTTATCTTTGGAATATCTTTATTTGCCAGGCAAATTTCACAAGCTCCTGGTTCATTTCAGTTTGTGACACTTTAATGTCTAAACTCTACTGCATATAAGGCCGATGTGTTAATAAATTGATAGATGAATGCATACATTAACTCATACATAATCCTGTTTCCTTAAAAAACAGTTTATATATAAAAGTGCTCTAGCAAACATAATCAGTAGCCACAGGTGACAGGTATTTTTCTGTTCAAGTCTGTCTCTGACTCCTCCCTTCCCTGTGCTGCAGCAACACCTGCTGACCTGAGATCAGTGCCGTGGAACCTGAGCCAGGTGAAAGCAAATGACATTACACTATTGTGATTGATGCCTGTCTGGTTTCTGGTGAGTGTGCATGGCCTGTTGTTCTTCTATGGCAGGAGTGTCACACAAACTTATAAGGCAGTGAGCTTGTAAACATGAGATTTTGGCTTCAAATCACAGACTGGCCAGTTGAGATCATTATAGGTTTGAGACAGAGACTCAACCTTTTGTGTTTCAGTTTATGTACAGCTTTGTACTGGTTTATTATTGTAGATTTTAGTGCGACATATATTACATGTAACAGAAGGTGTCTGACTGTTTTTTTTTTCTTTTTATAAAAACACATTCCTTAAAGATTGAAATAATTCAGATTCTTTAAAATATGAAAATTTGCTGCATTTCTCTGTACTTTACTGATCTCTTACCCGAGGGTTGGATGATGGGGCCGTCATTTTCCCAGCCTGGTTGTTGGACTGCTGAAACTGAGGTTTAAAAGAATTATCATCATGTCACAAGACCAAATTCCTCAGCAGCTGATCTGTGATACAACTCTACCAGTACCATTTCATTCAGCAGAAGAACTTTCTGCTCTTCTGCACTAGTTACAGTATGATCTTGAGAGTGAAAGACATCTTAGTTTGCCATGACAAGCCTCACAGAAAAAGCTGTCACACGTCATGATATTGCCCCAGGCAAGGAATTGAAGGTTAAGAAACACACCCCTTCACTTCTTAGCTATCATGGAACCACACTTAATTCAGTGAATGCTCTGGGACGGCAGCCAAACCACAGTGTCTTTCTGGAATCGAAACTGAAAATCCAAAAAACCAAACTGTAACTCATCATCTGCAACCTCCTCCTTCAACTAAGTTTCTTGCATCATGGATTTTTCGTTGTAATAATTCTCAAAATGTTATGCTATCTGTCACCATGAAATTGGTCACAAAAAGAGAATGTGGTTCACGGTTTCTCCTCATTTTAATCACTTACCTGAATATGCCATTAGTTTCTCTGAAATTCTGAGAGAAAAAATACAACATTTAGTAATAAAAAGCCATGGATGTTGTATTTCAAGTGCTTTTGAATAAAAACATGCATGAACTTTCTATTTCTATGTCATATACAGACCTACTCTCCTGAATAAATGTATTACAATTTCCATAATCCACTGTATACATTTGTATTATCATGCTGTTCTCTTCCACCTAATGCTACCAAATGCTAACACTGTGCTCAATTTAGCAGCAATTGCAGGTGACTCTTCTGTAAACAATAATAAAGTAACCATGATTTTTACAGTAGTAGCAGCACTACTGATAGTAGTAGTAAAAATTGTCATCAATTATTATAATTTAAATTATTACCTCTTTATACAACATAATAAATAAGCTGGAAGGTTTGTGGAGATCATTTCTCACCTTAATTCCAGTATCTGTTGTGTTGTCTGCTCTGGAAGCACTGTTACTCACTTGCCTCTGAGCACCTTACTGTTATCTGAGCACACATCTGGGGACTACTCTGGGTACAGGGTGGAGTTGGCTACCCACTTCCTGATTCAAGTGAAAACTTGTATAATTGTTTATGATTGCTTAATATGGAAGGCTCAGATATTTTATGTGACGTTATTGCTGTCATTAAAAAATGATTATTTTTATTAATGTGTTAATCCCTTTTGACATTTAATGCTTCAACATCTCCTGAAATATGGATCTTCTGGAGCAAAATTTGGGGTTGAAGTATGTTTCAACTTATTCTCCCATGTATCATGCTAGTGCACATTATTCATATTATTATGCATGATGCTAACTGTCCTTTGCTTGCAGGCAAGTAGCTGCCTGTCTGCCTTTTTCTCTTGAAATGATCCAATGCAAAGGAAATGAAACTGAAGTTTTTTTTGCTTCTTACAAGTTGTTTTACTCATCAATGTCCCCACTTTATTCATTTTTTGGTGGTCAGTCAGAGACAAATGCGTACTTAATTTGGCAAACAGGTCAAACTCCCAGTTTACCTTGCTGCAGGTGCCATTGTGCTGATGACATATCAAATAGCTCACATTGCTCAGGGTGAAGTCTGCTGACAGCAAATGCCCAGGTCAAATTAGATTCTATACAAAAGGCACTTCATGCAGCAGTGTCTGCTACACAGACCACAGCTTGCGATGCGAAGCAACCACCCAACAACACCCTAGCAACCACCTCATGTACATTAGTAACCATCTAGCAACGCTCTAGCAACCACCTAGCAACACCCTAGCAATCCACCTTATATACTGTATCTTGGCAACCACCTAGAAACAGCCTAGCAACCACCTAACAACAGCCTAGAAACCACCTAGCAACATCCTAGTGACCACCTAGCAACACCCCAGCAACCACTTCACAGCAGCAGCCACATCCTAGCAATCATCTCAGTACCTCATATGCTGGCTCAGGTCATGCAACCCAACACTCACTGAAACCCATACTGACCCCTTTTACTCATTTATTCTTCCTTCAGTCCTCCCATTGGCTTCAGTACATTTTTCAAGGTCTTACCACTTGGTCACCATTTGACCAATAGCCACAGGACCTGATATGCTGCATTAGGTAATGTGACCCAACACTCACCAAATGTGGGTGTGTGCCTAACAACCATATTGTTTACCCTCGCAACCGCCTAGCAACAACTTAGCAACACCCTAGCAACCACCTAACAACACCCTAGCAACCATCTAGCAGCACCCTAGCAACCACCCTATATACCTTAGCAACCACCTAGCAACAGCCTGGCAACCATCTAGCAACAGCCTGGCAACCACCAAGCAACAACCTAGAAACCACTTAACCACATCCTAGCGATAGTCTCATATACGTTAGCATGTTTTTGCTGCCGGGTCGCAATCACACTGTTTTTTTTTTTTTTTCAGGAAATGCACTTTTCTAGTTATGTACAGTTATTTCATTTATTTCATGATAAAACAATTTCTCAGTTTTGTGGAAACATCTTACCAAATGGACAAAAAGTCCAGAATAAGATACAAATGAAAACTGTCATCCCATACAGTTTACAATTTTTTTAGAATGTCTCCCTAATGTCACTGCACTGCAGGGATTTCAATAATCTTGAATTCGCTCTTCAATAATTTCACTTTAACAGGGACATCACAAGTCATCTGGGCTGAAGAAATCAGGAAGTTTTTTTTCTTTCTTTTCAAAAGGATTCCATGAATTCAGCAGAACAAAATTCATGAATTATTAAAAAAAGAATGAAGTGTTATCCTATTGTTTGGTATTTCCCATAGCATTCTGTGCTTTATGCTTTGTACTTTATGACATTACATGGACAGAGTATCAAGAACACTGCAAACACAGTCTGAAAGGGAATTAAGTCCGAATGAAAAGGAGTCAAATGTGAATCATTTGTACATTTATTAAAGATTGTGTTTCTCATTAAAGCTATGAGCTAGTGGCAGACAGTTAGTGTACCAATAGGCACATGCATGCCATGTATCACTTACAATGAAAATACAGACTCCCAAAATCACAGCCTTTATTTTTAGGCCGAAGTCTATCAGGAAAATGACACACAATGCATGCCTTTTTTTAAGTTCTCTGACTGACTTTTTCAAGTGAGGTACATGATGGCCATTGCATGCCAAACGTGATTTACCAAACATGATTTACAGAAACTTCAATTGTTGGGTTTGAAATTTGTTCTCAGAAGTTAACCCTCAATTGTTTGCTTAAACGTTAAAGATGAGGTCAAATTATCCTTTGAAAGACAATAAAATGGGATGGGCAATCCTTATTAGTGTGATTGCGAAGTGAAGCTTTGCAAGCACACTATTGTTATTTGATAGTTTTATTTCATCTACGATTCAAATTCTACATGTTATGTGAATTGGATATCTTGCACCCTCTTGTGTCTGTATACAGTTACTACACAGTAAATGCACTAGTTTGCTCTAAGACCAGCAAAAGAAGCTCAGTGAAAAATTCAGTTTTGTTGTTAGACACATGGTATTTAAAATTAAGATTTTTGTCCAGCCAGATACCTATTTATGTCTCTCTACTAATTTAATCAGAATGCCTTTTAGAGTATTGATGGGGAAGTTTGGTTCCTTTGTACAGCCGTGGTGAACAAGATATCCGTAGACTTGGTTACATATTAAAGCAGTTTTAGATCTATTAAGGCATGGTACATTGAGTGTTTTAGCTGTGTACAACTATTTTTGATACATGTATAAATAAGAAAAAAACAGAGACCCAAGAATTGATCCTTAGGGAATGTATGACCTAATAATCCCATGCCTTACACATGGTGTTCAAGCTGAAAGGTAACACTGAAACACTGGTTTGCCTTCAAAACCAGCCTTATTAAAGGCTATGATAATGTCTGCACACAGTGCTACACTGACTTTTTGTCAATGGCTGCTTGTATGTCACCGATGACCTTCAAAGTTGCAGTCACAGTACTATGGTTAGATCTAAAACCAGACTGCATTTCATTTAAAACATCATCAGTATGAGTATTTCAGTAAAGACTAATGGCTCCATTATCTTAGCTACAATAGAAAGGTTTGAAATGGCCCTGTAATTATTCATTTCAGACAGGTCACCAGCCTTCAGTAGTGTAGTAACAAGCTTGTTTCCGTGAAGCAGGCATGTCATATAGAACAACCGACAAATTAAAAACATTTTGCTATGACCAATGCAGCAGTTTTTTTATAAAAACGGGTCCAGAACATTTGGCCCAGAAGACTTCTTACAATTGGTTGCTTGCAAAGCATGCAGAAAACATCAGGGACTTGGAAAGGAGTGAAATCAATAGTTGGACCTGAAAATGTGGGCCTAATTGACACCTTGCTTTGAGCTGTGTTCTCATCCTGTGAATTTGCGCTTCCTTGTTCATCAAAACTGTGACCAGCCTTATTAAAGTGATCACTGAAGGTATTCAGCGTTTCTCTTTTGATATTATTTCCACTATTCAACTGTTGTATAAGGCTAGACACCTTACTTTTTACAACTTTATTTCCAGAATTTATAACGATTATTTTCAGTCTAATAATAACCAGACTTTGATTTCTTTAAGACATGCATTTATTTCTAAGATCTGAAGAGTCACCAGTCTTATATACTTTTAGTTTTCCTTCCTTGCTGTTTATTTCTAACATGGAATTTCTATCAACGTGAACTCTTTAGAAAATCAGAGGTTGTCTATTTTTAATTCTAAATTTTCTGAGAGGGGCTGGTTTGTTTGCAACCATCAAAAAGTACTGCAAATGCAGTTGTCAGGACACAGGCACGGACTCAAATGCAGAACAGACATACTCAGGTTCTAAGTGGTTTATTTGAAGTCGCAGGGCAGGTACAGAATGTCAGAACAGGCAGGGTCAAAACCAAGGAAGCAGTCCGAAGTGGGGCAAATGAGGGGCCGGGGTCGTAAACAAGGCAGGCGAGAGTCGGGACCATGCAGACAGGCAGAACAGGCAAACAGGTCAGAGCGGCAGGCAGAGACAAAGTCAGGGTGTCAAAGGCGGGGAAGACGGGTCGGAACCAGGCAGGCAGGCGGATCAGGCAATCAGGGCAAAACGGCAGGCAGAGACAGAAGAGACAGGGCAAGTCGAGGAACAGGCAAGGTCAGCACAGGAAACTCCAAAGCAGAATATACCGGCGGGAAAGAGACAGGCAAAAGCAAAAGCAAAAAAAAAAAAAAACAATGCAATGAATTGACAACAAGACAGAGACAAGCAGGGTAGATATAGGGTTCGGCTGATGAGGAGATGGGATGCAGGTAAGCAGGCAGGCAGGTGGAGGCGATCAGGAAATCAGGTGGGTGGGGACAGGGCAGAGAGTGGGGCAGGGCTGGAACACATGGGAACAGTTAACAGAAGCACATGGACCACATAGACAGACAGGGAGAACACCCAAACAACAGCTAGGGAGCTGAAGTACTGACAGCAGTAGCCTCTTTAATAGAACAAATTGCCATAATTTGATCCCAGCTGACTAATTTATCTAATTCATTAACTAAAGTCTGATCTGAGAAGTGTTTAAAACAATGCCTGAAAACAGTTGGGTTGCTTAATATTCCTTGCACGTGCAGTGGTGTAGTGGTGTCATTTATATCATTTGGAAAAACACCAACCAACACATACTTAATGGGCATTTTTTCTTAACATAATGTCTAACAAACTATCATTGGCTGTGAGGACTTCACTCTGATAGGGCTGTAATAAGCAGTATTAAATTTAAGGAGTGACAGACCTACCTAAAATTGTCAGATTTTTCACTTAGCCAGTCCCAATTCAAGTTGCTAATTAAGATCAATTTAGATTTGTTGAAATTAGAAGCACCATAGTTAAACCTGAGATAACATCAATAATGGTTGGAGAAGGCCTTATATTAGCCTATAATTATAATTAGAACATTTGCAAACACGATTTACAGAGCTGAAAGTTCAAAATGCCAGGGAATTGGCTGAGATAAAAGCAATCTAGTAGGAGCAGTAAGATCAGCATTCTCGAGAGCAAAGTATTGGTATTTAATGGATTGCTATTGTGTGAAAATGTGAAATTACAATCCTTAATAGTTCACTCGAGGGTAAAAGGAGATTACCAACATTCACAGAATATGGATTGCACAAAAAGACAGAGATAGTAGAAAAATATGTTTTAATAGACATCGTGGCATGCAAGCCAAAGTAAAGCAGTCACATAAAGGTCTTTCTTTAATCAAGCTTGTGAGAGCAGTCTTTTCAAAGAGGTAAAGGATGCCCAATAACAGTAGGGTACAGTGAAACACTACAAAATCAGCACAGGAGAGGAGGGGAAGAGTCAAGCACACATGCACAACACTTGCTGAATAGAAAGGAAACTTGTACCGCTGTGTTTGGCAATAGCCTCGTTCGGGTACCTCTCCTGTGACACATAGATATGCAACAGAATGGACTGGCTAGCTAGAAGAAAAGTTAGGTGGAAAATCCAAGCAGTAGCAATTGCCAGATGAGCACCAGGTCAGCCACACACCATACATACTTTTGCCAGAAAAAGTTCATTATAGTTTGCAGCCACAAACTATAGTAAACTGTAGTAAACAGCATCTCCAAGAGCATCAGTGATATGTAAACATTGCATATTGAGAAAATCCATACTGAAAAGAGATGTTTCTGTGTTTCTGTGTTTTCTGAACCAGGAAATGTAATATGCAGAAATAAAGTTATAAATAAATGCCCAACACCAAACACAGAACTTCTAATGTACCACTATCTTGGACATGCAGCAACATGTTTTCGGGTCTAAGGTCTTAAATCTCTTCAAATAAAATGCTTATACACAGTTACAGCAAAACATAATTATACAGTGGCACTAGAACATTTTATTTAATGCAGTATAAAACATGTGAGGTAGAAATTGACAGAAAGGAATGCATACCTCACATCATCCATAAGGGTTCTCAAAATCAAATGAATTTTAAACTGTGACACAGTCATAACATAATAGTGACATTTTTAAAGTGAGAGGGAAGTGCAAGGTCCACGGTGCCAGGACCTGAGTCTTGTAAGCCTCCAGCATAATGTGGGGATGTAGTTGTTGTTCTCTAAATATTAAAAATTAAAACAAAAGAAGACACAGAAATGAGCATGCTAAGCTTGAGTGTGAAATATACCACAGACCACACATGCACATATGAATTTTCTGCTAGCTACTTACACCACTCTCCTGCTGAGGAGTTCTCCTGACTGTGCTCAAAGAACATGAAATCCTAGACATGGGAAAATTCGATTAAAACACACACTTGTAAAATACAGCTTCAGGCAGCCATACTGGGGTCCATACAGGAATAGTAATAACATGATTGGTTAGCTATGATCTTGTGGCCTGGCACAGGATGTGACTTTCAAAACAGAGCGGTCATAAAATATGGCAGACTGCTCATAAAACATTGTAGATCTTTATTTGCATATTTTCCCCAAATGTCACAATTTCATTGGCTTTTACCAGCCACACTTCTTCATGCAGCAACGTTTTCTTAGGATTTTAGACAGAGGTCAGTACAAGAATTGTACGTTTCAAATTCTATTCCGATCAGCCAAACAGTTCATAAGGACTTGACATTTGGGCATAAAAACACTGATTTCGCCACCTTTATAAACTGATTGGCATGTGACAAAGGTGTTATTTCACAATGTAGAAAAGGGCCACATGTTTCTGTCTCTGTCCTTGTCTTTGTCTTTGTTTGCGCACCACCCCCACCTCTCATAGGCACTTGTTTACGACTCAGTTGAAACCTGGCCAAACCGGTCCTGCTGCTCCCCTTATCAGCAGGACCCCCACCGGTAACTCGAGTCACAGGCGCACCCCCAAGGACGGCCCCCAGGTCACCATTTGCCCTCGGACCTGCCCGTATCCTTTGGCCACCAATCAGGGCCTCAATAGGGCCGGGGATACGGGACAAGATAAAGGTGGCAGTGACCTCCCCCACCTCAGTACCGGAACAATATTTGGGAGGTGAAGAACTGGGGAGACCAAGCCTTTGGGGACCAAACAGTGTGCTGTTGTTGTGTGCGTCTGTGCCTAAGTAAGTAGTATGCCTAACTTCAACTGGTTGTAATATAATTGCCTGTAGAGAGGGAGGGGTGTGCATGTTAATTAAGATAGTGTGTCCTTAATGTATAAATGTTTTCATCGCCATTCCTGCAGTTTAAGTCGGTATGCCTCAATGCCTGTATGTATATTTTTACATTCAATGGACCCAACAATAATGATCATTCTCCCTGCTTACTCTTTGCAGGGAACCACACACACCCATACACCACAAACCCTTGTACCCATCCATTCAAAATCCCCAATAAACACCTGAACCCGGAACCTGACTCCTGTGTCCTGACCGACACCCCACTGTGATAGCAAACAAGCCTGAACCTAGTACGGGTGAAACTGCCCCCTCAGTTTCAGTGGTCCTTCGAGCCGGATTGGTGCTGTTGCAGTGGAAATGTCAGGCACACCGGGTTCAGCTCCTCCATCCGCAAGCCGCTCTCGCCGTGAGACCCGTCGCCCGGTCCACCACGAGAGCTACGAGGTCCAGTATGTGGGGAAAAGCACCCACAGACCTGCGGATGTCCACGCCAGTGAGCAGGAGGGACAGGCCGAGATGACCCCCCTCAGGACGCCAGAGAGGAGTTCCCCAGTCCGGCAGGGTCAATCACCCACAGCCCCACACAGTCAAGATAAACTGGTGCAGCAGCTCGTGGACACCGTGAGGCGACAGAGCGAGCTCATGGAGCGCATGCTGCAGCGCTCTGCCACCTCCACTCCCTTCAGCGCCAGGTCCTCACGCCGGAGCTCAAGGCAGCCATCACCCCAGACGGCCCGCACCCAGCCGGTGCAGTCAGGAACACACCCAGCCCTTGTCCAGGAGCTGACAGATCACCTCCATCGGATGCAGCTGCCATCATCGCCCCCGACGCCGCCGCCAGTCAGCCGCTCCTCGGCGTCCATCTCCAGTGCCCTGTACCACCTGCCACCGGGGCAGGAGGGCACCCTGACAGACAGTGCCACGCCCAGCCAAGTGTTGCCACGGCAACCAGCCCCTCCACAGCAGCATTCCCTGCTGCCACTGCAGGTGCACCCAACCCACCAGGGGGAGCACCCACAGGGCCAGCTCCCTCAGCTGCCCTGCAGCCTGTCTCAGCCTCAGCCGAGTTTTCCCCCGGCCATGCAGGCTGTAACGGCAGACCAGAACCCAGTCCTCCTGCAGCCCACTCAGTATCTGCCGCAGGGACCAGTAATGGGCGTGCCCTCATACCTGACGCCCTACCCACAACCGGTTGCCACCCTGCCCTGCCACTGGCCAACGCAGCACCCTGGAGCAGTGACGACGTCTCCACCACAGACAGCAGGAACAGCGCCCCCTGCTGTGCGAAGACGGTCCTACAGGAGGGTAGAAGGTCCGACCTTCCCGGACCTGACCAAGGAGGATGAGACCGAGTACACCATGCTCCGGATGGCCCTTGACAACCTACTCGATCCAGAAGAGACCGAGCAGTACAAGTACCACATCCTCCTGGACCACCTGAAGGTTGACCAGGCCCGGCGGCTGGCACTCGCCTTCTCCAAGGCCCCAAACCCCTTCACGAGAGCAGTGAAGGCGTTGGATGACCGATACGGGCAACCACGCCAGCTGGCATCCCGGGAGATTAAGGCTATCATGGCCTTACCTCCAATCCGGCCAGGGGATGGGCAGGCCTTCGACGACTTCGCCCTCCGCATCCACGCCCTGGTGGGACTCCTTCAGACTATGGGGGGGCAGGGCCAAGCTGAGCTAGCCTGCGGCTCGCACGTGGAGCGCCTCCTGGAGAAGCTCCCCTCTGAGCAGTTCAGCAGGTTCAAAAGGTACATCAGCCGACTCAGGCCCGAGTCCATGATGTACACCCTGCTGGACTTTGCAACCTGGCTCCAGCTAGAGGCCCGCTGCCAGCCAAGGAGAGAGCGCCCCCCCGCTGGACAGAAGGAGCAGTGGCCTGCACCAGAGCCCACCAGGCGGAGGGCCAACATCCTGCACGGAGCCAACCAGGCCACCAGCACCGCAGCCCCGAAGTCATCCCCAGCAGCGCCACCTGCTGGGAACCTCAGGGGGAGGAAAGACGCATACTGCCCCTACTGCGACAACGCCGAGCACTACCTCAGCCAGTGCACCGCCTTCCAGCGGTTCTCCAGGGACGAGAAGGTGGCCTGGATCAAAGAGAACCAGAGGTGCTGGCGGTGTGCTTGCGCTCTTCAGGCTGCGCAGTGCACCCTGAAGCGGCCCTGCAGTACCTGCAACGGCAAACACCTGCAGGTACTGCACGAAGTGAATGAGAGGTCCGGGGAGAGGACACGCCCAGCCGTCCAGACTCTGTACCTGGACCGGCCGAGTGGCCACAACCCTGTGATGCTCAAAGTTATCCCAGTCTCCCTGCATCACAAGGGCTGGTCCACAGAGACCTACGCGGTACTGGACGATGGTTCTGAGCGGACAATCCTCCTCCCAGCCGCAGCCAAACAGCTCCACCTGCAAGGCAAAGCTGAGGATCTGGCCCTCCGCACCATACGGCAGGAGGTCAATATCCTCCATGGGGCGGCCGTGTCATTTCAGATCTCCCCTGCATCCGGACCAAAGAGGACCTACTGGATACGGAATGCATTCACCGCTGACCACCTGGCCTTGTCAGAGCATACCTATCCAGTGGCAAAGCTGCAGAAGAGGTATGCACACCTCAGAGGCCTCCCGCTGCAGTCCCTCAACCAGGTGCGCCCACTCCTGCTGATCGGGGCGGATTACACCCACCTGATCACCCCCATCGAGCCAGTGCGTCTGGGCCCACCAGGGGGCCCAGCAGCAATCAAGACCCGGTTGGGCTGGACACTCCAAGGGCCGGCACAGCGCCTTCAGCGCTCCACCTCTCCCCCCAAATGTCTGCTGACCTCAGTCAGCAAACCCAGAGAGGACACCACCCGCAGCAAGCCCCAGTGGGGATTGGCTGAACCCAGCCAACGGGGCCAGCATGCTGCGTTCCCCCACCAAGCAGCAAATAAGGGACCCGCGAGACCAAGTGGAGCAGAAGTGGAGGATGCTGCAAAGCGGCAGGAACCCAGCTTCTGTGGGCTAGGGGCAAGGAACACAAGCCCCTCCCTCCTAGAAGGCAGCCCAGTCAGTGGCCCCCAAGATCTACCGGGAGGGACTGCACCGTCCCTTTACGGGGCGGCTGATCAGGCCAGTGAGCCCTCAGCCACCAAGCACCCAAAGACAGAGGCCCAGCTCCTCAAGAGAGCTCAACGAGGCAGCTTTCAGGAAGAGCCCACTGGTTTGGAAGCAGGCAAGCCAGTGCCCTTCAGCAGCCACCTGACAACCCTGTCGCCCAGTTCGGGTGGCCCCAGCTCGGTACGTAAGTCCTGGACTCTGCGAGGAAGGGGGTCCAGTCGACGGCACCAACACAGCAGTGTGAAATGGAAGCGACGGCGAGCTAAGCCTGTGGTCCCGAAGGAGACGGACCTCCCTCCTGCTCGCCTGCAAACCTCCAACCCCACCAACATGGCCTACCCTCCACCGTGTGAGAGGCCGTGTTGTCGCCGGTGGAGCTGGCAGAGACGGATTGGTTCGGACTGCAAAGGTACAGGTCGAGGACCGGACCTACACCCGCCCAGTTGCTCAGCTGGTTGTGCTCCCAGCCATACCTGATGACACAACCGAGCACCCTTCGAAAGTATGATGTGGCCCTCTGTATGGAGCAAATTTCCACAAGAAATTTGGGGGCGGCTGTAGAAAAGGGCCACATGTTTCTGTCTCTGTCCTTGTCTTTGTCTTTGTTTGCGCACCACCCCCACCTCTCATAGGCACTTGTTTACGACTCAGTTGAAACCTGGCCAAACCGGTCCTGCTGCTCCCCTTATCAGCAGGACCCCCACCGGTAACTCGAGTCACAGGCGCACCCCCAAGGACGGCCCCCAGGTCACCATTTGCCCTCGGACCTGCCCGTATCCTTTGGCCACCAATCAGGGCCTCAATAGGGCCGGGGATACGGGACAAGATAAAGGTGGCAGTGACCTCCCCCACCTCAGTACCGGAACAATATTTGGGAGGTGAAGAACTGGGGAGACCAAGCCTTTGGGGACCAAACAGTGTGCTGTTGTTGTGTGCGTCTGTGCCTAAGTAAGTAGTATGCCTAACTTCAACTGGTTGTAATATAATTGCCTGTAGAGAGGGAGGGGTGTGCATGTTAATTAAGATAGTGTGTCCTTAATGTATAAATGTTTTCATCGCCATTCCTGCAGTTTAAGTCGGTATGCCTCAATGCCTGTATGTATATTTTTACATTCAATGGACCCAACAATAATGATCATTCTCCCTGCTTACTCTTTGCAGGGAACCACACACACCCATACACCACAAACCCTTGTACCCATCCATTCAAAATCCCCAATAAACACCTGAACCCGGAACCTGACTCCTGTGTCCTGACCGACACCCCACTGTGATAGCAAACAAGCCTGAACCTAGTACGGGTGAAACTGCCCCCTCAGTTTCACACAAATTACAAAGCGCACACCCCAAAGGCTCTATACATGAAATTACACACCTGTCAGTGGTGTGATTCATGAGAAGATGGTTTTTAAGCATTTTTTGACACTAAAAATTTTGCCAAAAATGTGCATTCTCAAGCAACTGTGGAGGCCATGCTTTTTAAAGAAATTGTTTTTAAAGTGGGAACATCTGAATGTGGCAATGACACTGCACACAGTAAATCCGAGAATGATTGATGCAACAGTAAATTAAAGTGACTCATTTGCATATTAATTAGCAAATGCCTATTCATGATTTGGAGCAGCCATGTTTTTATGTAGCTACTTCTCCATTGCAAATTCCATACAGCTTGGAACGAGGATTGTGCATACCAAATTAGTCCATGTGAAGTTGACATTTAAGTGCCTGACAGCTAATAAGTAGGTACCTGGCTAGTCAGCAACTTACCATATTGATACCGCCATTTAAAAATTAATCTTATCATATGGAAACATTACCATTGCTATAAATGTCCTTGTTTTAACTTTAACTACGCAGTTTTTGATAAACTGTCTAAATTTTATGGCTTATATTTGAAAAATGGAAGAAAAGTAGTACAATATGCTTTAGTACATGGACCCCTAATAATGCTGGCTTTCTTAACAATGCTGCTTAGTCCTTTGTACATGTGACTAGGGGCGGCAGTGTAGCATAGCGGTTAAGGAGCAGGACTCGTAACCGAAAGGTTGCCGGTTCAATCCCTGCTGGGACTCTACTGCTGTACCCTTGGGCAAGGTACTTAACCTACAATTGCCTCAGTAAATATCCAGCTTTATAAATGGATAACATTGTAAAGAACTATGACCTATGTAAGTCGCTTTGGATAAAAGCGTCTGCTAAATGAATAAATGTAATGTAAATGTGACATTTGACTAAGGCTACTAAACATATGTAGAGAACATATGTTGAGATAAAGAAAATGTTGGAATTCCAGCATTTTCTTTATCTCAACATATGGAATACTTTGTTGATGTACTCGTGCACATTGTGAGACACAGACTGTAAGATCTGACACAGAAAGTGACTAATGTTAGCATGTCATTGTTGGCACAAGTGCACTTACAATGAGGAAGCAGGCCCCAAGCATGACAGCCTTTATTCTGACATCAAGATCCATGGGAAACTGGATCCCAAAGTTGTCTGCATCAGTGAACGTCTCTTGCAGAAAACCAGTCCATTGTTTGGTGATCCTGCCGACCATGACAGTCTCATCCAGAGACTTGACCTGGAGTTGTAAACATAGTTTACATATTGTAATGACATTTATATCAGCGTATTAGTGTAGCCAAACTGAAATGGAATGTTCCAGTAGAAGTCAACATTTGAAATTCAAATTTGAAGCACAGACCTGCCTGCTATTGGATGAGTATTGCTCACTGTTTTTTTTTACACATGACATCAATTCAAGGTCAAATGGTAGTAATAAACAGAAAGCAAACTACATGATATCTCATAAGACAATGTGGTTACTTCATTGTCCATTTTCCACATTTGCTCAGTACTTCAAACTGTTTTCAACATTTAGTTTGTTTGATTCATTACCATAAATAAGTGACACATTCAAAAATAATTTCTCTCTCATACCTTTATATTCTGTGAAATCTAATATGCAATTATACCTAGAATCATACCTCAAAGTTTACATCTGAAAAGCATTTACAGTCACAGAACGGCCCCACAATCTTCAGAACTGGCTCTTTCCTCTCATTCTGAATGGTGAACTTTGGAAGGTAGGGGTGCCAGTCTTGAACGACATATCCAACTGGGTTGCCAGGTGGAGACTGGACTTCAAGCTGAAAATGCAATCAACAGTAATGACAATACCAACAGCATGCAGCAGACAAGATTATACAGACAAGGAATGCTGAGCAAATTAACACAAATTATTTACGGGTTCAACAAAAGCTTTCACCTTATGCTTCACACAAAAATACCTGAAACTGGTACAGTTAAAACTGTAAAGCTAATCATTCATATAGTTCCCTGAAAACAGCTTGCCTGTCTGTGTTAAACATGCCCCTTTAAAATCATTACCCACTTGATCTCTGCTCTAAATGAACAATCCCAATGCAGCAGGAGTACATCGAGACAAAAAGACCAGGAGTCCCAAGTCCCGTTTAACATTGTACAGATGGGAAAGCAGGTGCAGACACTCAATGCAATACCTCCTGCAGGCAGCAGGGGCAGCAGCAGCTTCCACATTTTAGCGGGCGTGTGACGGTGATGACCTCCTGCCCAAAGTTGTCCTGGACACGCAGGACGAAGGACCGCAGAGGCCCACAGCACTGCTGGTTACAGAAGTCGTTCTCTTCAGCCGCGTAGAACACCTGCTGACCCACGCTGTTCTTGATCACGTACTGGTTGCTTGTTTCCCATCCCAGCATAACTGCAGCGGACAAGTGAAAGCAGATGTGTCTGTTCAATTTTCCTGTTTCCATTTTTTAAAATAACTTAATGCTGCCACTGTTCTCATTGGCTGTTCCCATACGCAATTCAGTGAGCAGCGTCATGAGCAAAGGTCTACCCAGCACTGCATCTTGGTTTCCACCCATGAAGACACAAATACAGCAGCATTAACAGATGATGTGTCCTGTTCAGGAAGGCAGAGACAGCGGTTTGGCATCATCAGTACCTTCAGCGAGCTCCACTTTCTGATTAACAACCAGCTGGTCAATCTGTGACAATGAGGAGAGAAACAATTTAGAAATGGCAAAAGAATGACGTCACAATGCAGTGATTTGACTTCATTAATAAACGAAAATATTAAACATTTTTTTAATAAAAATACAAAGCATTTTAAACCAAAACTGTATGATGAATTGTGGATTTGTGGTTACATCAGGATGAATTTAGGAACGGATACATATTATAGGGCTAACTGGCATATTTCAAGAGATGGTCAGTCCGCCTTTGTGAAGAGAACTTCAGTTTGGATACGTCATTCTAGGAAAGCTGTATGTGTTTTCACAATTAAAGACCCCACTTTGTCATATGGTAGTGGTGAGGGACAGCACAAAACCATAGAAATGAATTCCAAAGGAGAAGAGTAAAGTTACCTGTGTCAGGTACTCCAGTCCTGGGGGACAGCCAGGGGGTCTCTGAGGGACAGGCATCATCACAGGCACTTGAGGGGGGACATAACCTGAGGGAAAGTTGTGGCGGCAAAGTTGTACCATCACATATACATCATGATGTAGGCAATTGCTTCCAAACTTTATGAACTCTCTAACCCATTCACACTCTAGAGCTGAACACTAAGCAGTGTGTCCCATACGAGCGGCCAGGTGTAGGTGTGAAAGCAAAAATAATTAACACATGGTCGTTCCCAGCCTCTTGCACCTCCTACTGGCATGTCAAAAGGCATGATGGGACTGGCTTCACCCACAAAGTATACCTTTCTTTGTTTCAGTTTGCATCAATTTCCTTTCTTTTGCCAAGGCAATATAGAGCAGATCCTCGCCATTCTCGGGGCAAAGCTCCTAAGGTCCCCACAAATGGGGAAATATGCAAAAATCGTATTGTATTGGTACCAGACTAGTAGACAAAGGGAATTTTTTTCCTGGCACAAAAAATAAACAAGTTTAACAATACAATAAATGAGACTTCAAACATGCAATACACAATCTTAAAATGTGTGTCTACTTGTCAAAGCAATACAGGTGCTCCTTTATAGTCTAGTTATGTTTTAATGATTAAAATATCTTATAATGTTTTTTTTAATCTTCAGGAATTACAGCATTTAAAATAGATGCACTCACTTTTTAAAAGCAAATGAGTGATGTTTGCTTACATTATCCGAAAGCCGAGTGAATGTCGTATAAATTAGAGTCTCGGGCCGACTCCTCCCATCCCGTGGTCTCACTATTTAAATGCAAAACCCTTGTCTCACTTCTCCCTTTATCATTTCTCCTCAATGGCACTGTGGTATACAAACAGCGATCTAATTCAGCTGCAGGTGACAATTCTGGGCAAGAGATTAAATGTCAGTCAAGTCTGTGGATCCTAAAATCGAGATCACTAGGAGGGTATAACCTGGAGAAATAAAATTGTGTGTTTGTAGTTAGTATAGTTAGCATTGAAAACCACTTTAAACCATGAAGAAATGCTGTGGACTTTAGAAGGCAGCTCTAGGTCTGGTGAAATGTAAGTCTTAATGTTATGGGCACAGTTGATGTTATTTCTTTTTTTTGACAATTTAAAGACTGCCCCCACTTTCTTCTGAAGCCCTGTAACACATCCCTACATATTCTGTTATTTACATTTGTGGTGATGAATTCCCTATATATGCAATGTTATTTATATCTACAGTGATGAAAGTTATGATAGTAAATGACCTTACAGAAAGAATCTACTGTGCTAATACCAGGGATTCATGTAAATATGTGCAATATGCAAAACAGGGAAATAGGCAAAGGAGGGTTCCATCTGAAAACCATGACAGCAAAATCAAGTCTGAAAATGAGTCCTCCAGTATAAGAAATAAGTCCTTTGTGTTTTGTGCAGGGTGAATCCGAGGGGCCATGTGCCTCTGAGTCATCTCATATTGGAACAAGTGAGAAAGCGGCTTTTGACTTGAATTACCTGGTGGCATGGGGGCTGCAGCAGGCAAAGGGGCAGGAAACACCTCATTTCTATGCATGTTGATGGAATAAACTGGAAAAAAAACAGTACTCATTTGGAGGAAAAAAATTAATAAAGAGAACACTTTTCATGCATGGCTGGGTGAAACTAAATTCGGACCATTGTTAGGAATACACTATTATGTAGGTACTTATAATAATTACAATGACACTGACAAATAAAAATATGCAGCAACAATAAAACTATGCCATTTATTGGGTGGCAAACTGGACCCAGAATTCTCTGCATCATCTCTTCAAACATTACCTCTTCCTCTCCTTTTTGTGCTTCACTTTTAATGCCATTTGCTTTGATAATGTACTTTTCAAACAACTAATGAAAACTGCATTAATAATTCGGCTGCAGTGGCAAGACTTGTAATGTCAACAAAGTTAGAGTTACAGACGTGAAACTTTATCTGTGTCACTGTATATGCAGCGCAGCAGATGTAAAAAGATGGGGTGGGGTGAGCTCACCTGGGGGCTTGTTTGAGTCATTATCAAAAGGGCCTTTATCACCTACAAGCACAACAGTAGTCACATATTAATATGTAATGTATCAAGGGCAAACCCAATCACGTGTGAACCTGCAACTCTGTCCCTTAGAAAGGAATGAGAAATTACACCCCAGCCAATTGCATCCAGATGAACTGTTCACTGTCCCTCAATTGTGACAGAAAAATTCCCAGGATTCAAACAGCATTTGTCCATAGCCTTGACTTTAACACTGAAATTCATCTGATACGCATGCATGCAGCCAACAGCCATTTGTCACACAACAAGTCAAACAGTGCAATACAGTGAAATGGAAGTATAGGCACTATTCCAACGATGTCATCTAAGCAACTTGCAGGCACCTCACCAGTGGCAGGGTGCCTGAGAGTGGTGAGACCACATGCCATGACTGACCTACCCACACCTTTCCCCAGTGGAATAGAGCCAATTTGTTCCACCACTGTAATATCCCGGTCACTATTAGGAAATGGCTCAGTCAAGCACCTTATTGACAAAACTTTTTTTTGCTTGATAACAATGCCTTTTGTTTTGATATCAACATTAGTTCTTTAGAAATATGAATACTGATGATTTTGATATCAACACTTTTACTTATCAGGAAAATTAATATCAGCTGTGTGTTCTTTTAGACTGCATATTTGACATCATGCTCATTACCATTAATATCAATATCAAAAGACCAATATCAATATCAATAACCTGGTAAAGCAGTCACTTAATTATGTGTGATGTGCAACCAAGTGCATATCTCCATTACCGACAACAAGAGCACTTTTCTCCATTATTAATGGCGAGTGGATGTACTTCCAATATGGCAAGCAAGAAGTGCATACATCACTGATATTGACACAAAAGAGCATACCTCCAATACCAGCAAGTGTATTCCTCTGATATTAACGGTGAGCGCAAATATGTCCAATACAGGCAACAAACAAGCACATGCACCTCCAATATCAACAAAAAGAATTCTCTGATATCACCAAGCGCACACAACCTCCAATGTCAACAGCAAGCCCACCCACGTCCAATATCACCTACTCCTGAGAGCAACTGACAGAGAAGTTCTACTTTTTTTGACAAAAAAAAAACTGTCTGAGTCCTACATTTGTTAACTGGTTCCATTAGTTTCATATACCTCTGTGCAAATACATTTGTCCATGTCATAAGATATACCTGAATTGCAATTCAACTACTCCCCATCTTTTTAAAATCTCACTATTGGATTGCCTTTACTTCTGTTTGATCCTTCTGTGGAGAAAGCAGCTATCCCTGTTAATTGTTGGATCTGTTTGCTACCTAGCCAGTTCCTCTTAGTGGCATGAAATAATGTGAGAATTACAGCATGGAGCTAACTGACCAGTATAATATAGTTTGCTTTTCTGCCCTTTACCTGGCATGAATATTCAGACGAACAGCAAATTATGGAGCAACAGCTAGCTTGTTCATTGTAACACAATCTTTTGTTCATGCCCAGTTGGTTTTCTGGCTTTTCTAAGCTGTTTATTTGCTACTTAGTAGCCACTTAGTAGCCTTGCTTGCATTCTTGCTATATACAGTACAGTGGACAGACAAAATAATGGAAATGCCAAATAATACGCAGTATAAATATTTTTAATTAACAAAGAGTTGGACCACCCTTATACACATTTTGAGCTGTTTCTAATGTGATATATATTCTTCAGAAAGGAAAGCCTCAAATTCTTCGTGATGAAGGAGATGGGAATCTACTTCGCATTCTATATTCCGGTTCCCACAAAGGTTCAGTGATGCTGAGATCTGGTGATTGGGAGGCTATGGACTTCATCCTGGTGTTTTTGAGACCACTCCGGAATCCTTTTACAAGTATCTATGGGGTATCACCATCTTCGAATATGATTTGCACCATAGTGTGCATCTGGTCACCTAAAACGGCTTTGTATTCCTTTGCTGTAATTATACCATGCAGAATAATAATCAGACCGAATAAGTCCTACAAAATGGCTGCCCCTAACATAACAGATCCACCACCATGTTTAACAGTTGGGAAATGGCAATGTCTGTTGAAGGCTTCCTTTGGCCTTCTCCAAACATAAACCTGTCCAATTGTAGGAAAAAGAGTAAAAGACAACTTTTTAAAAGACCATATTACTTTATTCAACTGCTCAGAAGTCCAGGTTTTGGTTATGAATTCTAATTATGTATTGTTGCATATTAGGCTTGGTTACAACTGGTTTCTGAACAGCTGCCTGTGGTAGTTTTTAGATGCTGTTTGTGATTTTAGCAACTATGCTGTTAAGCGTCCATCTATCCCACTCTGTTAGCTTAGACTATATGAACACTGTTCCTCTCTCCTGAAGCAGTTTTTCCTTGTCTGCCATTTTCCACCATGATTTTGACACTGTTGCCCTTAACACACTAAATGATTTTGCCATTTCTGGCAATTGTGGCACCTGCAATTCGGACACCAGCTATTTTATTCTGTCAAAATCTGTTAGATATCTCATGTTGTTTTAGAAACTCACACACTCAAGTGTTGATTTTAATATAGCAAACAGTAGAAAAATCTTCATTACTATACACATTTATATAAAACACTTGTGTTGAAATGTTTTAAAGTGCAATTTAGTTACTATATATGTGTTCCTTTTCATTTGGCGTTCATTTGGCAATTATTTTGTCTATCACTGTGTATGGCATAAAAGCACTTCTGCACTTCTTTTTTCTTCTCAACAAAACTTCAGATTTAGAATCGAAACATGTTTTTTTTTGTGCAGGTGCAGGTGAAAAGCAAAACCCATGTCTGCTCTAAATCAGCATTGTTCTAATGGCTGTTGTGTGGTTCAGCAAGAATGTCCCTGGGTGTGTAAATTGTAAATATGAGCCTCATTAATTCAAATAGCCTTTGCGTCTAATCTAATAAGTAATCATGTAATGATAGTTTTATTTATATTTGTATATATTTTCCTCTTGTTAACTTCTTCAGATTGTCTTTCCACAACCTGTTGTTGATATCAAAACAAAATTAAATACCGTTAAAACAGCCCACCATAGTTTAGCACTCTATGAGACCCTGTTCATCACAAGTGCACAATAGCTCTTTCTCTTGGACTACATCACGACAAGTCTATGTTAATCGACATTACCCTGTAGCTGTGGAACATGAGCACACTGAATGTAATCATTAAGGAAAATGATGTGCACCATAATTATTTCACTTGTTCTAGTACTGTATACTTCTTCCTGCCCAGGGTAGTTTTGTGTACCTTGTGCAGCCATGGATGCTTCCACAGAATTGTCCTCGATGAATCTAAGAGAATGCAAGTAGACTGGATTAGAGGATAGATTCATGCTATTTAGTTTTTCAAAAGGGTTATTTTGTGATTGTTTAATAGCCAGTCTGTTAGAACATTCACTTGTGCCTCCTGGACACATAAAAGGCTTGGGTCAAAAACTGCTATTGATTGTACTTGGAAAAGGGGAAAACAGTAACATTACAGAAAGCAAGTTTTAATTGTATACCTTTTTTTTTTAAACACAAACTCATTGTAACAGGTGAATATTTAAAGCAGTGGACTTACACTCAATGTATTTTAAATCCTTCTACAAGGCTGGTGGTTCAAATACTATTTTTCCAAAACATTCGATCCGTGTTGACCTAAGGGTAACATTATATGTGTTATCTAACGTCCATTCAATTCTATTTGTCAAAAAATAAGTGTATTCGCATTGAACATTTAACAGCACCAGACTAATAAACTGGTTAAAATAAAGGTCTATCGATGTTCAAATTAAGCAGTTTCGAAAATTTAATAACTTAGCCTACAAACAACAAACTACTAAAACAAGCTCCACAAGCTCCAGAACACTTTCTTGCCCTGGACGTGACATTTCCCCCTCAGGTAACAAAAACTCACTTTGTAGGCTAATCATAGTGCAGGTAAAGATAACAATACTGGCATTAGCGAACTAGCTAGATAATTACTTTGCCTATTTCTTGTAAACTGATCGTGACATAGCCTACTGGCTGTAATGTGTGAATTTTCTACTATCCAATGTTAGCTAAATAACGTTACTCTGTAAATTAGTTCCATTACATACAGGCTCACCTGTATTAGCCGGAATAGTGGAGACATTTTTCCAAGAGTCGGTTAGTTAACGCAAAGCAACGCGGTCTGCATTACAGATCTCTAATTCTTTTTGCTGATTTCATACGACACATAGTCCATTTAAAGAGCCCACTCACCTGTGTGAGCAACGCTATGCTCCGCTGCCCCGTTTCCCTGGCACCGCGTGACGCCAGTGTGTCTTAATCTACCGACATTTAAAACGGGTTACGCGACCGGACACTGCAACGTATTATATGGAGCCAAAACGGTTGTTGATTTTAAAATGTAAAAAAAATTCTCGAAATGGCATCTTTTTCGCGCATTTATCCCTGGAATACACCACAGAATACCTTACTTCGACCTTGTCTAGGTTGTCTACAAATGTCTCTGGAAAGTTTGAAATCATATGGTATACATATGCTGGCGTTTCTCACAGACATAGAATGAAATTGAAACACGTCCGTTATCATTTGTTAAGAAAAAAGCATTTATTCAGTTTAAATATAATGTGAAACAACACAAATTCAGTTTTATGGGAACATCGACTGGACACTAAATCCAGAATATGAAACAAATGAAAACTGATGCTATAAATGAACAACTTAAGAATGTCTTCTTTATGTGCCCTTTGCGGTTGCACGGCAGAATGAGTTGAATAATCTTGAATAAGAATAATCTTCAGTAGGATGAAAATTATTCGGCCTGGAGAGAGGAAGAAATCGGAAAGCCATTTAGATCTGAAAACGACCTCAAGAAGTACAATAAATCGATACATCCTTCATCACCCAATCAATGGTTTCCCTTAACTTTGACTGAAAAAAAAATGCATTAAATGCAAGTGATACTTTTTTCTTAATAAAATGGTTAAGCAGCAACCAATATAGGAAGAAACGTTTATGTTGATATTGAAGAAAAGGGTTTGTGTTTTAAAAATACTCACAGTTCGTCGAATGCATTTGTCCTAAAGATGATTATCCGTATAATACATGAAGTCCTAACAAAGACAAAGAAAAACAGAAAGAAATATTACTTTTCTGTCCATTTTCTATACAATTCTATGAGTAATGCATTTGTCATTGGAATTCATGGCTATTTCACTGTATACACAGAGTATCAAGAGCACTGCAAACTGATCAATTGAAATGAAATAAAGTCTGAATGAAAAGAAGTCAAATGTAAATGAGAGAGAAACTGGTCTGTGGGAAAGGGGATCATTTCTGGAGAGTACAGTGTATCATGACCATAAATGCTAATTAGATGCATGACACTTGTGACCATTTGTACTTTTATTAAAGCTTGCCTTTCTCATTAAAGCGATTAACTAGTGGTGGCATGTCTTTTATATGCACAAGTTCAGTGTATCAGCAGGCACATGATGCTGTGCATCACTTACAATGAGAATGCAGGCTCCCAACATCACAGCCTTTATTTTGACATCAAGGTTTACAGGGAAGGTGATCACAAAGTCCAACCACTGTCTGGTGATCTTGCCAACTGCCTCCGTTTCATTTAAGCTAATCACCTGTAGTTACAGAAAGACACACAAATCACCGTTCAATTCAAGAAAATAAATCAATAATTAATCAATAATAAATACTAAAAGAGATTGAGCCGATTTGTTAAAGAGTTCACATAGTTGATTCCCAAATTGCAGGTGCATCAGTTGTAGAAGTGGCAAAATTATTTAATGTGTCATGGGAAAAAGAATCATAAATCATGGTGGTATATCGCAAAAATGGAAAAACTTCATTGGGTAAGAGGAACAATGGTTGCAAGTTGAAGCTCAATGACAGGGATAGATGGACAGTCAAAAACCATGAAACAGTGGCCTTGAAAATTACCACAGAACTGAATCTATGCCTGTGGAACTCAGCCTCTGCAAATATTGTGTGCTGTGAACTGCACAAAGTTGTTATTTATAGTAGGGCAGCCATTCAGAAACCACTTAACCAAGGCCAATGTGCAACAAAACATAACCTGGGGGCAATGAGCAAAAACCTGGTCTTCCTCTTTTTTCTACGTATGGATAGGCGAAAGCCAAAGGAAGCCTTCAGCATGCATTCCCAGTTCCCAGTTCCCAACTGTTAAACATGGTGGTGGATCTGTTATGGTAGGGGCAGCCATCTCATAGGGGTCATTGTGTCTGCATAGTAGAATTAAGGCCAAGGAATGCAAACCCATTTTAATAGATGAGGGTTTGGGGCGTTACAAATATCCCACTAGACATAGAACTACAGAATCTGTTCTAAAGGCAAAGCGTGGCTCAAATCTTTTAGTTTTATTTAAAACTTAACACACACACACACACCAACATACACCAACATACACACACACACACACACACCAACAAATCCCTTATTGCTTAGGACATCTGTCTGTCTTAGGCCAGTTATGGTTTGATCACATCATATTGTTTCTTTTACCTTGCCTCTCAGTCAATTATCCAAACCTGTGGATGATTACCATGAAAGTCTCACGGTGGGTTTGAAACAGCAGATTTTTATGTTGGGAGTGCGCAGCAAGATTCACTCTTCAGAGTGGATTGCTCAAACAGTCACTGTTGTCAAGAGCTTGCATATGTTTGCACAAGAAAGGCTTTCTGTTTGTTATCACCTTGCCGTGCTCTCTAACCAGCAATGTGATTTCACACAGTGCAAACCTGAAAACTCTATCCTTGATTTTTCCTTGTATTTTGTCATTATGTTGCATTGCATATCACCCAGCAACAGCCCCTCTGGGATCTCTACCCTGTTTCAACAAATATGTTGAGTTATTTTCTCTCATTTATGTGCAATGGCTGCCATACCTCGAAATGTACATCCAGGCAGCATCTACAGAAACAAAATGGTCCCGCAATCTTTAGAACCGGCTCTTTCCTCTCATTCTGAATGGTGAACTTTGGAAGGTAGGGGTGCCAATCTTGAACAACATATCCAATCGGGTTGCCAGGTGGAGACTGGACTTCAAGCTGAAAAGAAGCACATGATACACGTTCAACACACGTCTAAACATTACATATTACTAGCTTCACATATATACTGTTGAATATAATTCATAACGTGGAATTTTGTAATTTATTTGTCTACGTGTCCATATAGTTACATACATTAAAGAGATTTATTCTTCATTGACCAACATTTTCTCAAGGATATGCAGTTGATCATGGCAAACATTAAAAATGTATTCCTGATGGTTTTGAAATCATACTTTGACATTACTCTCCATCATATGTATGCCTTATAAGTGTAATCAGTGCCAGAAGAGCTTGGAATAAAATCCATAAAATGAAATCCAAGTAGGAAAAAATATTCAATATGTGCATTTTTGTGTTTCAGAGTTAGTTAGTAAGTTAGCATACAATCAAGGGTAAATGTAAATATGAAATATATACTGGTATAATGTTTTTTGCAGGGGATACTGAAGGTTAGACATGGATGACCAAAAATGAAAATGAAATATAGTCAATAATTTAATTAATAAATCTTAGTTAAATCTTGCCTCCTGTAGGCAGCTGGGGAAACAGCAGGCACCACAGTTCAGGGGGCGGGTCAGAGTCATGACCTGCTGCCCAAGGTTATCCGACAATCTGAAGACAAAGGGCCGCAAGCCAGCAAAACACTGCATAGTGCACCAGTCATTTTCCTCCACAGCGTAGAGCAGCTTCTGTCCCGCAGTGTTCTTGATTTTGTATGTTTTCTCGGAGACTGTTCCAAAAATAACTGAAGGAAGAAGGGGAGTAGTCAGCCTTTTTTTTTCAGTAGTCAGAGAACACCTCTTGTTTCATACACCGCTTCACTTTGGTACCGCAATCGAAAAGATTGTGTTGGCATTGAGATGGTTGGTTGTTGCTGTTTGCCCATCATCAGCTCGAATCTAGTGTCATTTATCACATCATCAGTATTTGCCCTGTATCAGCATGACTGTCTGTAAACATTAACACCCATTGTGTTAGCCAACACCTCTGGAATCCTGTAGTAACTGGTGATTGTCCAGCTGTGCATGTATTGATGCATACTCTAATGAGTGCTATTTGCCTGCTACACAATGAGTAAGCTTTTCAGTGTGTCAATAGAAACTTATAGTACTGTGGTCAGAAAGGATGTAATTCTGGCCTCTGAAAACACGTGTGTTATTATTGTATTTTATTTTTCATTTAATGATCCTTTTATCCATCATTTCATTTTAATTTTATCGTGTTTTAACGTGTGGCTTACCAATGGTTGTACCTATGACATATGTTCATATGTTTCCTGTTAAGGTATTCTACAGTTTGCATATTATTTGTTTTCATTTATAAAGTGCCTTGAGCTGCAATTTTTGTATGAAAGTGCTATATAAATGTAGTGTATTATTATTACTATATAGTATATGATATTATTATTGTTTTTGTTATTTCTTTGAAGAATTGGCCTTGGATTTCTTTACTTTATTAATTTGATTGAGGGAGCAGTACCTTCAACACAATCACATTTCTTGGCAACAAGCAATTGATCCATCTGTGAAAATAAAAATGCAGTTGTATAATTTCACCCATCCAAACAAACCCTGACTGGTACAGCGCTGCCAACAGCCCCAGATTGACTGTGCAACAGTGACATCACATGTGTCGGATGCAATGGGTGAAGCTGAAACCTGTAGTTTCTGTCATTTCCTTATAAACATATATATCCATAAAGCCCATTCAATACACTGATAAAATGTCACTACTGCACCACTACAAATTTTGTTTCAACATGGTGATATTAGGTAGTATACAATTATATGTATACATTCTGCATAAAACATTATTTTACATATAACTTAATGGCAGTCTTAAGCAGGAGGATCCCAAACACATGTTTGATGCGAGAAGACCTCACCTCAGTCAGGAATTCCAGGCCCTGGGGGCAGCCAGAGGGTCTTTGGGGTACAGGCATTGGTACAAGGGGGGTCTCACAGCCTAAACGGGAAAAATGGATGGACATTTCCCACCAAAACACACAGGTGCAAAGTTTCCACATCAAAGTCATTCCACGTTCTGTTTGACCTCAAAAGCTTATCCTCAAATGCTAGTAATTATACCCATGGAAGGACTGTTCTTAATGAAATTTCCCTTCACCTACCAAAAATAGTGAACACTCTCAGGAGCACACAAGACACCATTCAGCTGTATGAAGACTTGACTTTACAGTGAGAGAAATGGTCACACCAGAGAAAGCCTTTCTGAGTAGTTAAGTTATATTTCTAATATACGCAGATTACTCTGACCTACATTTTGAATAAATTAGTATGATTGTTATTGTGAGTTTTAGCATCTACTGCATTACTTATTGAGATTTTTTTCTTTTTATAAACCTAAAAAAGGTCTGGGGTTTCACTGTGCAACTTACTTGAATCTTGAGGGAGGGCGGAGTTGTTTTTCCCCCTTGGCTGTCTGATAGCTGAAATGGAAGATTGAGAGGTTTGTTAAGATGCACTGTGGTTTCAGTCACATGACTGTACACTTCAGTGGCAGTGTCTCCCAGGGTGTCAACCTAATGTGTTCACCTCACTGTATTACGTGGGTGACATCACACCCTTGTGCATATGGTCACATCCTGACACCAGGGTGAGACACCATCTCCTATAACCATTCATAGCACAGTACTTTATACAACATTATACATGACTCAGTGATGTTTTTCACAACAAAGGCACAGAGTCAGTTTTGTGAGTTGCACAAGGACACTTGCAGCAAGGAAGTACTGCACTGATATAAAAGAGTTTAAAAACACCACAACAGCAAATCGAATTCATACAGCCAGGAGTTGAGCTACAATGTGCTAGGGAAATTTCACAAGCTCCTGGTTTCACAGTGTGTGGCACTTTATGGTCTAAACTCTCTGCTGTACATGAGGCCCATGTGTAAATAAAAGGATAAATGAATGACCATCAATAGATACATGATCCTGTTTCCTTAAATAAACAGTTTATATATGAAACTGCTCTAGTGCGTATAATCAGTAGCCACAGGTGACAGCAACTGCAGGTGGTTACCAGTGCAGCTCTGCATTTTTCCATTCAAGTGCTTCCCTTATTCCTCCTTTCCCTGTGCTGCAGCGCCACCTGCTGACCTGAGATATTAGTGCTGTGGAACCTGAGCCTTGAAAGCAAATGACATCACGCTGCTGCCATTGTTTCATGTGGATTTTCATGGTCTGCCATTCACTGATCCTGGATCAGTGGCTGAGGTTATTGTCACACAGGGCCTGAGATCTCTGAGGTCCCGCATGTCATTGTTTTAATATAGTGACTTGACGTGCCGTAGTATTCGAGGCTGTCCAGTTTCAGGTTAGCACATTTTAACTTGTGGTAGTGTTTGAATTGTGTTGTGCTCACGCTCACTGATCTGGGAGTGTGGTTAGCCTAGTCTGATACCGTTGCTTATTAAACTCAAAGTTGCTCTGGTTAAGAGCATGTAGTAAACTAATGTAATGTAGTTTTTCCTTGCTCAGGGTGCAGAGGAACTAACTCAGGTAGTTACGAAATATTCAATATAATAATAATAATAATAATAATAATAATAATAATTGATATGTGGTCCCTTGGCTTATAGCTAGAGCCAGCTCTGTGTTGACAAACTGATCTTTGTAGCTTTAAGAAAGATTACACCGCTTCTCACCCTAATATCATGTCTCCGCTCCGCTACACTGGCTACCTGGTATGGTTTAGACAAAATTCAAAACTCGGGTTCTAGCCTACAAAGCAATAGCAAAAACTGCACCCCCATAATTAAAATCTGTCATAAAAATATGTAGGTATAAAAACACATTTTTGGCTTTTCTCTTCTTTCCCTTCTTTATCACTTACCTGAGGGCTGAGAGAAGGGACCATTATTTTCCCGACCTGGTTGTTGGACAGCTGAAATATAGTATTAAAGGGTTTACTTTTGCTCCATTTACTCTTTATTAATCGGTCAGCGATATAACTTGACCACTGAGCCGACACCCCCATCTCAACCACTCGAAGAATTACACTGTGCTTCTGCGCTGCTTACAATCTTTAGAGGGAAAGTCATTTCACTTCTTCATGACATACCGTAAGATAGAAAAGCTGTGGCACTGTGTCATTAGTTCAGGATATTCCCTTCAGCAAAGAATGAGGAGGAAGAAAGAAACGTTCCCCTGAGGTTTGCAAACTACAGTATATTATCACGATAGTCAGTGAATGCTCTGGAATGATAGCTAAATCACAGCTGCTGCCTGGTATCTCAGAAATGAAATTTCTGCCAAACTGTAAGTCATCACCTGCAACTGTCTGCCTCGACAGCAGACGACTATTTGCCTCATGGACTTTACTATATAATAATTCATTGTGTGTGAATGTTAAGATGTCAGCATGAAAGAGATCGTAAAAAGAGAGTGTGGTTCATATCTAATCCGATTTTTGATCACTAACCTGAATATGCCATTGGTCTGTCCCAAACCCTTTGAGAGGAATAAATGACAACATCACTTAAAAATTCATGGATATCATGTTCAGCGCTTTATAATACAAAACATGCATGAGTTTTGATAGTATTTCATGTATACTACCTGACTAATAATATATGTTTTTATGTATAATTTGCAGTATACATATGTAACTCTGAAGTTGGTCTCTTCCACCTCGTGCTAATAAATGCTAACTGTGTTATGTGTAGCATTAATTTTGGTTGTCATTTCTTTAAGTAACAAGATAATAACAGTAAATCTGGAAAAATATGGTTATTATCATCACAGTAGTAGTAGTAATTATACTAGTCATCATCTTCACAACTAGTAAATAGTTTAAATAGGGGTATTGATGGAGACACATAACTATGGCAAGTAGTAAAGAGAATTTCTCACCGTTCCAGTATTTAATGTGTTGCTTCTTCTATCAGAACTCCTTCTTGGTGCCACTGAACACCTCACAGTTGTCTTACCACATATCTGTGGTTGAACGTGGGTACAGGGGGTAGGGGGTGGAACAGTAGTTTGGCTGTCCACTTCCCGGAAAGATCACACTTCAAGTGAAAACTTGTTTGTGATTGCTTGATAGGGAAGGATCACATTATTTAAGTGTTATGTTTAAGCGTTAAGTTTTGTTATTATGTTATTTAAGTTAGTTTTGTATAAAGTGATTGGTTTTGTGAGTGTATTTTCCCGTTTTCTTCAATGTTTAAACATTTTCCATAAATGTGGATCTTTTGGAGCAAAATTTGGAGTTGTAACCAAGTGTGTAACCCTTTTCTCCCATGTATGACGTGAATGCACACAATTTCCAGTCACTTACAGGCAAGAAGCTGCCTGCCTGCATTCTTCTCTTGCGACAAAACTACTTTGAATGCAAAGAAAATTAAATTTAAATATTTATGGCTCCTTACAAGTTGTTTTACACATCAAAGTCATTATATTACATTATTGACATGTAGCACATGCTCTTATCCAGAGCAGTCTGCTGATAGCAAATATCCAGGTCAAAGTAATTTCTGTACAAATGACGTTTGGTGCTGCAGTGTGTCAGCTACACAGAAAAAATGCATCAAATGTCATTGTACATGCTAATTAGAAATGTAATTTCTATACATGCACATTCTATTACTTTCTATGAAGAATGCCATTTTCATCTAATAGAAGGCACTTTTGCTACATTACAGTTTCTTGCATTTCAAAACAGTGTCTGTATGAGTTTGCAGACAGAATAAATCAACCTAACGAATAAAAATGGACCCATGCCAAATTATTAAGGCCTGTAAATGTTTTGATTTTGCTAGACATTAATGCTGAAGTCTGAATAAAACTGGAAGCGAAGGGTTTCTGGGAGGAAGAGATGATAAAAACCACAAGCAACTGGTAAATTACTATGACTGACGAGAAAGTCGTGTGAATCTAGTTGTCACCTAAGGGAAAGAGTTGTTTTGAGAAAAGCTTGTGGTGTGTACACTGGCTGACCTATTTTCTGTACACTGAATAAAAAGCACCTGATACCACAAGTGTCACATGATTCATTTACCCATGGCAACCACATATGTTTCCTATGCCCCAGAATACCATCTGAATTGTTAGTCCTTTGCCAATCAGAACCAGGAAGTAGGCCAAAGCTGCATGGTTTAGAATGACCCATCACAGATCAGCTGGGGCTGGTCCGACATATCTGTGTATGGGAATAAATCAAAGCTTAATATGTTTGGTTTATGAAATAAGACTCGGCCAAATCATTTGTAAAGGCAGGTTTACATGAGGTGGAAAACATCAGCTTGGGCTGACAACAATACAGGATGTTGATTATGGATATATTTTTACTTTACAGCTTTGAATTCAGATCATCCTTTGTTAATTGCACCATCTTGTGGTGAATTGATTAAAATAACAACTTCAACATCACAGCATCCATCATGCAGAGGTCTGTGGCTGTTACTGAAGTTGGCACCTCTGTGTTCTGTATTATATTAGGCAATTTCATATGATACTGTATATGTCAGCTATATCCTGCTGCAGTCTCCCATAGCTACAATGTAAAGAGTACTAAACTGTGTTCCTATGAACTGCAAACAGGAAGTTTGGAACTGGAATATAACTAGGAATCACAAAATATTGCTTACTCATACTCCAGCTGTTCTATTTAAAATGATCAGTAGTTTCATAATTATAATGTGACTTGCACGTTGGAGCTTTAAGTTAAATTAAATTTTTGGTTTCTGACCACAGTCAATAAATACTTGTTTGGTTGGATGTACACATGTACACATCAACTTACTGGCCCTTTATATCTGCAACTGTTTTTTTTTAATCCAAACAAATACCCTCCCTGGCTTTCGATTCTCTCAGAGAGCCATTTTGCATGGCTTTTAAAGACATCACTTTCTTGCCATTTGTATTTCATTTTTCCAGCATTTCTTTTTGCCATAGATGCTTTGTACAATGAGGAAATAAGGACCAAATAGCACAGCCACCATTACAACATTGACTTTTAGGGGAAGATCAGCTTTTAAGCTAAGGCCATCTACAAGCCCTGGATGCACCCCCTACTGGATAATATCCCCCTCTTCCCTGGGACACAGAGCAGGAACTATTGACCTGGGACTGCAACACAGCAGAAATTTACTTTGTGATGCATTCTCTCCATAGCTTTCCATAGTGACATATCTGAGTATTCCAATTTATTATTATTATTATATTATTATTATTATTATGACCAAATCTAACCAAACCATTGCTCTGCTCATTATAATGAACTCACTGTTCTGTGTTGGTTTCAGAAGGCTGTATGTTTGGATGAGCTTGCTTCTCATAGTTAAGGGCAAAGCACGCTGTGGTTAGACTGAATCATGGCCACAGCGGTGGCTGTTATCCAGCTCAGTTGGTTACATAACTATCTAGCCCAGCTCTGTGATTACCTGTGGTAGTTAGCTGTGGTAAGTGTGACCATGTGTTGCCATGAGATCCAGGCCTCTGGGACACTGTGGTTATGCTCATCACTTTTCTCCAGCAAGCTGTGGCACAACAATCTCATTTCTGTAGGTTTGCTAAAACACATACTCCAGTTTTCTCTTCTTCCAGCCTTTCCAGTCTCTTGTTGTCTACATTGAAACAGCATTCACAAGTACAGACTGATATTTCAGTCATCTTTGCTTGCTGATTGGTTCATTTGAAATGGTGCCAGTCCTTAATGTTTGTCTTTAATAAGGTTTCCGACCAGAAATCTTGAACATATGACTGGAAACGAACAATAGCATCAATAATAACAATTGTTGCCACCAAAAGAAAAATGGAACTTAAGCATTTTCTGTATAATATATCAATCAAGTGAGGTCAGCATGTAGGCTAACTAGGAGTGGGTGCAATACCACTTGTTGACAGCAGGGGTAGCAGCAGCTGCAACTCTGGGTGGTCACTCAGCTTTTTACAACATACGCCCTCTTTCTCTGCATCTGAATAATACGTAACTGTAACAAAGTTCTGTATGGTTTTGTGCAGTTACCAAAAGAACAAAGGATTATTATGATCTGACAGACATTGCAAAGTGATGACTGTACCCTGCATGTAACACAAACACTCACTTTTTCCCACAGAAACACATTCAGGTGTGCTTATACACACACACACACACACACACACACACGGTCAACAGGAAAGGAAACCTAATTCACTCATACCAATTTCTGGTTCTAACAGGGCCTGGCTTATTAGGTGCATTTTGAATAATAAACATTTCCCTATAATAATGCAACAGCTGCTTTTTTCTGGAATTCTCTAATTAGAACAAGTGTAGCTCCACTTCATATTGGACTGAGTGCACTAGTGTAATTAATGAATGACCACCATTATCTACACCACCACTGCTTAATTTGATATGGGTAACATGGGTTTGCTAATGATGCTTTTTCAAGAGAAGCACTACTGCACAAGAGAGGATATGCACACAGATATCATCCATTTGTGAATGAATTAGCGAGTTCTGATATTTCTACTGCAGCTGGGCTCCTAGTTCTCAGCTTATTACAGCAAATCTGTTTCATTCCATGGTGGATACTAATATCTGGTACATGTTAATTAAATGCTTTGAAACGAGTCTGACATGACTTTGAAGTTCTTTGGGCAAATGAGCAACATAACTTTTTCTGCAAATGGTAGTTGTGGCAGCATTAGGCAATGCATTTGCTCTCTGTTAGCTTTGATCATCTGACAAAAGTTGTGTCAAAGTCCAGACATGCTTTTTTTTTTTTTTTATTCTTAATTTTATTGGTTTGTCATTTATTTATTGGTGTCCTCTGCTTTTGGAACATTACATAGGATATATACAACATAAAACAACATGTTCGTCAGAACAGGAAATGGATATCATTTGCACAGGAAAAAATAGTCAAAATCACACTGTGACATTTTTTCTGAGATCAAAAGGAATTATTGAACATCTTAAAATGAAGGCATTCCCTAACACCAACTGTCCAAACAGACGGGGGCAGGGAGGGGGGTGGGAGGGCTGGGGCAGCCTTTGAAGGAGCTCAGCAGGCTGCCCATGCAAGCTTGCTGATCTGAGGTCAGTCATTAGCCAAGCCCTTACTTCTTTCCCATCATCCTAGGACAGAACAAGATGTGCAGACAAGGAAAAAAGCCAGCAAAGTCATTTCAGGCAGGGTCTGGCCTGTTATGTATATGTGTTTCTGTTAGTTTCTCTGTGTGTGGCTTTCTGTATATCTTTGTGTTAGTGGATGTATGTGGTAGTCTGTGTGTGTGTGTGTGTGTTCACATATGTTAGCGTGTATGTGTGTGGGTTTGTGTGTATTTTTGTATCAGTAGGTGTATGTGGAAATTCCTGTGTGTTGTCATGTGGACACTAAAAAGGCATCTGTTTACTTCTTGTCCCTTAGCTCAGCTTCAGCAAAATGTTACAATGTATTACATTTCAGTCTCACCAAAGGCTAGCGCCCTACTTTCTAGAGAAGTCTGTCACTGTTATCACCGCAAACACACAAAATGGCCGCCACATTGCCAGTGGTAACATCGAGCAGGAGCTAGGCAAAGGATCGGCATGGAACAGCTTTGAAATGGAAATCGAGGTTGGGGGGGTTGCAGGGATTGTCACGTCAGAGTAATTTGAAAGGGTTCGGATGCCAACCGCCTCGCCCCACAGATGCCAGTGTGTGTCCTCCCGTCCAGCACCGCGCATCATTTGGTGTGACTTTCTGTGACGATATCTGAGGCCCAAAAGCGAGCCGCACGCTGGCGCCCAGCGCCGGCTTCCACGGCGACTTTATAATTGTTTTGGCAAGGCTCCAATCTCCACTGGGTTCCGAGGCAGCATTGCTGTCAGCTGAAACACATATGAAATTAGGAAATTTGTGTACTGTGCCAGATGGTAAGATATATGGCCTTGTGTAAGATGATTTAGTTATAATTTTGCGTGAACAAAGCTAAATTACACATGGAGCATGTGTTTGGTGCATGATATTTCAGAACTGGGACATGCTGAAGTAGCTTGTTATTATGATCATTCTTATAAAGACAAGACACTATGAATGTTAAACAAATATGGATTTGACACACAATTTGATAGACTTATATTTTATGCATAATTTAAACATTTTTGTACACTGTTAAAAAAAAAAACTGAAAAATAGAATTATTAGCAGTACCACAACCACTGTTTTATGACTGTATGAGTGAAATATGCAATATCCAGGACAATTGGCATTTGAGTTTTATTTCCTATCTCTAGACTTTCAATCTAATACCACTGTGCTGGGTTCTTAACTTCAAAAAATTAATTTAAGTATTAAGTATTAAGAATTTTACTTCTTTGTGCAACTTTCTTTTGCACATTTGTTTCCTAACTTCAGTGAGCGCTAAGCATGCACAGCTGTGTGTATATACATAAAACAATAAAAACTGAAATAAAAATGTCTGTCTTTTCAAACAAAGGCCTCTCTTGAAGCTAGCCACAGGATTGTCATCTTCAACTTTGACAAATTGGCCGAACAATTGTGGGATGCCACAGAAAGAGGAGTTTTCAGGCCCCGCCAGAGTATGGGAACACGCCCTTGAAAGTGGTCTCGGCTAATGCATCCAAAAGGCCTTTGTACGAGGTAACGCCGCACCTATCACCACCCTTACACGATTATCCCAAGCCATGGACCAGGGGGCCGGGGAGTTGGGGGGGGGGACACTTACCGCTGCGTCAGTGACACTATTGTCTCAAGAGTCATGTGCCCCCTAGTGTTTTGGGTTTTTTTCTTTGCTTTTTGAATAGATGTTTTTTTAATATATATCAACCTGACAGGAGAATTTTTGCAACTAGCCAAGGCATTTTTCCACTCAGTAACAAACTAGTATCCAGTGATACTAGTTGGTGCTTTATGAGTGATCCTATAGAACAGAACAGAGGAAGGTGTGTTATGGGTGAGGTCAGGGGAGGGGGCAGAGGTGCTTTATCCATGAGCTGTTATTAAATGTTCTTCTAGTGTGAAGTGAGTGACACTGGCTTTAAAGCCATTAAAGGAGCTTGACAGATCGGAGGCATCTGCCGATCCTCCCAGGGTGTTACAGATACCCAAATACACACGTGTCGTCAAGGTAACTGTACTTGCAACAGTGAAATCTAACCCTGCTGACAGGTTCACAAGCTCAAGGAATATGAGCAAAGCAACTTTTACCACATGTCCTTTGAGTATTGAACACTCTTATATGAAATAAACAACTTCTTTCCTCACAAAAATGCCTCTTAAGAAAATCATATGCGCAGTACAATTACAGTAGTGTCATATGTATTACGATATGAATGGGTGATCCCTGTATCATTTTTAAAAAGGGTGTATTCGGAACTGTACCTTCCCCTAGGTGCTTGCTGTAATACACCATTGTCATGCTGTCATTCTTATTTTAACACTGCATGGAGGCCTGGGGAAGGTTATTTTGAGGGATCTGATTCTATTTAATAAAGGAAGAAAGACTTTTTGACCCTTTGTTCAACTTTATTTTAAAAATGTAAATAAAATACTGAGAGGTTAGTATATGTACAAAATGAAAATGAAAGAGATAGAGGGAGAGAAAGGAATATTGCACTAAAGTTGAGTACACTGCTGTACTTATATTTCACATTGTACAAGATTGCTTGCTCTGCCAAGGTGAGGTGAGGTGAGATGAATTGAAATGAATTTAAATGAACCAAAGGTATTTGAACTGGTCTTCACTAAATCTGATGGAATTGTGATGGCAAGCGAGACACACAGGAAGAGAGAGAGAGATGAAATGAAGAAAACGGGATGTTTGGCTGGGTGGGGGGTAAGCTGATGACAGCCTTCCAGTGCTGCTGCCAGAGAGGAAAAGCAGACGCTTGGGCCGGCTCTCTGGAGCTGTGAGTCACCGGGCCCGGCACGCCACCGAACCGCCGCTCAGGGAAACATCGCAGGACACCGTCAGGAGAGCACTGTCGGGTGCCGTGTCGTGAACCGTCAGCTGCAGGCACGGGTGACTCAAAAACTCCACGTTAGGAGCCGAACGCGGTGCTCCCCTCTCCCCGACAAGGGAACAGGGCTGAAAAGAGTCATGATTTATTTACCGCCCCCCAATACTGACTCCACAGGTCCTGCAGGCTTGGCTAGCGTCTGCTTTTCCACTCCATAACATTGTATACTTTACCCTGCGTGTGTAAGCTCCATGATGTCTCCTCTCAATAATTCAACTATTAAATTATTATTCAAGAGAAACAACCGGCCTGTGATTTCCTTTGTGACTAACAGTACCAATGAAAATAAGGAAAATTATCACCAGAGTCATTATTTCATGCATACAGTGCTGCGGGTGGAATGTTTCATCGTCAGTGAAACTTCTTTTCTTTTCCAAAAGAATTGGTTTTCTTTCCACAAGGCATTTCCCCATTATTTTTTCTACTGTAAAGAAAACATAACAGTTTGAATTATTACCATGGAAACTGGACCGCGGTGCTGTCAAAACAAAATGCGCACAAAGCAATGGGTGTGTCACTTTGTATTCTGATGCTTTAGATTCTCACCACACGGACTGACTGTGGGTGTCTGACAGTCTGAAGCTGCCATGATGGAATTGTGAATTCTACCCTCCACTGATGCTGTCCGCCACCACCTGTGCAAAATGGCAGGAAGGTCGAAGGCCCTTACTCTTACTGAGCTAGCGGCCGACGGCTTTCAGTGTGGTTTGCTTGTCTACATCTGTGTTTGGGCTGAATATGAGCGTGTGTGTGGGGCGGGGGGGGGACTCTTGGCCCATCTGCAAACCGTGCCTTGTCTCTTCCCAACACTTGAAAAAACAAAGGTGTTACTTTTCAAAGCAGCCAGCGAGGCTCCTGCCGAGCTTCCACCGCCGTGGTTCAAAGAAGGTGGGGCAAGTTCTGAGGCCGTCTGCTTCTCCAAGACACCCCCACCCCTCCCACCCTACCAAACCCCTGCCAGGAGGGCTTCTGAGCATGTCATAACCGCGGCCTCTGTAACATGGGTTACCGCAAATGGGGCCGGTCACAGTAGATGAAACCTTAAGAAGTTCCTTTTATGGTTTCTGTTAAAAAAATCCACCGCAGCGGGCTCCCAGGACCGGCAGATGCGCCTCATCTGTGGTACCGTGCATCCCCAACAGAGGGCGCTGACAGCTCAGGTTTCCCCTCGCATCGAAAGCACAAGAAAGTACCCTCTTCTCCATTTTAGTTTGCTTTGTATGCATGAAGGCCGCTCTGGCTAGCTTTACAAAATGAGAGCCTTATGTTGTCAAGATCATGTCCCACAGCCTGTGGGACCATGCCAGAAAAGGCAGTAGGATTTTCGGTGGACGTGGTGAAGCAGTTTTTGTACCATGTCCTGAAAACATCACCAGTGTTTCCTTTCCCCTTCATCTATCAATACATTGCAGGGGGTGAAATGTAACATTAGTCCATGGCGATTACATGGTTACAGCAGGAGAAACAGTGGGTCTGGATTTCCCATCATTCCTCAGATTGTCCCCGTAGATTCTGCATCCCATTCCCAAGTAATAAAATTAAACAGTCTAAAACAGACACATGCTGGGGTGAAAGAAAACGATTATTGCTGGAGCAGTATTATTAATGTTGGTAATATGGCTTTAGCAACAACTGCAGCTGTTTACATTAGAATCAAGCTAAACATGAGATCATGACCACTGACTAGTACTAAAACATTGGTTGTAAGACCCTATGAATTTTTCTAATGTGGTATAATGTGGGTGTGCTTATTTGTCTGTGTTCAGACTTATGAACATTCTCTTATATAGAATTTAGTCTTGGCAGCAGGTATGTGTTCCATACACTGATAACATTTTAACGTATATTGTGTTACTTTTCTTCAGTGTTTTATGAAAATGATTTATATATTGAATTTGAATAGAAAACATAATTGAATGATTTTATTAAAGATTTTTAAAATCACAGAATTAGAGCAGCTGCTGAGTTCCTTATGGGTATTTCAATTAAATTTAAATGTAAAATTATTTTCAAAAGGCAAATCATCTAAAATCATCATCATCCAAATTATATCTCAATATATATGAAATTTTAAAATAACTGTCTGTATTGTCTATAATTTTAATATTTAAATTCCACCCCCAGGAAACAGCAAATTCTGATAACAACGTACTTTATTTGTTAACCAAACAGTTTTACCCTTTTTATTAATGTGGTATAGTAATTATTTAGGATCTTAAATCTGGTTACAAAACTGTTTAAAGGGGGAAAAAAGAATTAGCTCTGGGACAGTCCCTAGATTTCTACCTGTACAATTAGTAATGCTTTTAGATCTTTTCAGGAAAAAAAAAAAAAATATATATATATATATATATATATATATATATATATATTCATCCCCCATACATTTATGTTATGGCTTAATTAATAGTGTCAAAATAATAATCATAATATAGTGCATAACTTTATTTTAAATATTGCCATATACATGCATACACACTAATATTGCACAATTTTTTCAAGTGAATAGACTAGCTATATTTTTTATTTTTGTTAACATACTTTCTTACCTAATATGGGCGATTTTAATTAGTATTCAAAATACAGTTTGCTCCACACCCACATGCAAGAACGCACACGTAGATAGAGCGACTGCTTTACTGATTTGCGAATATATGCATCCAAGCCTTGACTTGCATCATTGACATGCTGTCAGAGTTTTAAAAGACACCGGTTTCTGAGAGAGGGGTGTACGGGTCAGAGATGAGTACCGATGACACACAGCGGGACCCGTGCCTCTTTACCAGAAGCGTCGCGGTTCCCCGCCTCGAGGCAGGCTTGTCACACGCGCGGGACGTCGAACACACTCGGTGGCCCGGGCTTCCGCGGCAACGCGCTCCGTAAAGCAGAGCGGTGACGAGGCGCCGTCAAAAGGGAAGTCATTTCCACTGAGGAAAGCGCCGGAGACAACACGCCAGTTTTTTTTGTTGCGTGTGACATTTCGCTATGCTAAATAGGCTCTGTGCGAGGCACCAAACAGCCATGGGACCATCAGCTGTGCGAGCTGGTCCACCAAACACTCTATAAACACCGCTAAAGCCACCTATTAATATCCCTCAGTTTGCCGCTCAAACCCACAACAACGCAACGCAGAATGTTTGCCCTTCGAGTAAGTTTTTTTTTTAATGAACTTATCACGTCATAACGTGAGTAAACTTTCCCCATTCTCTTCGCTTCTACAATTTATTTCATGTGTGTTCATACCTAATGTCACAGCCAGGATTTTAATATTTTATCCCATTTGTCCCCGCAGCAACGTGCCGATATTGATTTGTTGCTGTCACATAATAAGCAGATTATATTTAAACAATTGTGTAAGGGGAGGGGGCTGAAATATGATGCTGTCATGCTGAAGAAAGGGAGGGGGGAGAGAAAATACATGAGGAGAAGGAGTTCATCCATCCATTCATTTGACGGCAGGCATCCATCTCTTTTTGTTATTCCTTAATCCAGTTGATCTGGCTTCACCGCAGATGAGTTGAGGCTGTTGGAAGGGTTTCACGAGCATGATGGATGCCACTGTCAGAAACTCCAAGGTCAATATGTGACATTCGGAGTAAGAGAACTTGCTTATTCCAAAGCGCCATATATCAGCCCTGATATTTGACCTCGCTCTCCTTCTGTAATAACATTCTAAGGGAGGACAACCGCTGCGCTCATTCTTACGTACTCATGTGGATTTTAAAAGAGGTCATAGCTTTCCTAAAAGTCCTGCGTCGTGCCGGCATTACTTTCCCGCTACAAATGGAAAGAGAGTTTATGCTCTAATGCCATTTCGGCATAGAAACGGATAATGAAACTGTTCAGCGTGGGGTGTGTCCATGCGCCCATGAGACCAAGTGCAAAGTACAGATACCTAAAAGAGCATGTTTCTCATTTAAGTTGAATTTAAATATCAAAGTTATCAAACTTATTCTGGGGAAAATGTGATGGGTATGTGTGAGTTAAACCCAGGGAAAAAGCTTGACATCTAAAAGTGGGGGATGTCCAACCAAACATCTTTCTTTTTTTCTGTTTGAAGAAAAGCCTTGTTGGCTTATGAAGGTAGCACTGAAGTGAAGGTATTTTCCAAGATTCTGGTTCAGCCTAATATGTGTGAAATTGTATGCCATATTACAACCCACACCAGTTTCAGATACTATTTTGAGGAAATATTTGACAATGCATGGCATTTTGTGATAAGATCCACAATGCACATAAAATTACATGTGAATGTGATAACTGTTGAAATTATTTATAAGAAATGCAATATATTATGACATATACTTAAAACCTTATTATGTATTTCTTACATTTGTCATACTGTATCTTGACATATCACTAGGATGACATCTGATCCTCTGTGGGCCTAATCCACACCTTTCATCTTGCCCTGACCCCTGTTTCACCCCTTTTTTTCCAAGGCTGAGACTGATTCGATGGGTCGAAGTGATGTCAACAATCACAGGGATCTGACATACGCCATTGTCTCCACTGACAAAACTAACTTCTCCAGTTGCCAGTGGGGGGAAAGATAAACAGGAAATCAATGTGCGTACTCAAAGTTATCTTTTATTAATATTCCTCACAGACCTTCTGGACCATTTGGTCTCCAAGGAGAAAAATAACCCAAGTCCTAGAAAATGACTTCAATTAATAATGGTAATGTTAATTGCTATTGCTCAGAACAAAAAAAATCAAGCAGAGAAATCCCTTGATGGAAATAGTTATAATTACCCTAACTACAGGGATGAATATTTCTTCCTGCATAATTATTTTTTGAGTTAAAACTGTACATAAATCTGCTGTTTGCCATTATAGTGTGTGTCATACACGAGTCATTCCATTAAAAATTAATGTCCAACATTTAAAATGTCAGAGCACAAATAAACACATTTTACAGACTGCTAACACACTGTACTTGCAATGTTAATTGCAAAGGCAGTGTTTATTATGGAAGAGGTGATGTTGAGGTGGCCTTTACTCTGGAAACTGGAAAAGGTTACCATCTCAGGCATCAGTGTGAGCGAATGGTAGAATGGACCCACGCTGCTTTGATAACGCAGGTGCAGCATTGCTGCAACATTGTGGCAACGTTCAAATATCTGATTCAGGGACGTCACGTACACAGTTTTGGCTGTCACTTCAGCTCCCCCTTATTCAGTGTTCCCAAAGTCAGGAATGTTTGAAACTCTTTGGGCATATGAAGAAGGTAAGACTGCCAAAACCAGATCACCACGGCAACGGGGAAAGGTGTACTGTCCAGAGAGAAGATGACAGCAAATGACAAGACACTGAGCTGTGTCACAACACACATAGTGCCCTGAAGAAAAATGTGGGGGAGAGAGCAAGGCAGAGAGAGGGAAGCAAAGAGACTGAGAAAGAGACGGACAGCAGAAGAAGGACAGAGGAAAAGGCAGAGATAGGGTAGGACAAAGATTATAGACTACAAAAAAGGGTGGTAGAGGAATTCAAAGAGAGAAAAGTTTCCAACCCACAGAGGGGTGGAAGAGGTTTTAAATTCTTACCAGTACTGTAAGATAGGTGCCTCTCAATACTGTAACTTAAATGACCTTTCATGGTGTTGCTCAGTTTATAGTATTCTTTTATAATGAGCTTGGCATGATTACCTGTAGTTTAACTAAAGGCAGGTGCAATAGATCTACACTGCTCTTCAGCAATCTGTGGACAGCTTTATTACAAAGAAAAAGGGCGACAGAGAAAGAGAGACAGATGGAAGTTTCCATTCCACGTCTTCACGGTATAGAGTATCCAACAATCTGGACCAGTGCCTTGCATCTCTATTCTGCCTGTTTGGTCTATAGATGCCCTGTTAAAGTGTCTCTCATTTACACAGCATTAGAGCGCTACTGACCTCTTCCCCATCCAGCTGAGCTCATATCAGTATTATGGACACAGCACCCTGTACTCTGCAATATTAGCCCCTCTGTCATTTCCGCAACTCTGTTATTCCTTTGCGGTTACTACTCCAGGAAACAAAAACATTCTATAGGTCCCTTTTAAGTCATAATCATAAAAAGAAAAACATTGCAACTCAGGCACTGGTCTCTGTCATCCCATGAATCCTGCCTCCAAACAGTGACCCTAGGTACAGTGGTCTGTTGGCACATGTGGCGCTGATCAAGGTCTGTGAGATTATTTACTATGATGTTTTTTTACTGCCTTGTTCGTAATGCCAGAGGCGGTTAAGATGACAAACACACTTTTCGCAGCGTGAAAGCAGGCACATGAGAGCTCCTGGACTTGTTCTTGTTTCGGGGGGAGGGGGTTTGGGGTCAGGATGCAGGTTGGATTCCACTGACAGAGTTCTCCCCCCCAAAAAAGTCCCTATTATCTCGTATTACACTGTGTCCCTGAAATATGTCCAAATGACTGTCTCACTGAGAGCATCCTCTGGATAGGAAAGACTATCAAAGACAGGGTAGACAGAAAGGAGGAAGTGAGGATGTCGGGGTGGGGGGGGGGGGGGGGGGGGGGGGGGGGGTCAGAGAGGAGGGAGGCGGCAGGGAGTGCTTTTTCAACCTGTTTTTAAAATCCGGCTAGTTCCATTAGAATGGACTTCCTCCTTTTCTTTCAGTAATAAGAGAAAAATTGGAGAATGGCTTTTTATTCAGGAGATGTGCCTACCCTATTTAATCTTTCCTCTTGCCTTTTCAGCTCCTGCAGGTGCCCAGTGCGTCCCGCTGTCAGGCCGAGAGGACGCCCCCCGCTGGGGGTTTTACTCAGCGCGGTGTCATGGCTGCCGCGGCGCGTGATAAACGCTAAGTAGGACCTGTCACGGGGAATATTTGCATCAGGGCCTTTGCCGGAGAGTCGAGGGTGGCGCAAGATGTCATTGTGGACGACACGGTGGTGACAAAGCGCTGCAGACGCTCTAACATCCCGGGATAGGCCTCACGGTGACAGCGTCACAGGGGGATACCCCCCGCCCCACCCCTCCCCCAGGGGGGTGGGTCCAATAATTTCATCTCTGGGGCTTATATCTTTTTCGCCCTTGCCGCTGCCCAGGCGACACGGCTCTGCATTGTCTCTGATTGGCCGTTGGCTCTAATCCTTTCCCAGCACGTCACTTGTTAGCATAATCACAGGGAAGGTAGAATAAAAAAAGATGCATTATTCCTAGTTTTCCTTTTTTTTCCCCCGCCGTTGTTCTTCGGATGAAAGGGAAGAGCTTATTTCATGTTCTAATCCAGCCATCACATGTTTCTTCAAACAGAGTCACCATCGAGCAAGATCCCGTTTTTATTCTCTGTAATATGATAAGGCACAAGAGTCCTGTAATTCTTCTTGTTAGATTTTTGTAAGAGAGAGCTTTCCCTGTCCCTTGATGTTTTCAGTGCCTTTTGAAATAGAAACATATTTTTTTAAGTCTGCATTTTTAAAGGTGGGAATAATTCTATTAAAGAGCAGAAAACAGGCTTCTGTTTTGTCTAAAGAGGGACATTCTGTCTAATGTCTCAGGACCCTAAATTGTCACATGTAGTACATTTGTTCAATTCAGAGAAAATATTTTTCATAGCAATAAGCGTACAATAAACTTCCTTAAATTTGTCACTCACAGTAAGGGACAAACCTCAAAGAAAGAAAACTGAAAACTGAATTTGAGCCACAGTCAGACTAGAGCACATTTTGAAGTCTCCCTACACTTGTATATTCCTGTATTTTTTCTCATACAGCAATGTTTTGGTCTGATTTCAATCAAAATTTGTCCTTAAATTTGCCTTGCAATCAAACACAAGTATTATTTTTTACTTCACAAACATGGATTAACCAGTCAAGTGATCGCCAAATTAATTGAATAAACTATTTATTAGGAAAAGGGTATCACTTTAACCCACAACACATAACAAATATGTATTTGGTGGTCAAGGTAAAGGACAATTTTTTTAATTCAACCCTGAGTGCTGACGAACATTATCTGTGGTCAGATCTTTTGTCTGTTTTCTCCATTTTCCTTTCGATAAATTCTATATGCCCACTGCTTCTGTCACCAGCTGTCTGTCTTCTATCCATCAGCCTTCTATCACTCATCGGTGCAAAAATATTTCTATCAAAAATATAATGATTCATCTCAGTTCAAAGCGAACATTCTGTAGCAAGATGTTACTAGCTAGTCTAGAAAAGAGCTAATGTGGAACATGGGGAGGGGGGTATCCAAATAGTCACTGTGCTATGGGTGAGTAGATTTCATCGTGTGCCGAAAGGCCAAACATTGTAAGAAAACAGACACGTACGCGAACTGCACTCTTTCACTACGCGAAAAGAACGTTATTTACACGTGAAAGCAACCTGGCGCCAAATGTGTTTTTTTGACCAGTTCACGTCAACATCGGGCCAGGTCCCATCGGCCAGTTCTTTTCAAGCGCCGCTCTGCTCGTCCAGGCTGGCCATTGCCTTTGGCTTGGAGCAGAGAGTCCACATCGCTGCGAGCGGGTGACCCCTCGCTGACCCGGCCTGGTGGTAGGGGGGGTTGGGGGGGGCACACGTGCTTCTGCGGTCCGCCTTGACCGGACACCTGCAGGGAAGGTTGGGAATTCCTCCAGCGGGAGGGACCTGGGCGGAACTCCGGGGCCCACGTGTCGGCCCGCGCATTCCACCAGCCGGTTTAACTCACCCTGTCCCTCACCTCACGTTGGAGAGAAAGTAGCCGAGGTTCCCCCTCACAGGCTGTGGGGGCGGGAGCTCGGTGTGACTGCAGATTGGACGCGCCGAGGGTCGGCGCTGGTTCACGTTCTGTGTAAACCCCTCCACCCCCCTCCCGGCTCGTTTTCCGTGAAGCAACTGTGACACAGACCCCTGGAAGTGTTCCATCGCGGCTAAACGCATGGCCTAATCCAATGAAGTAAAAGCAGTCCGCCTGATCAAACAAATGCCTGTTCTGCATCTGGTAGGAGAACCGTAAAAAAACCGCCGCCAGATGAGCTGATACGGTCGATGTGATTTTTTGATAGAGTGAAACTCTGAATGCCCATGGTCTATAAAAGTTGAGGCACCCAGCAAACATGTGGCAGGCCCTGAGTGTCTTCACTCCTGCTGCGTTAATAGATTTCTTCCCTCCCGAATTTAAAGCGGGTCTCTGGATCTCATTATCAGCCTCCCTTTCCGAGCTGGGCGAGGTGGGGGGAGATTCTGAGCTCAAACGCATACCATACCGGACGGCCCAGGACGAAAGGGAAATGTTTCGTTTGCCATTGTTTCTTTAAAGGTTAAAAGAGGCGAAGGCGGAGCAAGGGGAGCCTCTGGTCTTCTGTCTGGGCAGCGGCGGAGGTGGCTGACGAGCCTGGCAGCCTTGGTGAACACGCGCAAGGTGGACAGCTGGAGCAACCCCTACAGCGGATTCTCAATATGCTTGTCCTGCCCATCCGCTACCGGGGACATGTTTTGGGGTGGGTGACTCCATGGGCTGGCATTCTGCCTCTTTCTTGACTGACATAGTGACCCCGAGAGCTGTCTGATCTCTGTTGATACACTACACTCTCCCCAACTTCACTGAGTGCTCCTCACCTCTCAAATACACCACTCCTTTCTAAAGCACCGCTTCAGCTGCCTCCTCCTCTCAAATACCCCACTCCTTTCTATTAGCTGTGCTGCCTCTCACCTTGACAGCCCATTTCTGCCCCGCTCCCATCTACTGCTCTCTACTGCCCCATTGCCCTCTACTTTTTTGAGTGATGGTTGTCTCTCAGTTGGGATATTGTTCCAATCACAGTACTAAAACTCTACAGGTCATAGCTGCAAATGCCCTGTTAATAAATGCTGACCGGAATCCTCTGTTTTAGTTCTTTTAGACTATAGTGAAGTCTTTCATACTTTTGATCATGCTATTTTAATCAATCACCAACAAACCTGTGTGTGTACTTGTACTTGGTTTAGTTGTCTTTTCTGGTTGTTGAACATACATTATATGGACAAAAGTATTTGGCCACACCTGTTTTTCAGGGTTTGGGCTAGGCCCCTTATCTCCAGTGAAGGGCAATCTTAATTCTTCAGCATACCAAGACATTTTGGACAATGCTATGCTTCCAACTTTGTGGCAACAGTTTGGGGAAGGCCCTTTTCTATTCTATATAGGACTATAAAGATATGGTTTGATGAGTTCGGTGTGAAAGAACTTGACTGGCCCGCACAGATCCCTGAGCTCAACCCCATCCAGCACCTTTGGGATGAACCGGAACGGAGATTGCGAGCCAGGCCTTTTTGTCCAACATCAGTGCCCAACCTCATAAATGCTCTACAGAATGAATGGGCACAAATTCCCACAGAAACACTCCAAAATCTTGTGGAAAGTCTTCCAAGAAGAGTGGAAGCTGTAATAGCTGCAAAAGGGGGACCAACTCCATATTAAAGTATATATATTTGAATACAATGTCATAACAATGTAATGATCAGGCGTCCGAATTCTTTTGTCCATATAGTGTATATCTACCACTGGTATTACTTGTGGAGTCCCTCAGGGTTCTAAATTAGGACCCACCCTTTTCTCCATTTATATGCTGGCCATAGTATCAGTAAGTATAATATTGTCTTTCACTACAGATTACAGGTATTTATATTTTCATTCAAAACGATGTGACAAAATGAGGAAAAATACCCAACCACCCAAATGGTGATTTTTGATATTACACTGGATGTCTTACAAATTACAGGGTTACAGGGTTGGTACTTTGATAGGAGAAATCCAGGTGGCTGCTGGAAGTAATGTTGGTGGTAGTGTTACCTGTGGACCTAACATGAGTCCAATGACCCAGTGCAATGACAGATGACTCATTAAACCAAGGTTTTGATGCTGTGTGGTCATTAAGGATCCAGTGGAACTTATCATGATGAGTAGAGGTTCCCTAGTGTCCTGGCTAAATTCCCAATCAGGCTGTTTCAATCTGACCATCAAATAATCCTCCATTTTAATTGGCTAAATAGCTCCCGCCCTCTCCACCTCATCGGGTGGTCTGGCACAAAATGGCTGCTGTTCTTCACCCAGGTGGGTGCTACAGGATAGTTAAGATGTATTCAAGACGTGTGATTAAGTTAAGTGTAATCAGATCTTTCTTATCTTTCAGAGACACTGAGAAACTCACCCAGCCATATCCTGTGGTCTAGACCACTGCAGCACTCCTTTTCTGAGTCTAAATGGTCACGTTTGATCACATCTGCAGCTAATACAAAATGTTGCTGCAAAGCTCTTAAACAAAACAAGCAAGAGCAAATAGCACATATTACCCTAATTTTAACTCCTTTACATTGGATACCAGTTGTTTAAAGAATTGATTCAAAGATTTTATTGATTACTCTTAAGGCTTTGAATTTACCTCTCTGGTGTCTCTCATTACAGAAAGGTTTTGACTCTAGGTGACCTTGCCTCCTCTGTACAGGCCCATAAGCTATGTGAACACTTAGAGGCTAGGGAAGACCAGGCACTGTTCCTACTATTCACCTTCAAAGACCCATCATTTCAGACTTGTTGTTAATTGATTTTGATAACGTTTCATTTCCTTTTATTATTTTATTTTACTTTCTGTTCTACACTCGCATGTAGTGCTGGATGCTTATGTGTGCTTTATTGCCCTTTTACTCTTTTACAGTGCTTTTCTTTCTTGTATTGTCCTTTGGTGGAATAATAAATACATATTATTGTTGTTATTATTATTATTATTATTATTATTGTTGTTATTAGTATTATTGCTGCTCTCTGCAACCCTGTTACATCCTGTGTCCCTCTTGTTCCTCTCAACAATACCTGAGCTGATCACTGCCACCTCACACTGGATTGCAGTCTAAGCAATGCTTTGAAAAGATAGCTGATACTTATTTAAGGAACCATGCGATAGTTAAGGAGAACTCTTCAGTATTCTGAACACTTTCTGCTCTTTGATAATTAATATCAAGGTGAGCAAAAGCTAAGCAATGCGGAGAAGATCATTTGGACTAAAGTGTCGCGCTGGACTTGCAGACGCAGTTATGGCCGTCAGTTTCAAAAAGCACCTCAGGCGCATAAAATATTAATGCTAAACAAATGTAACACAGTAATTTGGTTTGAGACAATTTCATAAACGTATGTTAAACCACCTGATAAATTATGCATGGTTCTAACTTTGGCGCATAAATAAACTGGCAATTAAAAACGGGGTCGGAGGAGAATAAATTGAGCGGCGTTTTTAAGACGTTAATTATTTAAACGAAGGAGATTGCTGAACTGTACCTGCCCGCCGTTCATGTCATCCTGGTGATTAATACCGCTATATTACGGCAGTAATTCCATCAATATTATGAAGCTGTCTTTGATTTATGCTATTTCTTATTTTATTTTTAATATTATTTATTTATATATGTTCGCTGTTATGTTGCGCCATTAAAAATGCAAGGTAATTGGATTTTGAAGAGCTGCACGATTCTGATTAGCTCGGCAATAACTTTTCATCTTAATGGCACCTTTCACTCTTTCTGTACCAGAATCATCCTAGTGCTAAGAAGTATTACAGTAATCTGTTCTGCTTAGTATCTGAAGACCAGAGTCATAGTTATTTCACAGGGGTGCGAATGTAACAGGGGAAAAACTGATTTTCTTTGGCCTAAGAAATAGTCTACGCCTTCTTTTTAGACCTCTGGCCGACCGCATAGGTAGTTGTCTCACGAGGCGACTCTATCAGGTCTACTCATGCCTGAAATCAATCACTCACACTCATCAAAGGCTGCCTTTGTATTGCGAAACAGATGTCCAGCTTTGAGCAGGTTGCTCCACTCGCTCGCTCACTCACTCACTCACCCACCAACTGACTCAATCACTCCCAGACGCAGCCATTCGCACTTTCGCTCACGCATTCATTCATCCCGCCTTCGCTCTCTCCTCCTTGTTAACCGACCGACTCCGTGGCTCAGGTGTTCACGTGATCATCAGTTCTTGTGGGCGCTTTCAGGCTCTGTACGTTTGTATTGTACTTACAGGAAGTATAGATATATCAAAAATAAGAGAACAACACTGAAACTCAATAAAGTCATTGTCAATAAAATCATGCTATTAAATTCCATTTAAAACAGGAACTGTATAATCAAAACAAAGAGCTTGGAAAAAAAGTGCACAGGTATGTAGTAACAGAGTTTCTGTTTGGTCTGTTTTGAGATATAATGATAAATTGACGTGTCTGCACATGTAGGCATGCACACACATGCAAGTAATCTAAAGAAACCTTATGATGATTTCAAAAGGAAAGAATCACAGAACTGGACAAAATATACCCTTAGTCTCTGCCTGGCCAGGACAAGGACACAAAGACATAGGTTGGGCATTCAACGCTGTTGTGTAAACCACCCACCATCAGGGGGCAGTAGCACACTGTGTCAATCACAGCATCCACAGCACCCACATACATTGGCATACAGCAGACTAACCCTGACCCTCTAGTAGACCACTGAGTGGGTGTAATTTACATGTTCTCTGTTTTACACCAATATTATGCCCACATACATGCTGTGGTAAAACCTTAACAAGAGATTTATTTACATAAGTCCTGCATGATGACCATACTGCATAACTGGTACACATTGCATGTCCTTGTATGTATTTTCTTGTGGACCTAGGAACATCTCGTGGGATATGAATAAAAAATACTATTGAAATGAAGTATTGTACATTGTGCATGAGTCATTTCACTTCTAACAAAGTGACTGACAAAGTGACTGCTTAAATAGAGGAGTGGTCATTCAGTATATGGTTAAATATAGGAGTAGCCATGCAGTATTTTGTCTAAAAAGACTGTCAGCAGAACTACAAATCTATAGTTTTAGCCTTGAGGACATGGGGTTTCATCATTTGTGTACTTTCCTGTGACTAAGCATTATGGGTAAATATTTAAGAGATTAAAAACAGAAACAATAACCCATCCAGGTTTAAAATGAAAACATGTAAAAGTTAAGTACTTATACTTAATATAAGCTAAATATATGTTCTGAAATACATGCATTACATGCATTTATTACAAATACATCATATAGAGTAATACTGTATATTGCTGTATATAATTTCCAAAATTCCATGCAGTTCATTATCAATAATTTGTTGCACTCATTTCATAGCATTTTCCTAATAATTCTGTAATATATGTTTGATATATGTTTTGTTGAAAGGGAAAAAAAAATCACATTACTATGTTTAATTCCTTTTATGACATGGCATTTCATTGAATTTTGAGAAAGCAAATAAATTTACCTGAGTATGAAAAGAATGTGATAAATACTTTCAATTGATCCTATATCCCAAACCTAACAGCAAAGCAAAACATGTAAAAAATATATAAACAGAAAAAATATATTTTTCCTGTTTATATATCTTTTTTCTTTTCACATACAGACTATATGCTCATATGCAGTTGTAACAGTTGTGAGGTTCTGAGCATGCTGGCCAGTGCAGGCCTACACTGTAGGTCTGTTAAATTAAAACCAATACCAGCCTTCTTAACTTCTAAATACAAACTTAGGCATGTGAGAATTCACCATGACAATTATGCCCCTCTTAAAGTCCTATTCTCAGCTATTAAAATGTACTGGTAGCCTTAGTTCATGTTTCAGTTTATTTGTTTTTAATTTATTTTAATTTGAAGGCCATCTGGCAACACGGTGTCCATGCAGGAACAAAATCTCTATGACTATTTGTAACACTAACCGTTGTTGTTAGAATCTTGAGAGTGATTTGCTTTGTTCAAATGATATTGCATTTGTCCTGATGCAGAAGCTGCAGAACAGTATGCATGTGGATAATTATCTCATTAATGCGCAAATACCACCTTCATTACTCTCTACCAGCACTTGGCATCACTTTTTTGGATTTTTTGAAGCAAATAATGTACACATTCTATTCTATATTTGTGACTGTTCAAATCAATATCAATCAATATCAATAATGTTTTACCACAGCACACGTTAAAGGAAAATACATTGTTACTATGATATTGAGTGGCCCCATAGATATAATACATTCAGATGTCGGAGGATGAGGATAATGATACATAAATGGTAATGTTAATTGTTCTGGCCCTTAATATCACTGTTTTTCCTCTGATTATTTAAGAAAATTGCTTTCATTTATGAAATCATTTATAAAATAAAAGAAAGCCTGAAATATGTCAATTAAAAATGTCCCCACACTTCTTTTTTTTTTAAAATGAGGTCAAATGAAAGGAAGCGGCACGTTATTACTGTCACGTAGGACCAAGCTGTGGCATGTTGACGATGTTCATTATTTATGTAGATTTTGATTTAGATCTCTGGGTAGGGCACAGGAGTGGTCCCACGTCCCTGAGCAAGCACAAGGTTTTAGTGCACGTTCCCATTCACATGTGTTTTCTAGACTCCATTAAGAAACTGAATCGGGCTCTAAAGCCCCTTGAGTGCAATGTTCTGAGCGTCGCTGTTCTGTTTGCACAGGGAAAGTCTCGCTGTGATGGGACCCCGAAGTTGCATTTTCCACTTAGAAAGACGCTTTTCTGTTATGAAAGGACAACTGGGGGAGGGGGGGGGGGGGGGCCTAATATTAGCGTTAAGCATATTAAAGGCATTCGGTGTTGCCCGGTACTCACATGGAGAGGAGCATAACCACTCAAAGGAGAATAAGTTTGTTTCATTGGGTTTTTTTTAGTGGCACATTTGAGGTCTTGCTCCAGCTGAGCGGAATGTTTTGAAAAATACCACTCTTCAGCCTTACAGGCAAGTATAAGGACAATTACCACAATATACAATAAGCAGTAAATTGCACAGAGCAGAAAAAAGCTTTCAGTCACATCTTTAACCTTATCATATCTTTCATAGAACATCATGTATGTACACATTAGCTGAAAGAACTTATTTTAAAAGTTCAAAAAAGTAATCTACAAGTAGATTTTAAGTAAATCTAATCTTATTGATGTTTGTTTGGAATTAAAACCAAATATGTTCTAAATTTAAATCAAAATGAGGAAAACTATTAAAATAATTTGACAGCACATTCCAAAATATTCCCAATTTGTTATGCAGTTTCATCTTGTCATATGCAGACATGTACAGAACAGAATAAATAAAACTGAGCATTTGAGTTAAAAAGCCCCTCGAAAATACAACAGGTTTAGTTTTTTAAAATTCTCCTATTCTTCTTCTTTTACCCTGTTCACACTGCAGGGAATTTTAGGGTAGTAGCTGGTCCAAACCGGCAAATTACCAGATCACGGCCTCAGTGGGAAACCGTGACTCAGTTAGCATACATCGTATGTAATTTCCAACTGGTCATCAGCAGTCCTCTTGAAAATGTGATCTGAGGCTGGTTAGAGGTGCTGATTTGATGAGAAGTGTCATGGATTTGACCCCTAATAAAGTCTTGTCCAACAAATTCAATGCATATATAGTACAGTATATTTAAATGCATAGCCAGCTAGCTACACTTTCACTATGACCTTGGTGGAGAGTTACTAACTGACTAACTAGTTGAATTTTGCAAGCAGAGGTATATTGAGATATCTATAAATGGGGTCTTGAAAACTTGTAAACAGACTCTCAGCCTATTTTTTTTAGTTCGGTCAATTCTGTTTTGTAATTTTGGTCTACACTTCTCCCATTCAGAGTATCTGTTTGCTTGTTTGTCTCTTGAATTAGATTTGGACATGTCACCTGGTGGGGACACCCGATTTAGAAACAAGAGGCCGAAATTATCTGAAACTTTCGAAGCTAGTGCGTGTGGCAGAGGCGCCGTTTCCAAGTACAGAGTCGCCTTGTGTCCAGCTCATGCAGAGAGAGGCAGGCTTTTACCGCCCGGCTGATAATTGTTTGACTTCCTGTTCCTAGGGGACAGACAGACACGGGGGACAGGGCCAGGGCTGCTGAAAGAGCAGGCTTCCAGCTCTCCACCTTCATTTGTTCCAAACGTCACTATTGCTGGAAGCTGCCATTTTTCTGGAGCTTTCCATAAATAACAAACAGTGACATCAGATGTGGGTCCTCTCTTTCTCTCTCTCCCTGTGTGCCTCTTGGACACAGAGACTATTAAACTGCGAAGCACTTTGTCCTTTTAAGAGTGATGAATTGAACAAGTGCTACATCCTTTTTTGGGCCTGACACAGCTGAGGGATGCATGTTGTCCTTATTGCTGATTTCAGCATCCAGAGAGCAGAAGCCGTTTACTGTCCTTACTCAGAGTTAAGAACAAAGTGACCTTTGGTCAGACTGAATAGAGGCCTAATCCATATTTTGCCAAATCTGACTGTTGGGCTACTAAATGACACAGTCTGTCTTTTATAGTCATGTACACAATTGTCTTTAAGGCAAAAACAAAGTAAAAAAAATAATTTCCCTGTTTTCTTTCACCAAAAATAAGAGGTAAAGTAAGAAAGGATTTTATCTATGATGTCTGTACAAGAGGGTTTTCGATTTGATTTTATTTTATATGAATTACGGGGTTAGGGAAGGGTTTCGGTCTCTTCCAAAGGGAAAACTTTGTTTGCCTCCCAGACCACCCCCCCTCCTTTTTTTAGCATTCAGCCCCACTGTGGGAGCGCGCAGGGGGGCTGTCGTCACCCCGTTTCCATCCAGCTATGACCCTGCCATCCCACCGCAGGATCAGGGCCCCTTTCAGCAGGTGGCCCGGGCCGTAAAGTTCCCGCCGGCGAGCCGCCACAGGAGGGGTGACACGTTTACGACGACCACCCGTCTAAAAAACAACCGATCCAGATCAGCCAAGCGAGCGCTGGGCAAAACCCTCCGCGTGGGACGCCTGCGAAAAGGCGGACAGCGCACGGGCCCGGCGCCAAGCAAACCGCAGCTCCGAGCTTGACGGGGGTGGTGGACTCGCCAAACGCCCTTCTACGATTTAGGCTACTGTGGTGTAAATTGTGCACTAATCCTCAGATGTGGAGATACCGGGATTTGTTATTGATCAAGGAAAGGTGTACTTTCTACTGTCCACAAAAAATAGACTGTAGTTAGATGGCAGCATGGTAACACGGTCATGTTCACATATAATGGTTGCTGTTGTCTTTGGATTCTGAAGGTGCAGATTTTCACTTCGGTGAATGATGCCTGGTGCGTCATATTTGCTTGGAGGTACAAACCATGCCTACCTCGGTGTTCTGTGGGAACATGCCCCAATTCCTGTTGCGGGCTTTCAGTGTCTGACCCTGTGTGTTATTTCCTCTTTCATAAAAGCAGCTTGGAGGGGGCACTCAAAGATGATCTCCCGGCCCAGCTCCACCTCCGACCTGCAGGCCTCCTGCAGCCTGGTACAGAGAGGGAAGGCGCCAGGACTCTAAATCCTGTTATCCCGATAAAAACACGACAAAATGAACCACAACCTCACTCTTTGTGTTAGTCCCATAGTGGGTGCCGGGTTTCAAAATGTGCTATTTATGAAAAATGGGGGTTCTCATCACCCTGGAACTCACATAATATGCAGCCAAAAAAAGAACAAAAAAATTCAAAGTACTGTAGTCGCCTACTTAGATTTACTGTATTGTCATTTATGGGAACGGTATTCATATGAATCGTCGCGAAAGAATGGCCGCTCTTAGGGCACTGAATTTAACCCTATTCATAGTGGCGTAGCATAGTGCCCGTTCCAGTAAATCACCTCCCGTCCATCTTTCCCAGAGCTCCGTGTGACGGATGCCCCGCTAGTTTGTTTCTAACTGCCAGCGGGTCCCTAATCCCTCCTAATGGGGGTTGTCATCTCATCGCTAATTTAAACCCTCCGACCACTAGCCTCGGTGCACCTGCCGAGGCTAATCCCGCAGCCGGGACACCGGGAGAAGCAGCGAGTGACAAGCGCCTCTCCTACTGTCACCAGCTCGGCTTGGGACACCTACGCGTCGGGCACAGCCGTCCAGCTCCACGGCAAAGCCGAAAACTTTCTGATTTCCCGTCCTCCTCCTATATTAATCTCCGTACGTGTTTAATTACGCTTTGAAAGCCGCTCACCGCACGCTGGTTTTTTCACGCTGTGCTGGCTGCGGAAGGTTCCAGATTTTCAGATGCTTATTGTTTAAGCACAAATACCCATCAATATGACATTGCTGAAAAAGATCTTTTTACAGAAAGAAACCTATTTCTGGAGCCAAACGGTTACTGAGCTACCGCCTACGTGAAGAGTTTGCAAACAGTTTAGTATGAAATGGTATTCAATAACCTAAGAATTCCCACATTGTAGGTAACAGAAAAGCACATTTTATCACCAGTTTGTATAGTAAATATTTTAAAACGTATCAGCATAAATATATCTTAAAATGCAGTCATGTGTTCTGTTTTAGATTTTGCAGTGTTTAAGAAGTCCATAATGGGAAAAATATGCCCTTGAAAGTACATCGAAATATTTGCAGATCAGTTATGGCTCAGAAGTCATATTGATCTTGGAGTCCTGATTAAAGTTATGTGTCCCCTGATAAGAGTCCTGTTTATTTAGTGAATAATCTCTTAGAAATACTAACTGCTATGCAGTCACAAATATATTGTATATTTTCATACTGTATATGAATAAGCAATGTTTCATCTGGTAAATAATGTCTAATGCAATTGCTGCTTTAATTCCTGTCTAATTTTGTTCTTTGGGAACCACTTATTTTCTGGTTAAAACTGTGAGCATAAGAGAAGACATACGTTGGTTAGATGTGTGTGACAATGCTTTGATATTTCAGTTTGATTTTCTTTTTAGTAAACACTGATCTCTAAAGTGATTCATTTATCATTCAACATAGAAATATCTGGATAAGAACTGGGAGAAATCCCTGCTGACAAACAGTAAAAATGTAAGAGACATTGGTGTCAGTAGTGGTGTATTCAAACAAGAATATTTCCCTTCATCAAATATTCTGTATTTAAATTGCAAAAGTCTTGTATATCTTTGCATAGTAATGTATTCTACACATTCAGAAAAAATGTAACGTGTCATCTCATTAAAAATTTAGTAATACAGTGAGTGAGATCTATTAAGCCTTTAGATTGACTCGCAGTCCTGCTGTGGTATCTCTACTGCAGGTCATATAGAAAGCTAATCATAAAGCTATTTAAAAACACACTTACTTTATCAAATAAATATCTAACAATCCTCAGCTATCTATCAGCCAAAGACAGAAGTGGACATCAGTATGACAGTGCTAGTGGAGCTAAATGGCACAGCTACCTCTTCACTTTAAGCCTTTTCCTCTGCCGGGATCATGGACAAAAGAGCTTCTAATTAAGGTCACAAGGGAAAGTACTTCATAACTTTTTAAGTGGTACCCCAAACTGCTGCACACGCACCCTTTTGTTTGGGGAGTAGCTCATCTATCCTAATTGACCTTCTGGGACTGTTTCGGAAAACCCTGGGTAACCTTGGAGCTTGTAAAAACAAACTGACAATGAACCTTTGGTGTAGATTTACATTCATTGTAACTGAGACACAGATCTAAATAACTCCCAAAGCCCCCAGAGAACAAACCTCTTCTAATATACCACACATAAAATCCTCTGTGAGGTATCTCTGTATATGTTCACATATGAATTTATACAGTGCAAATGTGCATTGTAGCTCTTAAGCATAGCTGATGTGTTTGGTTTAAACCTCCAGACTACAGGTCCATTTTCAAAAGTATTATTGTTGTTTATTTTTATTAATATTGTTGTTCATCTGCTCTCTGTTCTTTGCAAAGGCCAAGTTCTTTATAAACACATATATAAAAACTGACAACTAAATACAATATGAAGTAACTATTGGCACCTTCATATATATGTTTTTACACCCTTTCACATAGAGAAGAATTGGTCTTAATGTTGTTATTGAACTGGTCAGACATGTTACAATGTTTTGGTAAGCACAAAAGCATGTTTGTGGCTTTCTGTGTTCAGCCATGAAAGGGTGTGTATGTTCATGCCGGTCCAAGGTCCTGTGGGTATGAAGGGAATCCTGCCCCCCCAGGGAGAGACGTCATTGTCACCTAGCCCCCAGACCCTGTCCGCCAATCACCCTCTAATCCCCGGGCCCATTGTGGAATCAGACCCAGAACGAACCAGTGAATAGACCGGCACTTGACCCACCGTCCCTGTCCGTCCCAGGACGGCTTGTTCCCTCCCCTCCTCTCCCCAGTCAATACTTTACCCCTGCCTCTTTTTTGGGCATTGCGAGGCCGCCGACCCTAATGACCTTTGTGACAACCCATCCATCAGTTGGCAATTACAACATCTGCCAGTGTGACAAAGACGCAGGCAAAGATGGGCCCGGCACGGTTCTCGGGCCGCCCCCTCTCGCCGATCCCTTCATTATGTCCAAGGGGATGGCCGTGGCCCCTGCCCTGACACTCACATGAGCATATTGACAGCCACCACAAACGCTGCAAAACAAATGGATCACGCCCACCTCTTTAGATCAACGTCAGGATACGCCTTTGAACACTATGAAAGAGACCGTCTATAGGAAGAGTAGCCAATCAGCCGACACCCCCTTGCCTAACTTCAAAGGAAAACCGATATTAAAATGAGAACGATTTTGACACATACACTGCTTTTTTCAGACACCTTTGCCTACGCTTTGGCCACTATATATGACAAGTAGTGGAAAGGCCGATTCCGACGATCTGTAATGATTTTAACAGCTCCCTCCTTCCTCCAGTGGAATGAAATCATTCTCAAATTACAGAATGATTCCTCTCTCTGTCATTCTCTGATGAGACTTCTCTGATTCTGGGTAAGAGTTTTAGCGCACTTGCCTTGCAGATCCATCATACTTCCAGAATTCCACCACCAAACACTTAGCCCCATTGTTCCAATGCAATCTAATCCATTGTACTAAACTGAACATGTGATATTTTTTCCGAAGAAAAACCCCCAGTCCACTTCAAAGCACAATATTAGAGAATTAAATGAATGGGTTTATGCTCCTTTCTGCGGCACTTCCATTTATCTTAATGTGACTCATGTAATTCACTCAGAAAGGTATTCTTTCCATTGGGTTGGCCAGTGGACACTGAAGGCCACTTCAGAGGGAATTACCGTGTAAAACATACAAATGAACCGACATGTGTTATGCTAAAAAATAGCACAGCGCTTCTCTCCGAGCAGACCATGGATCGCCTTCATTCGTGGGCTGGATCCATTAGCAGACGGCACCTCGAGACGGTCCCCCCCTCGCGGCGGGCCGAGGCTCTCTTTCTCCCGCCCCGTCTGAGGGAAGCGGTGGAGAGGCAGAGCGGCGTGGTGGGCAGGGGCGGCGGACACAATGCCAGAGGTCGCGGGACGTATTGATCCGGGGGGGTCCGGGCGGTCTCGGGTATTATGGCCCTTTCTTTGGGGGTTCCGCGCACACACTGAGCCATAGAAACCCCCCGCGTTTGGAGTCTCATTGTCTCCCCCCCTCCCACCCCTGTCCAGCCCCAGCAATCAGAGGATTTACACTTTGATGTTGAGCTGGGAAATAGAGCTCTTAGGAACTGGGGGCGGGGGGGTTGACCTTTAACGGGACCAGATTACAATCCACGCTCACTGCTTGTTATGTGTCTGGGGTACAGTGATGCTGGGTATGCTTGTTTGGGGGTGGGGGCTGTGGGGGTGGTGGTGGTGGAGGGGGGGGGGGGGGGGTAATGTGATTTTTTTGTGTGTGTCTCCACCCTTTTTTTTGGAACAGACAAAAAATTTTAAGTATTGGCGGTATTAGGAGTGGTGTACGTGTGTGTCTGTGTGTGTAAGGGGTGGGGTGTTCCTGGACTGCAGCACTCCTTTTTTTGTCAGTAATCTCACCCAAAATGAGCTCCACTGCAAACACTGCATTGTCCCATGTATTCCATAATGGTAAATCTGTCTCCAATTCGAAAAACAAGAGAGGACACAAAACTATATGCAAATTATTTGACATAAAGGCATGTCTGCATATGTAAAAATATATACTGACAGATTTTTCAAACAGACAACGTTTTCAAAATTGTAACAAAAAGTAAAATAACAGTTCATTTAAAAGCAATGCTAAATTGTTGCTATATCGAATCAACACAATTTTACTTTTGTGTTTTAATATTAAATATTATTTTTGCAATGTATGGCAGTATTTAGTTATACTGAATGACATACTGTCATTACTGTCAAATTACTGTGTAACTGGACATGGGACTGTCTGATACATACTGCACACACACACACACACACACACACACACACACACACACACACAGAAAGAAATGACTCACGTCTCACATCCCACACACATATTAAAGCAAAACAATTTTACTGTGTGCATCATCACATAAGGGATAGATCAGGCACAAATTCATTCATGTAGGAGGTAATACACATTGGAAATATATCTGTTTCACTTATTTTTCTCCTTCCGGAGGAGAGGAGGAAAGTGGTTGCTCTGGGTCTGGAGATAGGAGGGCAAGTATTTGCTCCCTCTCCTTATTAGATAGTGGCATTTATAAAATTATAAAACTGAATATGAATAAAACAAATTAATATATATTATATGTCTAAACATTTGAGAAAATATCTAAAAACCAGATAAAAATAGCTGTTGTTATTAAGGATAACGGAAGACATTACTGTATAACAGAAAAGTTTAGTTGTGCTGAATGAAAATGCGATACCAAATGGCGATGATTTCCTAATAAAACACATTCATCAGGCAATTACTTAACCATCTAAGTAATGAAATGACCTTGATCTTTAAAGTTTATCTTTTTTCATACTCAATATAGTATTAAAAAAATATTTATAAAGGTTTTGTAGGCACTGAATGACATGTGATCTTGGTTCAAAGGCTACCAGAGAGCAAAAAATGTGAGTCAGGGGGTCCTTCTCAGTCATGTCACATCCTGTCCTATAACCATGTAACCATCTTCACGTGAACTAGTCCAAAATGACTTTTTATATTTGTTATGCTGGATGACATTTGATGAAATCTGTGTTCGTGGACAAAATTTTTCAAGTGAATATCATTACCTCCAATATTCTTTTGATGTGTTGTTGTAGACCCTGATAAAATCATGCTTAGGGATTTCATTTATAGTTTTATTAATAATTTTACTAATAATAACCATTTTGAACACTTTTGTTAAGATTTTGCTGCAGACAGTTATGCTGTATATCATTTTTACACTTCTCTATACCTCCCTAAAAATATTGTTATTTGCCATAAATTCTTCTATCGGTCAACAATGAAGTGAGAGCAGAGTAACCTAAAAAAGTTTCTCTGTACTTATACTTTCATCTGAATCAGGATACACAAATTACCACATCTCGCCTTTGACCCATAATGTATAATACGGGAAGCTGAAAGGTATGACAAGATACAGCAGAGAAAATAACCACTTGTCTCTATGCTAAACACAAGGCTAAATGCAGTTTGCAATGACAGTGTTTTCAGTGCTGAGTGTCTTAACCTTCATGCCGTTGCTTTGTCATGCCAGAGGACTGTAATGTATGGACGGCCCACTCTATTCCCATTGGCCTCTGCATTGCTGCTGTCACTGCCTGCAGGATTTAGAACCCCACTGACACAGCAGGTCCACTTGTTTGGCGGTGTGTCTCAACTGCGGCGGTCCACAGAGGGACGCTAACCACGGGATAGCGTCACGGTACGCCGATGGTCTCTCTGCAATGGTACGCTTAAAAAAAAAAGAGAGAGAGAGGAGAAGACCTCAAAGCCGTAGCCACTTAATTCAGTAAATATCTTGGGAGAACCCACCTGAGAGTACTCAGGCTGCCTGTGGAGACTTGACCCACCATCAGCATTATGGAGACATTACTCTACAAAAAAAAACACTCAGCCCATTTCCCTCCAGAGCACACGGTATGAAAGAAGACTTTTTTTTCTACATGAGGAACATACACTTTACTTGTAAATGGTGTCATTGCACAGAGGAATATACATTAAACATGCATGCCATACTTTTGGTGTCATACAAGGAAAACACATCAATTCTGAAAATAAGTAGCATGAACAGCGGGAAGTGATTCAACGTGTGGATGACTACAGTCATAGAAATCCTTGATCAATAGCTTTGTTATTATCTGTAAACAGTAACTGAAACACTATCAATAAATAACTTTTGATATGAGTGACTCATTGACTCATTTCAGAAGAGTGTACGCCCATTGTTGTGAAACCCCATCAGCAGATGATGAGAGATGCATGGAAGTTACATGGTTTGTTGCATTGACACCATTTTGTGGATGTTTTCTAGGTTGATGGGCATAAGGCACAAGCCCATTCCCAAAGAATGGGGAGAGTGACAATGCATTACACGAAGAGGAACTCCCATACAAAAACAGATCCATGAAATATTAATATGATCTTTACTCCCTGGCAGGAATTCACAATCACTGAGGGATGTGGAGAGCTTGCTCACGTTTGATTGATGGCTAAGAGACACAAGGCCCATGTCCAGCTGCATTATGGGTAAATTGTAACTGGGCCAGGGCTTGAGCAGTTTCCAGCTGGCTTCCAACAAACACAAAAACCTATAAAGGATATAACATCTCAGTCTCTGCTTTCACGGAAACCACAGTGTTCCAGTGTATTATATGATGAACTATGTTTGTATATTACATTTACATGCAGTTTTTAACAAATACAAAAAAATAAGTGTGCACTTTTAAGGGTACACTGGAAATATTTCTGAACATCAACATTTTGGTTGATTCTGCATGCCTCACATATCTCTTGCAATGGCGTCATTTGCGCCAAGTTCTTCACATACAGTTCTGAAACAACGGAATTCGGGCTCAATATCATAATCTTCCCGAGTCATTTGTCACAGCGCATGACAACAGAATGCTGTCTGCTCGTGAGCAAGAATGCTAAAAACTTTAATGCAAAGCAGCCTCCAACTCCTACGTCTGACTCGACAACATATTTCTTTTCCACAGGAGGTGGTTATGACAAATTAGAAGTCTAAAAATGTTCCGAGGGTGAGAAGCCTCCCGCTGTCGCCGTGGAGATGGGGATCAGCTTTCCGAGCGGCATGGTCTCTTGGCGCCACTAAGAGTTGCATATGGTCATCCGCATGCTGCACCTAAATCTGCTCAACGTTTCCACCCAGGGTCCCCGGTATTTACACGAAATAACCGAACTGTCATGCGCTTTTATTTTTCAATCTCAACACTCTCCCAGCACAGCCTTATGGTATAATAATGTTTGCTTCGCTATACATTTGTGTGATGACCCAAATTTTTAAAAAATATAGAGTAAATTGTGGCAGAAAATATAATCAAACTATAGGAAGGGCACAGCATTAATCAGTCTTTAAATGTTAATGTGTAGATGTGGATATTGGGTCAAGTTCTATAATCGGTGCCTTTTGAAAGCTGACCCTTCTTTCTTTGTTCCTTTTTAGGGCGTATGTATTGTTTCTCCTTTGCTGTGTTCTGTGTTCTGGGATTTTTGTGTGTAAAAAGAACTGCGCGACCGCTTGAATTTGTCCTTTCCTGCATGTGGTTTAATAATGGAAAATACAGTGTAATTATGTCTTTCCGGGACCCCTGGACCAAGCTGAGCGTTTTGAAGGGATTAGTGGCCATCAATGCAAAGACTCACCACGACAGATGCCCTCTTGCTTTCGGTATGGGGGGGGGGCTGCTCGTCAAGGGCAACAGCGTGTTGTTCTGTGAGAACGCCACAGCAACGAGGAAAATCATGACCTGAATGATCTGGATACATGGATTTTAGACCGAACATCGTGTCAACGGGAAACAGCCTTTGGGAATATTTTTTTGCAGGGGCATGAGTATTATCTGTGTAACATGCATGGCACACACATAAAGGACTATTTACAAAAATAGTGACAAGTGGTCATAGCTGAGCATTTTAGCGAAATGTCCAATTGAAGCACTCCGTTCAAGGGTCCCCCAGTGCTGGTCTACTTCGAATTCAAACCTACACCCTTGTTATAGTCCAGTTGTTGAGTCATTGCATCGTATAAACTCTAAAACTGTGAAGCAGTACGGGACACATCCCACAGTGATGGAGACCTAAAGTGAATACAGGGACACAGCGGAGGGCTCTTTTTACAGGGTCGCCCGCACGGTGGGCTCGTCACCGACCTAGCGGGACCCGGACACTTTGAGAGATGTTAGAGCGCTGCAGAGAGTGCGCGGGTAGCTCACCGCTGATCTGAGGTCAGCGCTGATGGACGCAGCGAGGTGGCGGCCGGCCTCTGCCAAAGCACCTGGCGTTTCTGCAGAGAGGCATCTGATGTCATTACCCGCCCGGCCGGGCGGCCTGGGTCACCTGCTGGCTCACAACTGCCTTGTGTAGAGTACCTGAGGGCTCGATACGGACAGAGGGTGTCTGATCACATGCACATTCAGACTAACACACACTTAGGGAAATGCTGTTCTCTCTGACATGAGCCTTCTTTTAAAACAGCACACGAGAGCCCACCACATAACGCCCACATTTGCTACATGACTGTATTTAACTATTTTAATTGATCTCGTCCCTCCAGCTGAGCATCTGAGTACAAAATTCTCTGCAGTGTAATTTACTGTAGAAATAATCACTGTAAAATAATTTGTGCATTCACACTCGGGTATCAGTCACTGGCTCTTTTGTTCTAATATAGAACACAATTTAGAAAAATTCACCAGATATTGTGGCTGCATTTCTTGTTGTCTTTCTTTGTGAATGTGCACAAGAAGTAGCTTTACATCAGTGAGCCCAGCCACTGGGTCAAGTACACTGGCCTCTCCTTGTTTTGAAGTGAATAACATTCAGTGATATGATTAATTATAATTAATTATTACCATAAATAAAACAGCATATCAGAATTTTCCAGGACACAGAGCAAGAATAGCATTTGTAATTCTTAAAATAACTCAATGACCTCTTATTATAACTACCATAAGTTGCTTTAGTATGAGAGCATAATGTGGTTTTATAATGCATTATTTGCTCTATGACTGTTGACATAAGTGGGGATAAGTGGCTACAAATGTTTCTGAATGCTTATGACTGCTTATATTCTCTGATGTCAACCAAAAAGCATTCAGAAACGATTCTTACCATTGGAACACTACATAAAAATATCTAAAAAAATATGCGAACAGACATAACTATCAAGATTGCAGACAACTGTCCTAGGTTGTATTATGTCATCCCTCACATTATAAGTGACATTATGATAACATACCAGAATGTAGTTATAGTATAACTTGTGATATAAATGGTTATACATGCTACAGCAGCCTATGTTGGCTGACACACATTTTAGGGGTTTACAAAAGTGTTATGCAGTGCACAAACTTTCATGTTCGAATTATATAGGTCCCTTCATAGAAAGTGCTATTGGAAATGCGTTACTGAATGCCGTTCTGTGGGATATCAAACTAACAATGCTATTAATAAGCAAATAATTCCCATATAATGAACCCACTTGTTTAAGAATCCAATGCAAAACAAGACACAAGAGGAGTCAGCATAACTGCCCAAGGTGCTGTGCCAACAGCACAGCAACCTAGATTCAAATCCAAAAGGTAGCGAGTTCAAAATGCAGAAGGAATGTAGCTGTTGTACCCGTAAGCAAGGTACTTAATTTCAATTACTTTGCTAAATATCCAATTGAATAAATTAATATTGTATAATATCTATTTTTCTATGGTGTACAACTTACAGGTCCATAAATATATGCTGTGTAAGTCGTTTTGTAATGTAACGGCATAGTTAATGTCCCTCAACCTATGAGTACTGGGCCTTTATCATTATATAAGCTGTTTCCATTCTTGCTGCAACAAGGGTTTGACAGAGCGTTGCTGTCAAAATGGCTCAGCTGAACAGCATGTAAAAGCATTCATTTCCTAAGCACGCACAGTATTTCAAGCTAATTGTTCGGTTAGTTATTGTATTTCTTCTGAAGCACAATCATTTCTGTTGTTTTTCATGCTTTTTCTTTCCCCTTTTTCACTCCATTCTGGAATCGTTGACTGTACATCAGGTTCACTTCGCTGTGGTCTGCAAGACTTATTAGCCTTATTTACATGTAGTATAACTATGCGTTATGGGTATTGTGATTTGGTGACATTGGGATGTATGGTAGCGTACATACTTGACTTCCCATAGTTCTGTAGGTTGTCAAGGTACATATTAGCACAAGTTTACTTGTAGTGCTTGAATGGTGTTGTGCTCATACTCACTGGCCTGGGAGTGTTGCTAGCCAGACAAAGCCGGTTTGTTCCGCCACCATGGGCTCCCGGTCATTCTCTGCTGACGCCACAGCTGTGTCCGCACCTGGGCCGTGGGGCGCCTTAACCGAAGGAGCCCCATTTTGTTTTTGAACCAGTGAATGCAGATTCTGTTTAAACTGTTAATGAACTGTTAAACACTGCATGCCAGTCTATATTCTTTATGAGTCTGTCACACAACCTGCTGGGGCCCATGGGTAATGGAAATATACAGTGGCCTGGAAATCTGTGTATTTTTTTCCAGTTTCAACTGCATGCCAAACATCTCTTAGATCATCACTCTTGACCAGATATATTTAACCGATTAGTTTAAGACTCATTAGACAAGCATTGGCTTTTCACCCTGGGATGAATTACAGAGGGTACAGTACAGCCATTCCCACTGTGCTAATGGATCCCAGGGGATGGAGTTCTAATAGGAAGAAGGTCCTGTTTCCTTTGACCAACAGAGGCCTTTACACTTACTCACCTTGACTCTTATATCTGCCAAGCAGCATTACCCCGACTCTAATCTGCATTTGGCCTCTGCCATGCAAACTGCCCGCTGAGTCAAGCTCTCTTTGACCTCCTTGGAAATGTTTCTCTTCTGGATGTATTTGTTATGCATCTTTGTGGTTTTGATGCTATGTATTAGTTATGGATCAATTTACTTGCGCCCCCAGCAGAGGGACTGGCAGGGTTAAAAGCTGCCTGCTCTCCAGCTGAACTCGAAAGCCATATCAGTATGTAACTATCTGCTGAATGCCAAACACATTGTGAAAACAGCAATTTTCATGACAGGGCAAAAACTGCACCTTCCTCTCCTTTTCAGATTCTCTTTTCTATCAGATGAAATTGTTGGATTCAGGAAATTATTCAATGCCTCCTGGAGCACCGATGTTTTCTTTGGAGAGCATGCAACGCGGTGTTTATTTGCCTTGCAAGGCACTTTTGCATCTCATACATTCTGCTAGCTGTTTCTACGGCTGGAGTTGTACTGAAGGGAAGGAGGTAAAGCAATCGGCTCAAAAGTGCAACAGCAGCACCCACTCTGAGGTGACAGTCCCCAATTCTCAGCTCATCTGCTGCACTGTGGTCCACGTACACACACACACACACACACACACACACACACACACTACAGATGAGTGCCTTTTAAAAAGTCAACCATTCTGAGTTTTTCTACCATCCATACTATGGGTCCTTCTTGGCCATTTTGTTGAGCTTCTGTTTGTTTTGCCTTTTTTCCCTTCCTTCTTCTTTTAAAATGTGTTCTGCTGCTCCCCAGTCAGGGGCGACCCCCTACTGAAACCGTTTGCTGTGGTCAAAGTCACAAACGCGTTACCGAAGAGGTTAAAAGGGTTCGAGGGAAATAAACAGCCACTGTGGAGTTCCCCGGCTATTATGGAAATATCCCAAGCCCCTGAGAAGGAGAATTGATTGACTACGGGAAATATCATAATCTGCTTTCAGCCATTCCCCTGACCCCAGAGGCAAACCCTCCCATACCATCCCCTCCCCCCTATCCACCCCAGCTTCTCTGTAATCTTTAAGTGCTGTCACCAGGAGTGCCCCCCCGCCCGAAGACTCAGTGGGCATGGCGGAGCAAGACCCCCTTCCAGCACGGGGGGGAGGGAACACGCCAACGCGCACATCTGGATCGCATTGGGGCGGCCGTGCCGCGCCGGGGCCGAATGAGAGGGCCGCCCTGGCCCTCCGCTGGGCGCTGGGGTGAGACCCCAGGCCCCGGCGCACCGCGGAAAGGGGCTCTCCATCACTCCGGCTCCAGGCTTGACAGGCCGGGCTCCGGGGCCGCGGCGGGGGGTCCCACCGAACGCAAGCCGCTCGGGTCCCTGGGTATCCGGTGGCGGCTGCGTGGATTATCCCAGCAGTCACCTGTCCGAGGGCATCGCCCTGACGGACGGCCCGCCCGCTCCCGCGCCGCTGACGTAAATCGTGGAATCCGCTCAATTCCACCAAACGGATTCTGGAGGAGGTAATTCTATACCTTTGCACATGTGCAGGGTTTTGCCGGATGTCTTGTGGTGCCCGGAGATGTGGTCGGCATTAGGCTGACAGTCAGCGCCGCTCCATGGACTCTTTGGCTGCTCTCCTTTGCATATCACACAGTGACAGGAGACATAATCTTTTCTCCTCCACTAGATGAGAAAACAGTCTTGTGTGAGGGACCACGCCTTTCAACAAAGGGTTAAATGTATGTGCAACACAAAGTATTGCAGTGAAACAGAAATATCTAAGGTCAACAACAAGAGGAAGATCTCTCCTGTGAGTGTCAGGTTTATCTTGAGAGGACGACAAAGAAAATGACCCCTGTTTGCTTAGAGAAGTAACTTGAATAGCCATTATACAACACAGCTAAGTTACATATTAACATTTTAGCAACTTAAGACTGAGATTTGTCAACCAAAACCAAAAAAAATCACAGAAGGCCAATAAATTGAAGAAGCAAAACTTTTTTTGTCTGTTGTTTTGTCCAACAAAGCAGAAGGAAAACTTGGTTTGTCAGACTTGCAATCTCAGCACACCTACAACAACAGATGTGAAGGATAAGCTTAAAAGTTACTTTGCTTGTTAGATATCCAAGGTACGCATGTGAGATACCATAAAGGCATTGTTCGACACGCTGGAGTGCACCCATTGTGCTAAAACCCCCTCCTCCATAAATATCTCCAGGATAATCATTTCTCCCACGGCAAAAAAAGGTCACATCTTTTCTTCATCATTTACCGCCGATTCCCGCCAACGTTTCCCACCTTCCTCCTCTGCGTAGGTCCATCGCCGAGCGACCAGTCAGGTTGCCATGTCAGGCCTCCGTTTAATAAGGGTAATTTATTAGTGTCGGCTCTAACGACCCATTTACTTCCTGAAAAGAAAAGGTCAGTGATGGAGATTCGGGGCTACAACAATGCTGAGGATGGAGCGGCCTGTCTGAACCGCATTTATCAGTGTCACTCAGCCTTCATGTGAAACATAGACTCGGTTGACAAGAGGCAGGTTGGCTTCATGCTAAGGTATATTAAGCCTTGAATAGGTTTAATTAGCGGATAATCAATGCTCCTAATGCTGTTGCGAGATGCTAGTATATTAATAGGCCTGTCTTTCCTTTCAAAAGAAACGGTCTTTTTAAAAATGGCAGTGTTGAATACTGATGTACTTTGGGATTCAGCAACTGAAAATTGATTTAAAAATGTATATTACAGATATATATACACACACATACACACACACACACACACACACAAATTTATGATGCTGGTATTTTGTATTCAAGAAACAGATAGTGATTTGCAAATGAAGCAAACTTCATTTCCACTCCTGTGGCATAAACCCTTTTATAAAACATATGTTGCATACTTACTGTACATATGTTATATGGAGGTAACCTTTACACCAAAAGAAAATATTTTATCAGCTACAAAATTACCCCTCGTGTTACCCACACATTACTCACCACTAAGGCTCTTACTGTACCTGAGGGTGATTGTGTGCACTGAAAACAATCAGTCAAAGGCATCTTGAGTGTAACGTATAGGACAAAAAGTTGTATCCATCTACATATAACCTTTGTAGGACTGGAGTTCATGATGAAAGGCCATTAGGGGGATTCATATTGTTTCTGCTGGGGGATGCAGCCAGCACAGCGAGGACATGCTACTTAGCAGTTCAGCACAGCTTCCTCAGTCTCCAGTCCTCCACATACTACTGCTGTTGATGCCCAGAGCTTTATGTCTGTCCGTCTGTCTGTCTGTCTGTTTACCTATGTATGCATTGTGACAGAGCTGGCCCATGCTCTACACATAAATTAACATTCTGTCTGTGTGTCTGACTGTTTATCTATGTAATTATCGCTCTCTCTATCAGTGTAGCTATCTACATACCTATCTGTCCATCTGCTTGGCAGCCTATCTATAAATTTATCTATTTGTCTATCTATCTAACTGACTTGATCTGTCTGTCTATTTAGCTTTCTGCCTGTCTTTCTGTCTGGAAAGACTGAAGAGCTGTGTCTTTCCTCAGCACATCTGTGTAGGTGGTGGTATACCTACACTGTCTACATTGACCAAGACTTGGCTTCCTAATAAGCAGTTTTGACCCAGGGCAAAGAAGACCTCATAGGCAACAATGGCATGGTTGAGACTCTCGGTGTCTGATTCAAGCACAGACACACAGAGGAGCATGCGTGTACGTGTGCACGCACACGCGCACGCCCTCACACGCTGGGGGACAGTGCTCTGGATCACCCCTCTCTCCACACACTCCGCTGCTCCGTCAGAGGCGAGGAGAGCAGAGATTAGCAGACCTCAGCGGCCGCGGTGCGGCTGGCTCCCACCTGTCACTGAGGCCTGACAGACAAGGTGGTTGAACAGCTTCTGCCTCACCTGCTGTGGCAGGGCGGCATGGCTTTCTATAAGTAACTCCACAGAGGAGGACCGAGTTTTCAAACACGCGTAAATAACACTGCTGCACATTTTCACCCCACACACATACAGCACGTACACATGGGCATGCCTATATCTTAGGCATAACGTGTAGAAGATTGTGATGAAAACATATTATATGCAGACCTTCTTGAAGGAAATACATGCAGCTGTGTCTCTGAGCAGACCCTCATTAGCAACAGCCCCATATTCATGCATTTCAAATGAGTCATGCTACAGCTGAAAGAGGTAAAGAGTGGGTAATATATTGATGAGTGTGGAAATTTTCTTTGAAGAAAAAAAAGGGGCTATTACTTCATTATCACAGCAGGTGGCACTGTGTGTTTCCACCAGATGCAAGTATACCATTGCCAGAAGAAATTCTTTGGAAATGGTCACTTTTATGTTATTACCTCATTGTTTTATTGTGGACAGCATTATTCATTTTTGGTGGTTACTTGTATGATTTTAATTAATCAATATGTTTATTTTGTGCTACTTTCAGTCGTTTAAATCCTTGACAGCCTGAGATAAACCATGTTCAGATTTTAGTTTTTGCTTCAGACTTTATAGACATCTAGACATCAAACGTCGGTCTGATATAACACAGACCATGCACACCATCTCCCGGGCTGCCACCTCATGAGAAGAAGAAGCAGTCAAGTTATTTTTCTTGACTGTTGTTCGGTTTCTATTTGTTTATAAATTTCAAAACCCTTTTTTTCTGCTGGTATACAAAACACAATTATCCCTCTTCCTCTGTTGTTCTTTTTTCCCCCCCTTACTACGAGGGGAGATGATTTCTGTGTGGCGACAATAACCCGGGACACGGAGTCAACTTCAAAGTGAGGGTGGTACGAGCTGAAAAGAACAGGCGCAGCTGCCACTGCCGTCTCTAAATTGGGTAGCGGCTCAAAGCCCGGACTCAGCTGCCGAGCGGCATAAAGACACAGGAGGAAGGCGCGGCCCCCAAAAAAGAAGCGGCTCTCCCGACGCGGAGCACATCAAAGCGAGCGCGTTCGGGACGCAGCGCAGAGGGTTCCGCGCAGCCGATTGCCTGGCTGAGTTGCATTAGTTTCGTTCTCACAAGCTCTCGCCCCATTTTTTTTTTCCTGTCTGGCCTTCACGCTTAGATTTTTGGACTTTCAGATGTCTGAAAAGAACGCTGAGACAAGCAAGTCCTGGTTCGAGAAGAGTTTTGATACGCAGCGCCATGTCACTTCAAAAGACTTCTCTGAATCATTATTAGCCGAAAGAGAATGTCGTTGCAGCATCGGACGACTGCACTCATTTGAAAATTGAACATGATAATGTGAGCATGATAATTGTGTTGAGAGTTCAGTTAAATTAAAATCTTAAAAGCAATTTAGAATAATGGAAAACATTTAGAATTGCATTTCATTAGGCTACATATTTTGATTAAATGATTGCAAAATATGAAAATCTGAAGCAATAAAATGCGACACAATCGCAGGTCTGAAGGAAGGAGCAAATTTAATGAAGCAGCAGTATTACAACTGATAGAGTATTTTGTAGGTTTGTGCCACTTTTGCTGATAGTTAGCCTTTATTCAGCCTCATATGAGACGGAATTGGAAGATAAAACCTTAAACTAAAAAATAATGTGTACAAGTCTCAAAATCCGCCAGTTTTGCCTCATTGCCCCCATGAAGTCAGTATGAAATGTATGAAATGGGTGCTTTTAGTGCCAGATTTCAAACTGCATCCTGAGCAGTTTACAGCCAGCTCGGAGTTTGTGATTGTGCAGTAGAACGGAGCTAGTGAATGACCGGTATGACACATTCACCGTATGACACATTCACTTGTGCGTAAGGCTTGATGCACTCTACATGCGTACACGATGACCGCACAGTTCACAGGCGTCATCTCTGGAAACGTGCGTCGCAAACATCAATTTGCAACGCCAATCTCTGTGCTGAAACAAAAATATCCTTCAGTACCCTTACCAGAGTCAATACTTATTCTTTTTTTTTTTTCGTTAAAATACACCTGAATCCACATATGCTTCGTTTGGCGCTCGTCTTTTCCCAATCTCCTACAGCTGCCTACTCCTTTTTAAACACTGCTGGCTGTATTCCCTGTACTCAGATAAACTGTTGCAACATACTGAATATGAATAACACGAGAAAGAGGAAGTGCTTGCTACCATTGTCATTCTCGAGTTTGACATACACTCATGCACCACACACAAAATGTGTAACAATAGGTGTAATGCCTATGTCTACAGAACATTAAGTGTCCATTTGCAGAGTATTAACTGTGCATTTCTATAATGTTTACCAATGACAGTACATCTATGGCTAATAATTATTATTCTAAATATTATTTACCAGTCTTGCATTTCATAGTATTTGCATATGGAAATTATGAGTTAATAGCCTATATGTTAATGTTTAATGACTGTGTATTCATATTATTGTGTTTTAATATTATTTTAGTGATATCATGTACATTTTAGTCTATGTATAATAGTTTTATGTAAATTCATTTCTTCCTCCTGTGCTATAGTATTTAGTTCCCCCAATGGCCTGTAGAGGGCATGTAAGTGCAAGATTCTGGCCAGGCCTAAAGTCAATCTGACATTGATGTCCAAGCTATAGCTATTCCCCTGTGAGATACACCTTTGGAAATCCTACCTGCACTTTCTACAGTATAAGACAGAGGGTACCTTTCTACAGGTTTCAGAATGTGAAATAAAACTGTGACTTTGAATTATGTAATACATGTACATATACTGTATGTACTGAGGTGTTAAAAATGACCAAAAAGTGATCGTAAGCTAATAGTAACACATATTATCACAGAGAATTCAAGAAATGAATTCAATTATCAGCTGAAAAATCTTCATAGGAAATGATGGGTGATTTCCAATTCATTCTGTGAATCGACGTAATTGAAACAGAATGTTAAAAAAAGAAATAAAGCACCACAATAACACGAGGACCAAGTTCATCTGGCCTTCAGGAGACCGAGTGTGAGTGTGAGAAAACCGGTTAATACCCATATGAAAAGAAAAATATTGAAATATATTGAAAATATGCTATGCTATGCTTTGGTCCAAGAATACATTTCAAATATATTTACAATATATTAATACAAAGCAAAGATATATTGCAATACACCAAAACAACAATATATTTCAATCTATTAAGTGACATAGAATATCTATACTTTCTAAAAAGTATTCTCAATTTATTATTTTTTTGTACTGGTAGGAACTGTACTTGTGTCAGGAGTGTATCAATGTCAGTAAAGAGCCTCACCCTACAGACCATATGCCTGTGCATGACTGTCCTTCCTTCTGCTTATCATTTAGCTACATTTAATTCTGCTTTAAAACAGAACACATAAAATATGTACTGTATATAGCGTATATAGTGCTTGTTTGCGTGAGCACATGTGTATGCGTGTGCATGTGGCTGTGCGTTTCAAGGCTCTTGTGGTAGTGACACATTTAATTGGATTGCCTCTGATTAATTCAAAGGTGAAAACGATACAAAAAAATCAGGCTGTACGTCAGTGCATATGAAATCACCATATCCAAAATATGAATCAATTGCTGAGGTGGTGGGGTATGCTGGCTTCCATATGTATTAATAAAAACGTCCCTTGGGCTCCACTGTTTCTGACGCCTTCAATGGCCCCTATGTCAAATCAAGGCGCAGAGCGACCTCTCCTCAAAGAGGTGGTCCTTCTCCCTAAGAGTACGGAGCAAGACGCTCTAATCAGGCTTTCAAACTGTAAGATCTAGACGGCAAACTGGATCCCTTGAACCCCTCTTTAGATTACCGCGACTTCAGTCACCGGTCTGAACTGGAAACGGCGAACGCCTGGTGGCAATTTGGAGGGCTTGATTAACTGTCTCTATAATAGTGGGCTCTGACCTGATTTCAGGAAAGGCAGTTCGCGCGTCGCCCCGAGGTGATTGTGCATCGTTAAATTACACATATGCAATTGCTTTCTAATAAGCTACTTCTCCAGGTAACTCGGTGGCCTGATTAATCAAAAAATAACGATCTACGATGACGATCGCGTTCGCCCGGAATGAATCGTGGCGCGGATAAAGGGTTAAATGGAATCTCGGGCCATTCATTTTTTATTTCGTTCGTGAGCATAAATATTTAACAAAGTCTTGACATTTTTATGGACTGCTTGTTCTGCCGAACAATTAGAGAGCATACCGTTTCAAAACGGGCATATGCTTGCTTTCCAGCGCTAATACACCCTCCTGAATTTATGTGACAGGACAAAACATCGAGCTTTTATATTTCAATTCAGTGGATTTGTTCGTAATGACCTCTTCCAATACATGCTAAGCTAGGACAATACGACCTCAGAAGCTTAGCCACTACTCCCTAATAATCGAGAGTGTATGTCAGGTGCAGAGGTAACAATTCATGAGCATAGCTTCCCATCAGTTCTCCTCAATGGGAACTATTAGTGGATTTCTATCTCATTCTCATTCCGCATCCTGGAGATTTTCTGTTATCTGTGAATGGGCTCTGTCATATACTAGACGGTTACACAGGAAAAACACCTGGCAGATGCAGTGAAGTGCATTTACATTTCCATTTATTCATTTTGCAGACACCTTTATCCAAAGTGTCATACAAGTGAGGCAGAGTATACAACACAAGCAAAAAACCATAAGTAACATCCATCTCACACCAGCGCATGTTTGCTGAGTCCAACGTGCGGCTTGTTAACCATCACAAGTCTCACTGCATCCACAGTCAGGGCCCAGAGGGTGTTATTGGTAATGTTCTTCTGGTTTACCCGGGAATACATACACTGACCATATGCATGCCTGCAGGGCTGCGGAAAGAAAAATACACCACGCAAACCACAGGACTTTGGCAGGCGTGTGTCGAGTTCAGAAAAGGGGATTTAGAGACTGGTCGAGTCTAAAACAAAGAATATCCTATGCTACTGTATATGATCCATCTTCTGTAAGAAAAGTGCATTCTGAAACCAGGTGCTACAGCGTATTATCTGCTTCCAGGTAATAAATGATGCTCCTCACCATCTCCACACCTTCAACAAGTGCGGTTTTATCACCTGAGCATCCTTTCCTCCTCCAGCAGGTGAGGAGAGTTTGTGAGCTAGACTGGGATCCGCTCCAGCCTGATCTGATCTGAAGTGTGGACCATTAGCTCACCACTGGCCTGCAGTTCTTGAGCGAAACCTGTGAGTGTGTCACACAGCTGCCTCAAAGCAACTGTCCTAGGGAGCAAGAGATCATCAGCCTGGAAAATCTGACGCCGATTTAAGGAGTGCATTTTCTATAGGGGCCGCTCTCATCTTCCAGGAATTTACACCTGAAGCACCTCAAGTTCATGGCCCCCAATCTAATCACAGCATAATCAGCGCTCCATCAAATCGGAGAAACCACACCCCCTCCTCCCCGACACCCCAGTCAATCAAAATCAGAGATGCTTTTTCTGTCATCAGCCTCTAGGCCTTTAAAAAATAATTTTTTCCCCTTTTTCTTCCCACACGACGCAGTAAATAATGTTTTGTCTATATTGGATGATTTTGTGACATCACATGCCGATACCTTATGGTTTGTCTCTATATACTGTATCTCTTCTGCTATTGAAAGTGAGCTGTTACAGGTTTCATAAAGGATACTACACATTGTGAGATACTCAGAGTATTTGAACTGGTTGGACCAAATGTCATTCCTGCCAGATTGTGTAGGGATCCTTCTGTTTCCTGTTTCCCCCTACATTTGTGGAGGGGATGGTCTCTGGCAGCAAGCTCAGCGCAGAACCCAAAGCCTTGATTACATCGTTAGCCGTAATCAGAGCCATCTCTGATTCATCATCTCTCCAGGATCATTTGAGCTGCAGCAGCCATTAATTCCTCTGATGTGTTTGCCATCAGGTTTAAAGATGCTCATCATTCACAACGTCATTCAGCTAACTAGTACACACACACATACACACACTGAAACACAGAGGCACACACGTACACACACACACACACACTCACATACACACATATACGGACACACACATGCACGTGTACAAACGTGTACACATGTGAACATAAACTTACACAATGCAGTCGCCAGATGCATTTGAGAAAATACTCAATACGTAATGGCCATACAAATACAAAACAGAATGGGAGTGAATGATAAATAGATCGAAATAAACACTCCGAGGTGTGGGAAATTCACCCCAACCTCAAAAACCTGTGTCACGCTGGCTAAGTCTCCAGGCACATGCGTTATATAAAAACACGTCTCTGTAATAATGTACTGCGGGCGGTCTGTGAGGGGATCATACAGATTCCGAAAATAACTTAAGAGCAATGGGGGCCTGTTCCTGATGTCCTAAACTGGGTCACAACTCCCCCAAGCCTTCCCAAGTCCCATATAATACTCCTCAATCGCTTTCCCTTCCATGTATGCAGAAAGCGGAAACATTTTTGTCCCGGATAGTTTTTACTTTTCCAAAGGCCTCCTCTCACCACAATGTCCGCTCTGTGCTTCTACTTGAACTTTGAGTGAACTCTACTCAAACCCCCCCCCCCCGTCCCCCCCACCACAACCACCCGCCACCATCATTCCAAAATACTGATACCTCCTTCTCACTTCCAACCGTAAATCAACTCTCACGTGAGCCATCGTTACCAGGGGACCGATCTGATTTCAGAAGCAACAGGATTCGTGGCACTAGACGGACTCACTTAGGAGTTGCTTGGTTTAAATGAAACTAGGCATCCACAGGTTAGCTGCTAGTCTCCAATTAACTACACAATTAATAGCGTGATGAAGGACGTGACTTTTGTCGCCATTTGCTGTAGGTGTAACCTGCATTCTGTGCTCTTTTTCGAGCCCTGAGCTCTGTGATAGAATGCCTCTTGTCTGGTATGGTTCTGCAATGAAGCGGTGGAGAGGAGCTTTTCAATCCACTGCGTCTCGGGCCAATGGCGGGTCAAGTTTACCTTGTCAATCACGTGCAAGGGGCGGGGCCTGAAAGCCTGTTGGGCACGGCCATTTTAAAACTCTCTGACCCCCTTCAGGTTGAGGGCACCGCCGTTCATCGCTTAAGCAGGCGTCTGTGGTGCAAAGACCAAACACAGACCTGTGTCAGAGCCTGCTGAAAAAACAATGCTGTAATTTTCACATCTGTATACCTCCTCGGGACATTTTTCAGGTGTTTTACAAGTGTTTCAATAATGATACAACCCTTTCAAGTAATAGTTTAGGTCAAAATATAGTTGATTGTTGTAACTTACATATCAGCTATTTAATGCATATGTTGTACCACACATTCCATTTTACAGTTCATGAATTGCAATGTATAATGTATCTGCCTGCTTTTCAGTGATTCAGAACAACTGGCTTTACTGTTTATTGGTGCCTTTTGAAAGTAGAATCCAAGCATACAGTTACACTTACAAAAGTGGCCATCATAATTATGGTTGATGGTGTATATATGATATACACAGCATACTTTGAAATTTGTCTAAAAGATTCACCATTACATCCACTATAGTACATACGTATGTGTATACGTAACGTATGTATTCTGTTTGTTTTTGCGATGGGGGACCCATGAAGAGCAGTGTGTGCTGTGTCTGTGGGGGGGCACGGTGGGGTGGAACGGGGATTTTTTTTTACGACAGGTCAAACTGGGGGCAACCCTCAACCCTCTCTCTGATCCTGCCCCAGCCTCCCAGGGCGCCGCTAGCCTGGGACCTGTTTGATCCTCCACCTGCTGGGACGTCTTCACTCGCGTACACTGTTCCCCTTCCAAACCCCTTTCCCAGGCCACACCGGGGGTGGCAGTGCTGGTGGGGGGGGGGGGTTGGGTTAAAAGACAACATCCAGAGGGGCCGGGAGAAACAGAGCTGTCTTCCAGGGCTTTCTGGAACGACCTCACGGGTCAGGGGTGAGGAAGTCAGAGGGCACGGGTGACCGAGGAGCACGGCGCCGCGTGTTGATCCCCGCTGGCTTGACCCGCCATTATTTCAGCTCTTGCAGGGCGAAACAAACCTGAATTCTCCTCCACGCTCAGGATAAATCTGCACTGAGGGTAATGAAAGGGGAACGCCCTTAAATGGGAACATTCTGTAGGTGTTCGCCCATGACTGTTGTATGTTAGCAAACCACAGAGTGTGTCTAACAGATAGAGACGTGAAGGCAGAGTATGGTGGTATCCCAATCTGTGTGACGGGAGTACTTACAGATTATAACCTGAAGATGAGCTTCTGGAACTGAGCTGGATTTGCTCTCAGGAGCCGCAGGAGTGCCCTCTCTGGAGGAGAGATAACAATAAGCGCCAAATCGCCTGTCTGTGACCTGGACTCCGAAAAGCTGCAAATTAGTGCTTGATTTAACATGTGCGCTCGTTCAAGAAGCTGTGATGCACATTGAGGGGGCTTTGGTTTTTCCATGAGGCCCAGACCGCAGCCTTTGGGACGTCCGGCCGGAGAGGGGTAAGAGCCTCGCGGTCCCCTCCTGCTGGGGCATCCAGTGTGACCACACAACGCCCCCCCGCCCTGGGTCACCAGCTCAAGCCCTGCAGAAAGGAAGCGATCACTCACAGTGGAGGAACCAGGCCTGGCAGCACACCGGGGGACCGTGTTATTGCGGCCTGCGGAAGAGCCCTCTCTCTGACACGACGGAGGCCTCTATCGCGAGGCCGACCAACAAGCGGGGCTCCTGCGGTACTGTGTGAGGGGAAGCAGCTCGCGGACGCTCTCCGCACACAGAGAGCTATTCAGGCTCTCCTTCTCCTTCGCCTCCAAAACCCTCCTGCCGGCTTTTCATTTGTTCACCAAACCGTGCTCTCGGCTGCAGGTCTAATGAGCTTTATTTTTTTTACTGCCTTAGCCTCTCTATAATTGCATGGCAGACATTCTAATTCTTGTTGATTTCGTAATGGAAAACACAGGATCGAGTTACATGAAAGAAATTAGGAGACATTGAGTAGATTTGTTCGGTCAAGTGTAAAATATTGCGAGCAGCACCTGATGACAATGGTAACGGTCTAGATTAAATCTGATCACTGTCACATGATCTAAACACCTCCACCGAAAAAAAAGCTGTACAAACTCTTATCTGAAATCTCTTACCAAATGTGCCCAAGAAGATGAGGGTGATGAAGAACAGGGGCAAAGTCATGCATATTTCAGAAAACACTGTATGTGTTGTGTTATACCGGAATTGTATCTGCTGTGTGAAGAAAGCATGTGCATTCTCCAGAAATCCCACTGTTCTATTGGCAGGCTGCGATTTACTCCCATTGAGCAGAGCGGGGCTTTATCACTGAGAATATTTTACTTCCAAGGTTGATCTGAGATTTACACTCTGATCCACATTTAGAAACATCCTTCCTCTCTTAACAGATGGAGGCAATCTGACTCAGTGTGTTTTTTTATTATTTTTCAATTAGAAAAAAGAAAATCAGAAATGACCTTGAAGACCTGACATCTCATTATAGGTGATTTTCCGAGCCCGCAAAACACTTTAATTAGAAGTATCCCGGGCCCAGCTGGGAGCCCACCAGGCACGAGGGGTGTGACAGATTTCATCAGACGTGTGCGGGGTAATTGCAACAGCGGCCCAACCTGTTTTACACTGCCTCTCGTCTGAGAAGGGGGCTTCCATGCTGGTGTCGGTAGTCGATTACATGTGCAAAAAGGGGAAAAAAAACGAGAGAGAGTAATGAAACGAAGGATGCTTCCTGTCTCATCACATCTCATGTGAAATCGGTAACATGCTATGCTAGCGCCTTGCTACTGAGTCGATGGGGTCATTTTTGAGAAACAGGAAGATGAAAATAATGTGGAGTGATATGCGGGGCATGTCAGATTGTGTGTCCTTTCATGTACGGAGAACAGAATAGTTTCAGCGTTTTTGCGGTACAGTGAGGCACCGGTTGTTCCTTTGTTGTTCAGCCCATGTGGCATATGGAAAAGGGCTTCTGTTACCTGCATGTAAAGGGTCTTTAGGGGAAAATACTGCTTCTATCTTCCATGATGCCAAGGACTTAAAAGCATATCCATACAACAGCTTGTTGGCACACTGAATCAATACAGCTTCCATAAAAAAACAGACACTACAGAGCAACTCATCTTTTACACGATGGCAGCGATTGGCTACTTGGAAACAGCATGGATCTTTTTCACACATTGCCTATGAGATCGTGCTATTGCTCCCTGAGCAAATGGGCATGATAGGGATACTGTGAAATGTCACTGATCCACTGCTACTCCTGAGCCTGAGCCTCTCTCACACTGCTAGTTCTCCTGTTTCCCTCAGAGATTTAGGCATGGACAGGTACAGACACACAGACGAGCCCCAGTGAGTGTCAGAGGGAGACGCAAAGTGTTCGAGTGGCCGGAACTGAAAGGGAATGTTCTTTGGGTCAAAGGATCCATATTGAATGCTTGGAGAGCATGTACACACGTATGTGCACAACCATGAACGCACACATAGCCACGTGCTACATAACATGAAAGGAAATTATGGAATACATATCAACATTGAGAAACATATTATTTTCATCCACCTGACCACTCAGTCATTATACAGTAACAATAAACCTCTAATGTTTTAATTACTGCTGCCACCTTTAACATTTACCCTTAATGCACAGCCTCATTGAATGTATATCTTCCAAACAAAAATGGTGCATGTCAATGTGCAAGACCTATATAATACAATTGAAATGCCTTATAATGGCTTATAATGACCCATAATACACTGCTATAAACACGTTTATGGACCCATATGGACTGTTAAGTTAAATCATTAGGTTGTATACACACATTGCATACAACCATGATGAGGAACAAAATTACAGTTACCATTGAAAACACAGCTTGAGTACAATCTAAGCAATCCCGAACACGAGCAGAACCTGTTGTTTCTGTATCGACCTTAAGGCGATACAATCTAGGAGGTTCAATTCATACCAGATGAAAGAACTCGGGAAAACTGTCTTCTGTGATGAGGGGAACGAGAGAGAAAGAGGGATGAGGGGGAAGAGGAGAGTAAAGAGGCGCCCCAGCCAGCTGCCAGACAATGCCCTTGATTTCCGTCCCTCTTCCGTCAGACGCAGAAGGTGCAGGGGGTGATTAGCCCAGCCTCGGCGACTGATGAGCAGATGTTAATGACAAAGAACCTACTGCCCGTGTCCGTCAGACACCTGCAGAAGGAAAATCTCAGTCCTCTACTTTTGAGCACTTCTTTTGAGTGGATACATTTTGTGTTAGCTTTGGTTGTAGCCTATATAAGCTGTCACTTGGTATTTATGAGTAAGGTCACAGTTATCCATCCTCATGTAGCACTGTAAATAATTGTATCATGTAAGAAATAGAGGCCTGAGTTTGGGACACTAACTGTACAGGTTTTGCTATTCACACACACATACTGTAAGAAGACCAATATTCTGTTGCAAGGGACAATGTATGAGACAGATAAGACAGATTTACACATTTTACACTTTTTAAATAATTAAACTACTTATATCCTTTCAAACATTGACAGTTCATGTTCAAGAAGTGATTTTAAGTATGTTAATGAACTATATCTGGGCATGAAATAAGCACCGCGTTGCAACGGATATGCGTTGTAAAAATCTGCAGGCCCCAAAATAAAACACTAAGGGTAAAGGACACTATGCAAAGACAAATTAATTTTACCACCGTGTCCAATATTAACCTGTTTATGAAGTAATACACGGACAAATAACGTGCAGTTATGGCGCAAAAGACTGGCAATCTTCCGTCCATATGCCTCATTTGCTTACGAAACATTAAAATCCGTCAAACGATCTGAATTATTTAAGCGGGGGGAGGTAACCTCCTTCAAATTGAATCGTCTCGCTGTATTTCTCTGGGAAGAAAAAAAATGTTAACATTAATCACACGAGTGCCGCAACCTTTCTTATTCTGCAGACTCACAGCGGGGAATTCATTTCGCGGCGCGGCGGCTCTAAACTAGTGTGAAGAGGCAGACTGGAGCTTGGGACACGAGGTCTCTTATCCCCGGTAAATAGGAAACGGGACATCGGCGGGAAAGATAAGGTTTTTTTCCGCTCGGGCTGATACACCTCTCGCACCCTGGGACCGCCGCCTCCTGTGAAGTCGGGAGAGAGAGGCGTAATGGATGTGCCTGTGAGACGCGGACGGGAAGCCTCCCGGTGGCTCAATTCAGGGGCCTGCACCACTAGAGAGGCCCGCTTTGGCCCGCTATGCGCACTTGCGGGTTATCGGGATGTGTAATTAACCGAAGCAGGGGAGGACACCAGGGGAATAACTTCTAAGAACTGTAGGAAGAAAACCTTAAATGGAACACGAGTCACGCATTGTAATATTCTAGGTGCAAAATTGTTTGTACATGTTCCCTATTCATCCAGTTGTTATTATATTACCTTTGCATATTGACAGGAGCATGAAATTAGTGCTAATGTTCCTGGAACAATTTAATAAGTATGAGAAAATGAAATTCAGGCTGTGTGAACATATTAAGTGATGACCTTCATAAGACAACTGTATACGTATGCCCAGCAAAGCATGTTTTCTTGGTTTATATTTGTTGGTAAATCCTACGTTCCCTCCAAGAAACATATCATTCAGTTACTTAAGTTAGGCTTTACTCCCAGCCCTATCCCCACCCCCAACCCAATACAGAACGCTGTGGATCTCAGCTGTGGATGCAAGTGTTTGATGGGGGGCATTCCAGTTGGGACCTCTGACCCAGGCTGGCATTAAATCAAAACTATCAACACCATTTTCTCATGCTTAACAGCAGATGGTTTGATCCCAACTGACACAGCCGAGGGTGTTTTGACTGTACGTCTTTCCTTATGTTGTTTTATTTTTGCGGTAAGTCGAAATTGGAATTCAATTTCCATTGGTCCCAGAGGGGCACAGTGTCTCTGAGCTTCCGTTCTGTTAAAGCCAAGCACAGGAGTGTACAAATCAGAGATGTGGATGTGGGGAGGCGAGCCTTGCTTAGAAAGATCCCTGATTCGCATGTCAATGGTCCCCATCTCTCACTGAGGACAGACTTGTTGACCTAATGGAAAATCAATAAGGGGGGTGGGGGCAGGGTCTAGGGGCTGGGTTGTCAATCCCTGACCAATGCCAATCCTTCTTCTTTTTCACCATGACGAGGCAGCGGTGGCTTTAGGGGCCATCAAGCTGGTGTATTAAATATGCATACCTATGAAAATGGCCCTGCTCATGTGACTGACCGTGGCATGATGCATGATGGACACCAGTTCCACCGAGTTGCCCTGACCACCTCAGTTTCAAATCCGATATCAGTTCTGAAGAAAAGCAAACATACAAACAAATCCCTGAAAGTTTTCAGAGCAATCAGTGATTCAAATGAGAAGTTCTCCATTCTGCATCAAGATAGAATTGTGGTCAGGGACCTGAATATACATTGTGTACTTGCAAATGCAAAACAGTGTACCATACAGATCAGTAGTTCTGTACTTCTCAGTACAGTATTTCTTGAGAATTGTGTAACACACTCAATTTACACATTTTATAGAATACTACATTCTAAAATATCAAAGGCAAGTAAGTAGACCCATCCTGATTGGGAATTTGGAGAGGGCTGGCTTTACTGTTGAACTTTCTATGTATAAGAATGCTTTTCATTCCAACGTTACAAGGGATGCATGTACAACTGAGATTTAAAACATAAATGACAGAGTAAAGGAACAAGAAAGGTGAACACTTTCCACCTAACATAGGTAAAGAAAGTACCGCATTATTGGGAATGAAAGGACACGGCTGAATTCTCAGTGTAGCTTCGGCAGGATGCTGTGTAATTTGCTGGCACTGACTATAATTTGGAAATTAGCAACGAATTCACTGTCAGTACTTCTAGCACGTAAATAGCAGCAATTTCCAAAGTCACCATTATCACACTTCACTATGGTAACCACTTATCCTTATTGAAAGGAAGGGGATTGGGGGGGTGGGTGGGTACCCATGCAGGCTGTGTTCTTGAGCATCCTATTTCAAGCACCTTGAGCAGTTCCTTAATGTATCCTATTCCAATGCCACCGTTTAAAACAACTTGGGCCACTTAACCCTAAACTACTTCATTGCAATAAAATTCACAAATGTGGTTAATGAATGGACATGTACAAATAGCACAGTGGCACAGTGGCTTTTCCACTGGAGGTGTGGCTTGCGACCACCTCTCGATATGAACGATTTCATTACTCCCATGATCCCAGCTGCCCTGTGACACGTCTGGGCCAATCATAAACAAGTATGGACAAATGACAACATGTCCCAATTTTAAACAAGCATGCAGTCAGCTAAAGGAGCCCCATTCGTTGACTGCAAATGTCTCCTTAAAATTTCAGCAATCAGACTATTGCAATGAGAACGTCTCAAACCAATCACTGAGACCTGCGAGGTCTTCTGTCAACCAGGGATTCTGTGAACCTCGTGTTTTTTAACGTGGTAAAAAAGTGACGGTAAAATCAATGTATACATCTCATTAAGTGACAGACTGCTTAAGAAAGCGGCAGGTGTTTAAACGTTGGTCGTGGAAAGGAGGCATATACCTCCTTGATATATGCCTGTATCTGTAGCGCAACACAAGGTGAGGCAAACGATAAAGCAGGTCCCGATTACTGGCTGGCAAAACGCACGTTCGAACCGTAAAGAAAAAGAAACGCAGTCAGAAGGGGGGCAGGTTGCCTAAACTGTAAGAATATGAAGCTCGTTAAAAGGTGCGGTCCCCGAGCAGCGCTCCGCGCCACGAGCGATAAGCGCTGCTGTTTAATGCGCACTCACGCTCCATCTACCTCCCCGCATCATTATTCCAGCCTCCAGAACCAGCGTCTCTCGCTCACTCTCCAGCCCCATGCCGGCCTTTCCATTTATTCGAATATGTGTTCTACGCCAACGGTTTTTTTTTTCACCTGAGCTGGCAGTTGTCGTTTTTACGACTGTTCCCCATGCAGGCGTTTTTCTGATTACGAGCCTCCTTACTTCATTTGGCGGGAGATCACATTGATGCCCGTCACCCACACTTGAAGCAATGTTATTTTTGCAATCAGACCCTTGTATGTAACATGATGTACAATATGATGGCGCAAAAGCTGAGTCCAAAATGACAGGCCTGCTGATTTGAGCAGTTTCAGGTAATTCTGCTCCAGTAATCCCAATGATTTGAGAGGGTTGGGTCTATAGGGGCTGGTAGAGGAAGGTGAAAGCTCCTAAATTCAGCTAAAAAGTAAATCTCTCAAACATTGCCTGATCCTCTCATATTTACTCCACCAAGGCTGGTGTGAACTCTGGATTGTTAGACAAAGCCAGGCAGAATCACACTGCTGTTGCTTAAATCAGCAAAGACTCACCAGGGTTCAAACTTGCCACAGAAATGATGCTTTGGTGCAATGAATGGCCTCTTTGGTGAGCATTGTAGCATTGTGGGGAGGTGGAGTGATTTTATTGGTCAGATGACATTGCTGCTCTCACCCACAGTGATGTGATGTAACAACATCATATTCTTGCTGCCAAAAAATAACCAAGACGCCATTACTATGAATCTTGATTTGTCGTCATTTTTCATCATAGTTACCCATGGTGCTAATTTGAAATCAATATCCTAAACCTCCAGTATCAGAATTTCCCATCAAATCTCCTATTTGTTCCAAGTCAGCACTGCATGAAAAATTTCACTTTTAATCTTTGACCTAAAATCTGTTTGGCAAGTCCAATCTCTTGATAAGGCAGAAATGCCATAAGCCACACCCCTTAGACTCACAGATATTTTTGTGGAGATCTATTGTATTGTCTTATCTATGACCCATTTCAGGAAAGCTGTTACATGCAGACACCAAGCTATTCTTAACAATTACAGAAAGGTAAAGCGATGTTTCCTTACCAACAAATATGATAGCATTTATTTCCAGGACGTGGAACTTTTACTAATGTCATTCATAGGGGTCCTGAGGAAGAGCCTGGGATCTCAACTGAATATTAATTATTCTTAATTATTTTCTGCTTTACAGTTGATTTCCTTGTAGGCAAAAAGAAAAAAAAAATAATAATGATCCCATCAACCATATTCTGAACTGCTACTGTGTGCACAGCAATGAAAATGAGCATTTCCCAATCTGCACATCACACATATCTCTTGGGTCATCGGAGACACAAAGAGGACTGTTTTCTCTGCTTCGCATTTTCATGATTGCACCATTTGCACTGCCTGCTAGATGGCAAGACAGCAAGCTATAATATAAAAATGATTGTACTAACGCGACACTGCCTCAAAGTCACGGCACTGCTCTTTATTAAAATTGGCTGTGTAATCAGTTGCCGGAGTTTGATGGATCGCAGGGCATATTGCCCACTGTGTCAAAGTTTATTGCTGAAAATCTGTCTCTACAGCTAACTGCCTCAACTTTGACTGCCTCTGCCCAATGCAGACTAAGCGCATCAAATCAGTCAAAACGTCTCTGGGGGGGAAGGCCGAGAAACCCCAAAGGGAAGGTCACATCATCTTTTTCAGTTCCACCAGAAGATGCCCATAAGTGCTGATCTAGGACCACTGTGCAGTTTAGCTTGTAAAGGATAAGATTAGAACTGTAGATGGGAATCTGATTCTGGGTCAGCACTTAATGAGCAACTTCTGCCTCAACATGGTTTTCGTGGGAGGGGTCAGATTGGTGTGCGAGGGGACTGAAGGTGGTGGTACTGTAACTTGCGCACACAAATAAGACACTCCTTTACTTCAAGCGAACAGTAGAACTGTCTAAAAAAAAGCAGATTCAGCCCACATTCTCCTTTACTGCAGACCTCCCTCCCTCATTAATTTCACCCATACTTCCAGATGGGAGGCAAAATATTAATTTTATTCAGCCTCGGGCGTCCTCCACTGTTAAGGTACTCTGTAAATCAGAGGGTTTTGAAAGCATTAATATCAGGCCTCGGCTCTGAAAGCGCGGGACCCGTGGGTGGAACGTTAAGTTTGTCACAAGAGTAATTAATTGCGCACCGGAATGATTAATTTATCAGAGAGCGGTAATGTGCCGGGCAAGCCAGCCCTCCAAGCCGAGAAGTAAGCCTACCTTAAATCCACAGCCACACTTCCGGAATTATGCAAATTAATTGGCTCTTTAGACGTCGCATTAAAATGCTAGTGCTACTACATTGCACGGTACATTAGTCTGTTCACCCAATAAAAACAGCATCCGTTACGAGAGGGTCCGTGAGACGGAGGGGCTCAGGGACGCTATTCATTTTCTGCACAGATGTGAGAGGCGGGTGGCTCTGATGTGGCCGTCTGTTTCAGAGGCAAGAGGGGATGACAGTTAAGGACCAGACTCTATCAGACTGTAATGCACTTCAGCCTTAACTCTGAGGGACACATCTTACACTTTAACAGTTCCTTCCCTTTTGTAAATTTTGCCTCCATTAATTTCGGCAAAAACAAAATTCACTGTTTATTTGATTGGCTGAATTATTACAAGGGCCTGTCTGCGTAAGATACTTGGTATTTTACTAACTGGAGAGAGACAGAAAATATGCAGACAAATTACAGCACCCTAGCAACAGAGTGAGCAAAAAAAAAAAAAACTAATGCTTGCTTAATTCTGGTACCTCAACTTGAAGCCAAAGCTCATGGTGGTTAAGCTGAATCTGGGCCAAGTAGAGATAATGAAGAACGGAGTGAGAATCTGTTGTCTTCTCACGAATGTCAGTCTCCCGTCTGTTAACGAAGCTCAGCTGTTGCCCCCCTCTGCAATGAGCACTGCAAGTACTTTTTCCTCAGCTTTTAAAAGTGAGCCGTTGCCAGAATCTCCTTTTCTGGATACTTAAATGATGAGTTGAGTCACTGGAACGAACACGAAAATGTTCACACATTTTGGGAAGGCAGGCAGAGGAAGGCCCATCAGAGTTGCAACTCATGACCACAAACACGCAATGGGTATGCCTGAACCATATCTACTGTGCTGGGCTGTCCGATCTGTAGTATCTAACTATAGTAAACTGCTCTAACAATAAATCTGTTCTAAAATACACCCAAAGTGCCACACAGGAAAGAAAGACATACAACATAATTAGGGGAGCCAAGGTGCAGTCTGCAGAGATAGGACTTCAGTCTGCACAAGAAGGTGATGCTCCCTCCGTTAGCACCAATGATACAGATAACAATGAGCATCATATCAGATATACCTGGGGCATTGGGCGTGTGAGCACAGGTTTGCAGGCTTGAATCCCTGAGGAGAAACAGCAGATCTATAGAGCAAGTATAATTGCTTTAGTAAACATCTAGCTGCATAAAATGGATGGATATAACAGTGTGCAAAATGTAATCTATGTTAGCTGTCTTGAATGAGAGGGGTGGTTCAGCAAATAAATTCGTATTATAAAGGCACACAGTACAAATTAGTCTCTAATAGACTTAATGGAGCTTTCCATTGACCATTGGTGGATATTTTCCAATTACTACCTGAATTGGGTATCACAGTTCATCCACCCTTTCTCATTGTGCAGTTTTCAGGCCCTATTAATAATTAACACTGAGCACCCCAGCCAACTACACACTACTCTCCTGTGTATACATATCCTTCAGAGGACATCAAGGGCCAGTGTTTGAAATATTTATCATAGTTCAGCTACTCCTTAAACATGCACATTTTATTTCATTTGTGCTTGAAATATTTTAGAGGTCTGTGTAAAAAAAGTCAATAAATGTTTGCAATGAACACCAGAGAAAGAGTTACATATGAACACGTTAAATGTACAACAGATACACCATGTCCATCCAGGCACTTTCCCTGAGTTCGTGGATTTCACTCTTTCACAGAATCATTGCAGCTTACAGAGCTGGAGGAATTGTCTGCAGAAAGCAGTCAGGGTGGAGAAAATAACTTTCCTTACTTCCATATTGATATTCATATCCATATGACCACTCTCACTGGATAATTTTTCTTTCTTTCTCTTGGGAACCACCAATTGAGAGGCTGGCTCTCCACCTCCCCATTCTGACTGGCCCCTTTCCCTAAACGCGGCCGCTACTTAGCAGGCCTGAGGGACGTCCCACGTCGCTGAGACCCCCCCACCGCTGATTCCCAGCTCAGGAGGGGGGGGGGGGGGGGGGGGGCGCCTCTGAACCTCCAAACCAATCAGCGGCGGGGAAAGGGCTTTCCGCAGGGGGGACCGGAGGGTCACGCCTCGTCACCAGATGACAGATCATGCGTTAATTCTCCATCTCTTTTCTCTCTGACATACGTGCGTCGCGAGTGCTCAGCGAGTGACGGACGCTACATATTAATTAGGCCCCAGACATGCCGGGAGATGCTCGTCATTAACTGCAAAGGGAGGGGTCGCGTTTAACTGCGCGTGACATCAAAGTCAAGTGACTGATATTTCTGAGCGCCGTTTAAGAGCGTTTGATGCCGGAGTCATTGTGCTCGCACAAAGGCTCTCTCTGCGTTCGAGGAGGAAAATGATGAGGGGGGAGCACTTGCGTGCATTTATGCAATGATTTTGAGTGATCCAATGTAAAATCGTTATGTTGGAGACAAAGTGACTCCACCCTTGTGTATAGTGTATTCATTCCAACCTGACCATTACGGTCTACTCTTCATTTGTTGCTAACCATGATTTTGTTTGTATATGTGCCTGTGTATATGCACGTGTGTGTGCTACTGAATTCAGTCTGTAATGTAAGGCTGCAGGCTTTAACAGTAAAGCAATAAAGCAAGGTAGGACTGAGGCAGAGTGGTTAAAGAACTGTGTATCTAAGACAGGAGATGCAGGATCAAATCCAAGGTGGACCACTGCTGTTGTACCTCTAAGCAGGGCAGGTAACTTGTGCAACTTCAGGAAAAATCAATCTGAGTAACTAACAAGTTTTTTTCATGGTTCTATTACAAAATAAAAATAAATGAGACAGGAAAGCTACAAATGTGTACGTTATGAAATGTTCCACAGGGTCTACATGTCTTTAACTAGTGTGGTCTAACATATGAATGGCAAGATTTCAGACAATAAATTTTGATACAGTGAGCTGGGTTTCTCAGACTGAGTGAAGGTAAACAGCAGACTTGTATATTACTGCATTCATGACATGGTAGACAGTCTCACTGCTTTCTTATTTAACATTTATATGAGGAGCAAAGGAGGCCCTGCCACCTTCTCACCCTCTCTCGGTTGTTTGGGTTTCGCGTGGCTCCTGTGGCAAAGCTGGATCCAGGTGAACCGCAGAGCGTGAAAAGTGGGTGTGCGGCCGAGCTGTGGCCTCCTACAGGAAGGCGACAGAGAACCCCACCCCGCACGCAACAAGGAGGGGCTCTGGTGAGAGAATGCAGGTGGGGCCACAGATATGGAATGACATGATTGGTCAAACGCTCAAGCTGATTTGCATCAAAATGCAAATCCAAAAAATGTCCGGAATGAATGTAGACTCATGGAATAGATGCTTAATGCTAAAAAAAAAAAAAAAAAAATTAAGAAGATTTTATCTAATAATTGTATCAATAATGATATTGATGAAATTGCATTTGTAGATAAAATCAGCACACTAAACAGCAAACAGCCCTTTGCTATAACAATGCCAAGGTAATAATCTGTTCTGTTTTGCATCTCCTTTTACACCTGAAAATAAATAAGACGTCTCTATTTTTTTTTTATTCCCCTCAAATCACAACTGTGATGCTAAAACAGCGAGACCAATGCCTCACACTTCAGTGCGTACATTCACCAGCCTCATCACTTTCAGTGTGAGCCGCGCAAGGATGATGAACCCCATTTAAAGAAGAGGGTGTGGACGGCTGCGAATATTTCCGCCTGAGAGGAACCCAAAAGCCCCCGCCATCTTGCTGAGAGGCCATAATGGGGCTAGCAGCGGCCAGGTGATTACTCTGGGCCAGCTTGCGGAGGATGGGACGGGCCTGAAACATATAGTCAGAGCCGGGCCTTCTGGGAAATCGGGCCCTGATTGATAAGACGGGGAAGCAGCACAGTGCGGCCCGGCTGATGTGCGCCCCTCGTGCGTGTGCGCTAACGACCCCTCACCCCCCCCCCATACCCCCCCCCCACCGCTGCAGCAATGCCATGGCAACGCTCCCCCTCGCATATGGCTTCGCCTTCCCTAAAATTAGCGGAGAGGTGCTGGGCTCTAAAATGAACCTTGGCACCTCTGACTGCCTCATTTGGCAACGTGAGGCTGACGGATTGATCACCCCACCCCACCCTCTTTCACCACTGGCACCCATCCCGCCTTATTGCACAGACTCTGTGTTCCTTCTATTTATCGCGAAACAATAAACAGAGGCAATAGCCCATAGCTCAGCAGGGATTAGAATGAGAAAACGCATCTACGATCCACAGCGAACCCAAAAAGGCTATCCAGACAAAAGCCTTGACATGTACATCGAGCAGATCGAGTGCAGTCTTAATTGTTCTCTTCCGAGAAATAAAGGGTTTAATATAATTTCCCAATCAGGAGCGCCTTGGTGTTTAAGATATATTGGTGCTGTTTCAGGGTTGGCTTCACAGGAGGAATAAGAACCTTTAAATTATCTTCCTTTGATTTCTTGATCATATTTTTTTGGCACACAACCTTTCCCTTTGTGCTGTATCAGGGCCTTCCAGCTCTCATACTGATGGTTTGGATAACTCTAACGTCTACTGGCTGCAGCCGGTGTCTTTTATTATCAGGCAGGCAATTATGAAACTAGCCCCAGCGGAAGCTTCCGGTGTGTCCATTAAGAGAAATCATGTCAAGGCCCCGTCCACAGAAAACCAGGAACCGTTACATTGTGTTGTAGTAAACAAAGGGTTTTCTTAAAATGTGTTGTGGTAGATTCATTTTCTCTCTGGTTTAGTTTCCAAGGGGAGTGGTTCACTCATTTACCCCCATGCAACCTGTAGTGTTATTTACACATCTATGAGTTTTTTTTCTCTTTGTGTGTACATACCTTTAAATGTCTTGACCGTTATGTGATCAACATTGCTTTGCAGCAACTCTACAGCTACATGGTGTAAAAGTCATTACAAACTATGATTTAAACCCCAATTTAGTCTTTCCCATCCTTTTCCAAGGTTGAACAGTTGAACCTAGGTGATTCTTGGTGAAATTCATATGTGCATGCACACTGAAATCATAGCTTGCCTTAATAACTAATAACTGTGCCTGATAATTTGCATGAGAGTACACACAAAATAAAAAATACACAGCAAAATGATCGCTCGATTCAGCTCAGAGTGACTGGAAACAAACTCTCAATCAAAATTAACTCTCTTGGAGATTAATTAAAACTAGCCATTTTACTGACAAGTAGAGTGCAGGTCCTGCAATTGTGCACACTGGTCAAATAAAATATTTGTGTATTTTTTTCATTCATGCAATATATGGTTGCTGATTTTATCTTTTTTTTCAGACACAAAATCTTAACAAAGGTGCATAATAGGAAGAACAGATGCATTAAGGCAAAAGTGAGGAACCAGGCCAGAGACATACAGAGGAATTACCCCAAAAAACATATACCCATGATGAGAAGCAAGGATGAAAGGTCATCTGGCAAGCAACACTCATAGCACTCATAATATAATATTATTGTTACTGGAAAATATCTGATTGATCAATGATAAAATAATAACAAGAAATTCTGTGGATCCCCTAAATAAAGTATTTTGTATTTTGTTGAAGTAAAGATGTACATACGTAGGAAGAAGGGAGCTCCCAAAACGCAAGCACAGTTGAATCATAAAAGCAGGAAAAACAGGTTATGCAATATTTTATAAGATGTGTGTAATCATCTTTCATACTTCTGGATAAGAACAAACAGACCTAAATTGTCAGAGTGGTAGAATCACCCGAGATGCCCTTTAAGGCTAGAGTCATTTCACCACAGACAGAGCGCGGCCTGATGTGCCACACTGGGAGAGGAGGCAGACCCTCTGCTAGCTGAGAGCTCTCACCCCCACCAACCTGTCTGCCTGAAAGAGTCCGACCACCTTCGACCTCAAACAGATGTCCATCAAAGCAGCGGAGGGACAGTGACAGGGGGCATCTCCAGCCCCGGAAGAAACCTGCTACAATTGTATAAAGATAAATGCAACAAAAAAAATCATGCCAGTTACTTCATTCGGAGAGAGATGCTGGAGGGACAGAGTGAAGTGGGGGATGGTGGAGACACAACTGTCATCCCTTGGCCTACCTCTCGCCCAATGCCCTCTCTGCCTCGCCCCCCCCAAAACCCCATGCCTCCCCCCCCGTGCCTTTCCTCCGGAGGCCAAGCCATTACGTCGCACTCAGTCAAGGTGAGCGATCACAGACCACAGGCATTCAATAATGGCCGAAAAGGGAGAGGGGGGAAATACATATTGATTAGGCAGCTCTGTGGGGCCCCCGGACGCCCGCTACCCAGACGAACCGCGGATCGAAATCGTAATGAGTAGGATTATCAGCCCCCCCAACCCCCGCAACCCACCCCGCCCCGCCCCCACAGCCCTGAGATCTGCCACGTTGGGGGGCCGCAGGAAGGGAACTGCCAGAGATGAACATACTGACGTTAATTAACAGCACCAGACACAGATGCCATGCTTGTACTCGCTCAAGAGGTGGTCCGGCACATTATTACATTTCATTTTTTTCCCCTTTATTCGTCCCCCCCATATCCTCCCCCCCTTGCCCCCCCATCCCCCTCTCTGCAGCAAACTCCTCTCCAAGCATCGGCAACGCCGACATTGAACCAGCTTTGAAAGCAATTATGCCTCCAATCGCTGGCCGTTATTGTTTTATAGTGTATAAATGGATCTTTTTTTTCGCCGGTAATAAACCCGAATCGTGAGGAACGCACGCGGCGACAGCATTCCTGCCTTCGCACCCTCTTTTGATCGTCCCACTTATTTCCTCCGACCCCCGTTAAATATTATGACGTTTCGGTGAAACGCTGTGGTCACTTCCAGCTAGCATCAGAGAGAGAGAGACAGCGAGGGAGAGAGAGGTGCGCGCGTGTGGTGGTGGTGGTGGTGGTGGTGGAGGGGAGGGGATGTGGGGAATCAGATGGATTATGTAAAGGAGACTAACGGAAAGAAAAACATGCCGATCAAGGGAGGCTGAAACAAAGGCTCCCTTTGAAAACCGAGGGGGACGCGAAGCCGCCGCGCCCGTGGCTGTTGCCCCGAGCTCCCGTAATTAGCCGCACCGCACCAAAAAGAGTGTGATGACAGAAACGCTCCGCTGCTAATCAACGGATGGCACGCTCGGGACGGAAATAGATCGTGCGAGCTGCCGCCGCCGTCGCTGCCGGATGTGTCAGTAAGCCAGGTCTTTTTGTCGTGGCCCCACGGTTCCAAGGAACAAAGGCCCAATGACGAGCTGAGGGAGTCAGACTCCAGCTTTACGGTTTTGTTGGGGGAAACCCGCTAACCGCGGGGCACGTAAAGGTTATTGCGCTGCAAGCATTTAAACACAAACTCTTTTCACACGATGATTACTTATTTCCCTTTGTTTCCATCGTTTATGGATGGTGCATGGTCACAGTCCTTCCTCGCCCTTGCCTTGAGGGAAACCATCATCATACATCATGTTTTAAATGATGCACTCTCCAGAGCATTGATGATGATGATGATGATGATTGCGATCCAGTGGTCATTTTCCGACTGACCCATGGAGATTTGGACCCACGCCACATTACGGATATTAAAAACTGCGTCGCGATTCATCTTTGCGCTGGCCGCCGCAGTAATGTCACAGGCTCAGAGCAGAGGTCACAGCACAGAGGGCAATGACACAAACACCATATTCCCAGATAACATGCTTTCCTTCTTTAAAACCATCCCGTTTTAACTTCAGATTCTCATTTTAATGCAAACTTAAGGTTTCTTGGACTTAAGCTTTTATCAGGTGTTTCAAGATCCACAAAACGTTTTAACCGCAACTGACTGTCGAATGAGTCAAACATGAATTCCTCCCATTATGTATGTATGGCACAAACCTAGTCATTACATGTACACTATATTCCTGACTGATGACCAGGTCACTTCTTGAAATAGCTTGTGCTTGTCACAAACCACTTCACATGAAGCACTGCAATCTCAGCCAGCTCCTAAAATATGCTTCACTGGAGCTAAGGACAGAAGTCACCTTGGCCGGCCATTACCACATTTAATTGTTCGACTGTTAACAGAAAACACTCAATTGCACTGACCCACTCCCTGTAATTTTCACAAACAACAATAATTAAGTTAGTTTACACATTGGTCCTAATGCTTTGTTTCGGTACATCTTTTCCTTGAAACTAAGCACTCACAATATAAGAACACGTAGGTTGGGGCACGCAGATGTCAGTCATAAAACACGTGTTCGAACACTCGCGTCGACGACGCGAACGTCAGCTCAGCAGAAAGGTGATGACCGCGCTTCTGAATACTCCTCTGCAGCAACAGAGAAGACATTAGCTCACTACAGACTCCGAGGCTGAGGGAGGTGAACGGCAAACTGAGCTAACCTCCAGCGTTCAGTGTCTACTGGAGGTCACCCTATTAATTCTCATTATAGGTCAACGGTTTTCGATAAATGTTGTATTATCGCTGTTTTCTACACTTTCGTTGTTTGTTTTTGTTTTCATCCAACGTTAAACGTTGCGATGCAAACGAACACATCAAACCAGCAGTAATGGTTTAATCTTGTCCAAAACTATTTACGCGACAGGTAGAGCGTTATCGTGGACGACAAACCTAACCTAACCAAATTTAACCTTTTTAAGCATACCTTCAAAATCATTACCTGACTGAATGCACGCAGCCCATCTGTTTCATGAGAGGGAGCATTCTGGGTGGGGCTGCTGGAGCGTCCTGCTGCCGCCACCTGCTGGCAAAAATCTTTTGAAGTTTTTAACCCTTCAGCCAAAAAAACTCTCTCAACCACCATATACGACACTAATGCATCATTGAATCCCGTGCCATTTTCTCTTTCTTCGTTTTTATGTAATACTAAATCGTATTTCAGAGATTTAGAAAGCATGCCTGTAAATGTTCATATTCTGCTCCATTTTCAAATGACTGTGGTGCGCCCCCCCCCCCCCCTCACACCCACACACACACACACACACTTAATATTTTAACTCATATTAATTATAACAGTTTATTGATTATACCAACTGCACTTTAATTAATATTTTACGAAAATGTGAAAAATGTCGAATCATTTACTACAATGATGTGGTGAAAAGTTTATCTTCTTAATTTGCTGTTGTGTCTTTGGCTGTAAAACACGTAAAGCACTGGTAAGACAGTTTATTTTAGAGCAGATCTACACTATTATCGGTAATTATCCACACATGTGGCCACCGAACCCATCTTTAAGTAACAATAGTTTTATCCATAAAATATGGCATCGTAATCAGTGTCATTCAAAAAGGATTTTCGCATCCGTTTTCTAATGATATGAGCATCCCGAAAGAGTAGGCATCTGTCGGCGCCCCAGGTTGCTAAGTAGTTGTCAGAAATTGGTAGGCCTAGAGGTGGCATTAGTGCCCTAACTGATAAAGACACCCGTGTGGGCTGGGCAGCGTGGGTTCAATTTAGCAGATGAGCAAGAAAGCAATAGCATTTGGCTTACCTAAACAAATTAATAACAAATTTAAGGTCGTGCCATGTTACACTTCTTCCAGTTTACCGGACTAAAACAAAAACAATCTGCGCGTGTTAGTTTGGTCATGAGTACATTACTGGTACATTGTCTAGTTACCCTATATACTTATATATATATATATATATATATATATATATATATATATTTAATACTGCAGATAAAAAATAGCACATTTAATTGTGAAAATAGTTTTGAGAAAATATACTTGAAGTCGTAGCGTTGTTTTAAAGGTTGGATGAGATTATTTTACTAAAACCAAATTCATAGTTTTGCCTTCATTTTAAAAGACAATCATCGGCAGTGTTACATGTCGTAAGCGCTCGAGTATTATTTCCAATTTATTTCATTCACGTAAATAAAATATCGGATGCCTAGCATGACCATAAGCTTTAATTGAACCCTCTCGGAATCAGGTCGTGGGGTGTCTTCTCTCTTGCATGTTGCCTGGGTAACTGCGTGGACTTTGTCACCCCGAGCCGCTTAGGTAGCATTAGCCTTGGAACTGCATCGCATCTGATATGGCTATTTATGTGATATGATTGCACATTTAGCTGATACTATTTTATTCAATCGATTTGTTTAAGAAAAGCGGATCGATATTGATTAGTTCATGTTATTAGTATAAACAAATAAGTAAATATTCACAAACACAAGCCCCTTCGCACAGACATACAAACATATATACATGCATACATACATATTTCGAATAAAGCAAACAAATATGTTTACTATGTCACTGAACTTGTGGTCCACAGGAGGCACGTCTAAGTAGATTAATATTTAAAGGACGCTTGGCTCTGTAGACCTGTAATTTTATTGCAGATGATTTTCCGTTTAAAGATGAAACACAACAAGATAATGACATTTTCTGTGCGGATGCAACTGCCTCTGCGCGCGCTCCCAGGAGAAGGCTTGTATTTGAATAACTTAACCCGGGACAGCGGGTGGGCGTGTTCAATCGGTAAAAAAAAATATGCACAATGGAAATTCTCAGAACAGCTTATGGTATCTAAACCGATGATTGGCTTTTGCTATATGTCAGGCGGCTTGACTGGAGTCATAAAGGCAGTGGTGTCGAGGAAATGCGTTTGGTCTTCACCCTGTTGCCTTTTATGTGGACAGTGCACGCCGAAGGCAGCATGTAGAGAACTCTTTTGTCCACTAATTAATTTAATTAAGTATGTATCAGCACTAGACTTCCTCTCAAGAAACCACATATTATCGAAATTTAGATTTGCTCACACTTGGTGAAAAGTTGCTCATGAAATCGAAAAAAAAAATCAGTGTAAAGAACCATCCTGGATAATTACCTCGCTTGTTTGTTTAATCAATGAATTTTCATCGACATTAACTCGCTGTTTTCAATACTCCAGACACTGGAAAACGTAATTCACTTAATTCACTCCCGGCTTTTGGAAACTTTCCCATTTGTGAATTTGTGGGATATTTGTTTAACGAAGTTCAGTGAAATCCAAAATTAAAAATACAAATTCGTACAGTACATAAACTGGTAAAAGCGGTTCTTCTCAAATAACAGAATAACTAGCTCAACCAGGCAGAATAAGAATAATCAAAAGACCATATTCTGTACACCTTCAAATTCTACAAAGTCAGCACTTATCGGCTAATTATAAGACATTCTGTTTAGGTAGTCATGTAATATTATAAAAGGAACGGAGGCTATTTTTAAGGCGTGTGCAACCTGCCTATGTACTGTGTGAATACACATACACGCATAGATTTGTTTATTTATTTATTCATTCATTCATTTATATAAGGAGTATCAAAGTTAATTGCACCGTTTTCGAATCATAAATGCAAACATAAATCAAACCAATAGATGCCTGCATATTTTATGTTCCTAACACTGTCTTAAGTAGCTCTCCGTTACAATAAATCATTGAGATGCTTCCCGGGAGCTTTCTGCACTCCGTGCACTGTGACTGAGAGCTCGTGCCCTTATTTTTAATGTCTGTTTAGTTACAGAGTTTTCAGCCATTGTCGTTTTATTGTGGTGTTATCTCCAGTTCTTGTTCCCTTGTTGTATCTCATTCCATGTTTTTCTTTTGCTTGCTCAAAGTTATTTTTCAATACGTAGATGTACATGAGAACAGCAATTGTGTAATTCTGTATACTCGGATAATTTAATAAAATTAAAACCATAGGCTTCATTTATATAGTTTGCTGTTTATGCTTGTCTTTTAATCTACATGCAAAAACGTGCTAAGCGTATTGTTTTGCATGCATTATTTGTAGTACATGAACTCTAGTTATTGCTATTGTTAGCCTACTGCTTTCCCATTAGCCACCAACCAAAAACTAAATAAAATACATAACAATATTAAGAGAAGAAAGAAACTGAAGAAGAAATTCATAAAAAATTAGCATGTCAAATTAATGCATCAATTAAGAACATGAAGTGCTTTAGTTATCTTTATCAACACTCAAAACTTCCCGAGGAGAGATGTCTAATTATTTTTTTATCTAATTTGCAGGCTTTGACAAGTAGTCCAAATATTTATGCACAGAACCAAGGTGTGGACGTTGATACGAGCGGTGATGAAGGTGACAACATTCTGTTGAGAGACAGAGTTTCTACATACTGAGTGTCAACCGTCAATTAAACAATAGGACCATTCTGAAAGAAACTTAGCGCGATTTCACACAGAAACCAACCCCGGACATAGCCTAATAAGGAAAATACGTTTCCAACAAAGTTAGAGGTACTGTAAATAAACCTCTTTACGTTCTATCACTGTTAAATGAATCAAAATAAAATGGAATTCCTATTTAAAAAGTGACACTTTACTCGTAATACTAGTTTGAAATAACTTTAATGCCAAGCTACAAACCAGTGCTAACGGTTAAGCCCGCTCCATCGGTACCTGAGTCTAACAGCTCACATTCCCCATTGTCTTTGGACATATTGAACGTTTCGCCTGTAAGACGCAGCGATGGCCTCAAGTGAGGCGGTATTCTGCTTTCATCCGAGCAGACCAAACATACAGAGATTTACTCACAAACCTTAACGAGTAAAAGTTACTCTCCTTGTTACTTGAGTAACGCAGATATAGAGAGAAGACGTATTTGCAGAAATTTAGCTTACTCGGTCAGTATGTTTTCTTTTTTAAAAAAAATGAATATGATTTGTTCCCGCACATTGATCAGAATGAAGGCTGTCAAGATATGATCATTTAATACTCCTCAGCTTTTAAATATATCAAAGTACCATTTTACTTTACAGTGATAAAACTAACAGGAGTTTAAAATAAAATCACATATCAATGTCCATTTGTGCACCATTAGAAAACGTCTATTTGTCTATGTATTATGTATGACAGACATTTCTTCTAATTCCAGAATGCCTCATACTGCGAATTCCAACGCGAAGGAGAGACAGCTCAATGAGAACTACACAACATGTCTCAGAATACTTACCGTGAAGAGAATGTGAAATCTGAAAATTACACAAAGTAATTTTGGCGAAGACTTCACCTTGAAAAAGAACTAAATTTTTAACTCTTTTCTATTAAGGCTAACAAGTTTGTCGGGCAGTTATAGGGTATTTAACAATAAACGATTAATTACATCGACGAGTCAATCAAAATTACTAATACTAAGTTCATAATCGTAAATAAATATGGACTGTTGTAAAGATTTCACATTATATAATGCTTATATACGGTCGAGCGCTAATACAGACAAATATGCCTGAAATCAGGGGGAAAAAACCGTAGTCCGGGTTAGATTTGACCTATACCAGCCAAATCCACCAATCTCAATTTTCTTTCTGTTTTTTTCAAAATAATTGCCAACTAGTTAGCTAACTAGGTTGCTAATGTGTTTGTTAAATAACCAAAAAAATAATACATTCGATCTTACAGGCTCTTGGAATGCATCGTGTGAAGTTCTTAAATTTGGTCAACTCAGAATAGATTTGTTCCGCACGCGCAATCGGGTTTATTGCGCGTGGACGAATTTCCTTTATTTTCCGGTTAAAATGGAGCTCAGATGCTAGTGCATGCTGATATTTTCCTTCACAACATAATGTAACATTTCATTTTCTCCAGAAAGAGATCACAAACATCTGTTTGAAATCCCCTCTTTCTTTTGAATAAAAATGTCATAAATTTCTCTTGGTCAGTATGCAGAATGAATTCTCACTGATCTTGTTATATAGTGACTGTGGTTTGACTTAATGATTTATCACAAGCTTGTCCAGTCTAGTGCTTTCCATGTGTTGGGCTGGAAAGACTGCCCGCTGGTTAACCCATCCTGTGCTTTGTGCTTCATGTAGGGAGACTGGTACAAAAGATCCGACCAATTCTTCAGTCTTCTATCTATCATCTGTTCTCATCCATGGTAATTCCTACGTCCAGTAGTCACATTCAATAATTAATTTATTTAGATTTACCGCATATGTGATAACATTTTATTCAGTATTCCCCAAATACAACTGATAGACATGTATCAATGGCTGATTGAGAGATTGATGGAATGAATGTGTACAGGATTGTAATGACTGATTGATTGGGGAGGATGATGACAGATGATTTTAAAATCATAGATCCAGTATCACAATTAACTGGAAGGACAGTCATGCTGTATGCCAGTAGATCTGTAGATTTCAATTACATAGTTGCGCCATATTCTCTCTCAACTGTATTAACCCCGCAACCTGATCATTCATATTATATCTTCAAATATATTTGCTGAGTAAAGTGGTCCTCAAACACCCTCTTGCACCTATTATAGCACTTAGCGGAATGCTGTATGTTATATGATGACTCATACCTTCGATTGTGACGCTGGTTATTTGGTATTGTCGCTGTTCTTAGCCTAACCTTTTTGTATGCACTTTTGTCAGTCACTCTGGATAAGCGCTTCTGCAAAATGGCTACATGTAATGTAAATGTACCATGCTCAAAGGATCACAGAGCACCACACTTGAATGGGAGAACAGAACAGGTCAGTGGTTTCCTTTACAGGTGAATCTTCATGAGGCCAGCAGGTCACAAGCAAATTCTGGCAAACATTTTGTATGGTGATAAAAACCATGATTTTTTTTTCACTTCAGATGCAGAAGATAAAATAGGCTACCATCTAAAGACATTACAAAGGCCTCTGTTTAGTCTGCCCACAGTGAGCTTTGTCCTGAACTCAGGAGTTATGCATTTCAAAAAGTGTTATGGTTTTTTTAAGCACTGACACAAAACTGTTGGATCAGCGGTCGATGAAGAAACTGTCCGAGGGAGAGTCAGTCACTCGAAGGACAGAGGACAAAGGGGATTGTGGGTCTGTTGAACCGAGAGGTCTGAGTGGGCATGTTCTCCACAGTCTCTTGCACTCTTCTTCGGTCAAACTGAAGCAGCTGCTCCATTGCGATCCCAGACTACCACATGCGTGCAGAATCCTACACCTGAAGATGCCTCAAGTGGGTGCCTCTCTGCACATGTGTTTTGATCCCGGCTCAAAGGCCAAATTCCCCTTCTTACACATCTCCCTCAGCGTGAAAAGCTCCTTTTACACCTTTACGTTGTACAGCCGGATACAGAAAATGGATACATTTGGACACTTCCTTTACAGCGCACTCCCTCCGTGACATTTGTCCCCTTAATGTGAGTTAATTTGGCAGATATTACTTTGGCAAATCGCTCCTCCAAACTGCTACATCATTTATGCGGGGGACTTCTGCAAACTTTGAAAAATTAATGCCTTTAATTTTGGTTGATGGCAACATCAGCAAGGCTCTGTAAATTGCACTTTAATGAGATTTTGCTACAGGGGATAATCTGGTACTGACAGCAAAAAAAGAGAAGAGAACATCTTGAAAACATCTGCAGACCTATGATTCTTCTCTGCCGATTACAGGCCGCCACAAGACGCCGGGAACACGGGCCAGGAGGCCGGGCGGCAAATGGAGATCGGATCTGCGCAGCGACAGCAGGGCTACCTGAGAGCAATCGCTATCTTTCAATAAGAAATTAGTCAGCGCGTCTGACAGACGGATGTATTGCTTTATGTAACGGGGAAGGGCCGATTTGGCTGAGCACACGCAATCGAACAAACAGCGTAAGCTATTAGATGCACGGGAGGATATGTCCCACGAGCCCTACTGTAGGCGCGATTCCAAGCGAGTGACAAGTTAATGCAGTTTCCCTCTGACCGACAGGGCTGTGGGAGGGGAGTGAGTATCCCTGGTTTGACAAACCTCTCCTCTGATATTGGCAGAGCATTCATCCAGGTGTAAGGCGTGAACTCTGAACGGAGGACATACTCACACGTATGGCTCGTCCTCAGGGCTCCCTTTAATGCAACGTTAATCTGTCCTGCTCTAACCGTGGGCACAACATGACTTAGAGCACGGACCCTGCAGCAGTGAAATGGTGAAAATCGCACCACAAAATCAATATCCTTTATCATCATCACTTTCATCATTGTTCATCATTGTTATTCTCCCGAGAACCATGGATACATAGGCATTCTGATTTTTGTTGTGTTCTGATTATGTTTCCTTGGCACTTTGCAAAAACGGCCATTGATCTCTGATGGTGTGTCGGGCACACTCCAAACTCGACTGCGAGGGATAGTTTGAGAACAGATCACACAGTTTATGTGACATTGACTGCACCCATAGTGGCAATACGATAGATGGTTGTTTATACCATGTTGAATTAAAGCTTCATAGCATACATATCATCGCAGAAGAGTCTCAAAACTGCCTACACTTTTCTGTTGCCTCACAATGAACATTTTTGCAAATTCCAACATATTTAAGTTTAAGGATTGAAAAAAGAGTGCTTAAGCAGTACATCACAAATACCCACATCTCCATAAACAGTAAACTACCTAGATTTTGGAAATGTGTGAGATTTTGTCCTGATTATGAACAGCATTTAGTTTAAAATGGGACTATCAATGTTTACATGGCATTGTAACTGTTTTCTTAGTCAACTTGGTTGGGTCTACACCAATCACCACACTACACTCCCTTGTACCATCTTGAATATTGCACCATCATGTCCACCTGGCAGTAAGCCATTTCATTTATGGTATGGGTTTGGGGAATGGGTGGTGGTGGATCCATGTCAGCTAACAGCTCATTCTAGCAAGATTTAGCAACGTCTTTAACATTGCCGTGACAACAATGCTGATTTGTATATTTCTGCATTGTGCCTCCATGCAGCGGTAATCACATGTGTGTCTCTCACCTCAGTAGAAGGAAAAAAAGAGTAGAGAATGCGGTCATGTTATCAGACTCCCAGAAATTCCTGCCATCTATCATCACATTCACATTCAATGTTAAAAGGGCTGCCAATGGTTTCCATGTGCTACCCTGTAACCCTGCTACAGAGCAGGACATGTTCTGAGCTGTTTGATGGTGTCTCTTATGAAAAACATTCCTTCTCTGAGCGTGCTCTTCACTGCGAGAGACATTTCCTTGTGAGGAGAGCGCTTGGGATACCGAACTTGGGTCTCCTCCTTGCCGAGCCTTGGCATTTTTGGAATACTTTGAAGAGGACAGAGCTCCAGGCTCTAGGCTGTAACGTTGTGTTTCTCACAGCCTGCTCACACGAGCACATGCGAAAACCATCTCCTTTGAGTACGTCCTTGCGTTTCCATGAGCCATAACCATGATTGGCTGTGGTTCCGGAGTTTGCAATGATTAAAAATGAGACATCCCTGACTAGCTGGACCGTGCCGCCATGTACTCTCGTGTCCCACATGGTCATCGTTCAGCCCTCTGAGCTTTTTCTTTTTTTTTTGGAGCGGCGATTTGAATGAGGCCCCGCGATTCATGCCAGGAATATTTCCAATGAGAAGTCGTGCCCATGTCAGGGGAGGGCCGGGCCCTTGATGGCGGCGCTGCGTGGTGCTGTCAGAATGGCGGCCTGTGGTGCAGTGATGCACACATTGGAGCCCCACCCGCTCCCCAACCCCCCTCCACAGGGGAGGCCAGAACACACTGTGCCCCATACGGGCAAAGTGCAGGACTACGCAGTCATCACCCCATACACTAACACTCTGACATGACAGAGAGCGACAGAGGGGGAGAGACCATCTCACTGATCCTACTCCGTTCGCCAATTGCACCCCCCCCCCCTCCAAAAAAAAATATCAGCCATTAATTTGCACGCATGGGTCAGTTACATCAACGCACTGCCAGCCCACAATCCAGCAAAACGCATCAGCTTTGAGCCTTCTGCGCCTCCTGACAAGATCATAAGAGACAGCTTACCGTAAACAAACGATTTTCCTGGTCAGACGCATCCATCCACTCAGAAAAACAGCCAAAGTCTGGCTAAAGGGCTCTAATGCTCAATCATGTGTAATAGACTGTAAGCAAGTAGTGATGACTAACAAATGAGTTTCATCATGGCTGCACATTGCTGAGAATCACAGCGGTATCATACGAACAGGGACTCTGATCTGCGCAAACCATAAGGATGCATCAAGTAGCCAGGGCTGCATTTTTAGGGGAATGAAGGTACTGCAATGACCTGGAGATGCATGACCTAAGAGCATGGTGCCCAACGGCCTCTCTGGCCATTCTGCTGGAAAGAAGAGAAGGAAAAAAAAACGTTGTGGTTTTAGATCATTAAGTTTTAACAGGGCTTCACTGTTTTTCTGTTGAAAAAAGAAGAATCTTTCAGATGTGGTTTAAAGAGTGCCAGTTGTGATTGTAACGTGTCAGTCCAGAGAATTTAACACAAGGGATCCTTGTAAAGCACATTTTCAACCCCCCCAGACACACACAAACGCACACCACCACTACCATCACCCCACTAGCTGCCCCAACAAAAGCCTATTTCACAATGCCGCTAACCCAACAAAGTGCTGTCTGCTGTTCAGCCCAATGTCTAGCATAATGGGATTAATCATGTGAACAGCACATTTGGTGTGAAAGCCCATGTGTCACGTGATTTTTTATGATGTTGCTGTGGAATATTACACGATGAGCAATGAGGATCCACCATGCGGGCTGTTGTGGAGAGGTGAGCGGGTGTGCATTAGATGGCCATGCGGACACATGTGTCTAGCAGCAGTGTGTTCTGGGAATCCCTGAAAGCATGCTCTGGAGAGTGCCGAAAGTGCAGTCTGTTAGGGGTACATGTTTTAGGGGTTCACGTTTACCTGCAAGCACTGTGTATGGCATCAATGGTTAAATCTCAAATTGCAGACTTAAAATGTAAAAAGAGTGTCACTGATGCAAAAATGATTAAAGCCAAGTCTTCACAACAGCTCCACATACTTATGGCCGCACAGACATGCCCTTACACACACACACATACACTTGCACATTTTGTATATACTTAGTGGGATATACATTCATATTTGTCTTTTAAAAATACACATTTCAATAAATGTATGTCCATACAAAATAGTTTCAGTTAATTTTTCCTTCCAGAACATTTTTGCATCATTTTAAAGATAACTGTTGGTTTGCTTCCTCAGACAATTGTGTGCTATATGTTTACATACACACACATATATACAGTAGTTATAATTTGACATGTATGCTTTGTATACATCACTTTAATCATTTCAGTGTTTACCATACACTTCACAAAGCCTTGTATTTTCTTGGCATCACTGAGAGGAAGTAGCAATTATAAGTACAGCTATCTCTGCCCTTGATGAATTCTGTTTCTCCCTCACACTTTGATAAATAAGAGAATGATTCCAATCCTACATTATATATGGTAATTAAAGTGAAAAATCTTGTCACTATGCAAATCCTTAATTGGACTCCAAGAGAGATATCTAGAATCCCTCCTTAATAACAGGAGATGACTAGGGACCAAAAAAAACAAAGCACGCCAAGTCGTGGCTTTAAAAGTTCAATCAATCACCAAACGGAAAACAACCAATTTAGCACAGCTTGTGCGGAGAATCTTAAGAGCCAGGTAATGTCCTTTTAATCATTGTGCTGTAAAATTAGCTTCCCCATTGTCATAATATTGAAACAAAAGAGACAACACACGTATTGAGGATAATATTTCTCAGGAAGTTATAGTGTAGGCCAATTTCATAAAGCGTTACGTTCTGAGACAGTTTTATTGGCTTGCACGTGTGTACAAACGAAACACAAACCATGACGGTCTCACAACTGGCACACAGACGATAAAATTTGGCGATGGAAAGAGAAGAAAAGACATCACCTACAAAGGCATTTTTATTCCCTGTCGTGGAAGGAAATTTATTGGTATGCTTTCTAATTTTTGCCGCTGTTTCGATGCGTGTCGGGTAAAGAACATCGGAAGATGCTCCGAAGCGTCGTATTCTTTGCGACGCGCGGATATGCACTTGCTAAGCCATCCCCGTCAAAGATAAAAGCGTTTTCCGGCGTCGAGTTCTCACTCATTAAGCACTATTCCAACCATCTGTGAAACGTCGCGAACCCACCTGCTTCGCTTTAGGCCTGAGAGGGAGGATCTTCTCTGTTTTTTTTTTTTTTTTACAATGTGCACAGCCCACATATCTGTCAGAACAGGAGTCTAATCTACTTCTACTGAAGGGCTCCTCAGCAGATTTATAGAGCCCTCTCTTGTGCAAATAACTCCAAATATTGTGAGGACAAGAAAATACTCACAGCTCAAACACACACACAACTTGGAATGACAGATAGACCACATCGCTGAAACACCTTAACTCTTCCATTTTTAAAAGTGGGCTTTGTATTGTAACTCAGGGTTGTCTTTGCAGCTACTTTTTTGCAGATTATCTTAAATGGACGAGTATGTACTCATAATCACCCTCATGCTATGGTAGCGTGTGGTGTTGCCTTAGTCACAAAACCCCAATGCACTTTGCCCTTAACTTCAGGCTGGAAATTCAATGTTTCAAGCCTTTATCCATCTCTTAAAAATGATGAGTTGGATGGTCATTAGTTGTTAGATGGGAAATTAAGAAAAATAAACCAAAATGTGAAAGAAACCTAAAAAAGTGAATGTGTGTTCAAACCACATACTCAAACATAGAGCCAAAGAGGGCCTTGGTCTAAGTTAAAGTGAACCTCAAAACAGGAGGGCTGGGATGGCGCTCTGGAGTTTTGGCTGGCGCCTTTGAGAGATGACCACTGCCTTGGACATTGGCCCATGAGTCCCAGATGTGTGTGCCATTTTTTTCGGGGTGACAGCGGGCCGCACTCCGTCCTGCTGAGTCCTTCTGAAATAAGAGACCCTTGAAGTAGGGGCCTGCTACGTTGAGTCTGTCCCGGGCACCCTTCAGGTCTGAGATCCAAAACCGTCTCCTGACGCTTAAAGACGCTTCGAACCTGCCTGACCAGACAGTGGTCCCTGCCCCACACACCCCTCACCCCCCCACACCACCCCCCTCAGACCACCCCTGGCCCGGTCAGGGACCCCTGCGTGCACCTGCCGTAAAACTCAAGCCACAGTCCCATCCCCGGCTTTGAAGTGTTCAAAGCATAGCTGGCTGACCTTTGATGCGGCCTGGCACGACACATGTTCAAGCCACATATAAACGGGCCCCTCCCTGGACAGCGCGGGATTGTTTACCTCCAAGAGGGAGATGTGAGGAGCCCGCGGAAGCCGTCGCGCACCCTCTCCCGCCAAGGGTGGGGTGAAGGGGGGTCTCTCTTTTTGAGCGTGTGTGTGTGTGTGGGGGGCAGAGGAGGGGCCGGGATAAGACTGGACATTGCTTAGAGTGACAGCTCGCAACCCTTGAAGGTCCCTTCTTCTCGCTTTCATTCTGAGCACCACAGCGCTTTTTTTTTTTTTTGATGCATCGACAAGCCAAAAAAAGAAGACGTGGTGCCAGCGCCGTTGTGCCACACTTCAGACAGATTCTTCACATTCATCCCCCTCTTCTGAAGAGCTCACCTCGACAGAGGGACACGCGCTAACCTACAGAACACAGAAAGTGTGTGTGCTGCTGTTGATTGCACACTGTCTTCTAGCTGTGTATTAGACTATCACATTAATATACGGCCCATCATCATGCCATTTCAATGTCCTCCTTCAAGGCACTGGCATCCATTTCAGATACAGATCACCCTCCATCAGAAAAGACAAACATCTTCAGTGGCAGGGTGAAATGTATCTGTTGGCACACATTTATTGTGCTGTGTACATTTAGGCTGAAATTGACCAAAGCGCAAGACTGCATTATGGGTAGCATGTATGCAAAAATGTTCAGGAATGCAGTTGTGCTGGATACATTGAATTTCACTCAAAACTCAAGCATGATTTTGATTGCAAGTCAGTTTTGTGATAGGTATTTATGAGGTCTTTGCCTGGCATATCCAACTGAACTCTTTCTCTTGGCTCTAGAGCTGGATTGAATCAGCAGTTTCCCTTAAATGTAACTTATTTAACCCCAAGGCTTAGTTCTAGAAAGTTGAGAGATCATCATGGCAATGGCAATATGTAGTAGTCTGAGTTAAGGACAAATGTTAATTGAATCCAGTCCAGGTGTTAGCGTGTAGCGCGTGTTGACTCTGTATTGAATGCAAAAATGCAAAAGCTCCAACACATGCTTACTGACAGTTAAAATGTAAAGTATTAGTGGCATTCCAGGGAAGAATCCTGCAAGAAATTGAAGTATTTCTTTGTCCTTTCTGTGATTTATTCATTGTTGTCATAATGTAGTAAATGTACTGTATCGACTCCCCTCACATTTTGATTTACAGAAATTATAAATCAAGAAAGAGCATAAAAAATATATGTTTATGTGAGCAATGAGCTGAAAAACATGTATATGTGAATGAATTATGAAATTTATGCAAGCAGGTCTGCGCTGGTTATGCACAATAAAGCACTGCTTTTTATAAGCTTGCCATTTTTAATGCTCTTTGCCCTGTAAATGTCAATCAGGGCGCAAAGATTTGCAGATAATTTTGGGAGTCAACTTTCATTGCAAGAACAATGCTGTCAGTGGATGAACTTTTGAAAAAAAAGTTCACCACATATGATATGAGTGCCAAAATATATTACTGTACAAAACTTGGATACAATATTTTTCCCCTATCTATGTGTGTTATGATTTTTCATTGCTAATACCGCTCCTGTGTGAATTTCAGTACATGGACCATGTTAATTAAGGCAAGCTAAATTGGGTCTACTTTCTTACTTTCCTATTTATTCTTATGTTGTTCTTTGCTTGTCTGTAGCTGCTGTGTATGCACATACGCAATAAAAATGTGGAGTGAAATGGTCTGAAAGCAAGAGGTCTATAATGTGGAACAGCTAAAGAGCACAGTGTGTACAACGTGGAACAGCCAAAGAGCAAGGTGTGTACAATGTAAAACAGCAAAAGAGAAAGGTGTGTACAATGTGGAACAGCTAGAACATGTATATACTGAATAAGGAACAGCCTTAAAAATAGTGTTGTCTACAACTTTGAAAGGCCAAAAAATGCTGCTTCAACAGTGTGAAACAGTCGGAGAGCATGGTGTGAATAACAGTGAACAGCCAGAAAACAGGGTATCTACCCTGTGAAAGCAGCCAGGGACAGTGGTATGTGCCAAAAGTACAGTGTCTGCAGTGTGAAAACACCCAGAGAGTCAGGCATTTACAATGTGCTCAGAACGCAGGTTGTATGCGTTATGAAACCTGACAGAATTCAAGGGGTCTGCAATGTGACCCTTGGAATGTGCAATATCTCTGAAGCTGTCAGTGCCTTTGAAGATTCCATCAGCTTTTAAGTTAATTGGATTTACTTTAATGAATAGTTCTCTGGCCACCATGCACCACAGGAGCAGAACATTTCCTATAGCAAGACCATATTTACAGATGTTTTTCTGGCTTCTGTATTACTCTGTTCTGGTATTCCCAAGCAGTTTCTCCTGTAAAAAGATTATGTCTTGAAACATGTATATATATATTTTTCCTTTTAGATACTATATAGAAAATAAAATGACTCAAGAAATGATGTCATATCAAGGTATGAAATTGTGAAGTAGCTGGCTGATGATTTTAACAATAAAAATAGAGTGAGATCTGGAGTATCATGCAAAAAAAAAATATTCTTACTAAAACACACACGATAAGAACTACTGGCTTCGCAGGACTGGTGAGTAGAACAGTAAAGAGTAATAAGAGTAATGCGCCACAGCCCAACACTGCAGCTCCCTCATAAAACAGTATCCCTCCATTTTCAGACAACTGTTTAATACCTACCATGGATAATTTCATTGAAATCGGGGGTGGAAAACTGAACCAGTGACGGTTTCCTGTTCTCCGCAACAAGCAATGACGAGCAATTACGATTACACAGCTATGGCGGTTGTGAGAATTCGATAGCAATATTGTTATGTTGACACTTTTGAATATTGGGTGGGTAACCGGTGAGGCAACAATTTGATTCGCAGTAAGTACACACGCACTTGAAGGGAAATCAAGTCCGTTTTGGTGAAGATTAGACCAGCATTCACACAAGGAGTCAAATCGAAAGTCTCAAGTCACGGTGAGTTCTCCTAATCTTCTCTAGTATTTGGAGGCTGAACAGTGTCTGACTTAGTAAAATTACTTTCATGTAAACTGTCGGTTCCCAAGATGGTATACTTAGATTGTCTCCATGGGGATTGCTTGAGAGTGATTTTGTTGTGGGTGTTTTTTGTAAACACTGTTCAAGGCTTAAAAATATCTTTCACCAAAATTTACCAAAAAGATCATACGTGTGTAGAATAGGTTAATCTCTTGCACGCATATAGAGCATATATAGTCTGGTCATTATAAAGAGATACTGACGTCAGCTTTGTCAACGTGACATGCAACCACGCAAATACATACATAAAATGTTTGGTTTTCCCAATGCCAATAAGGTAGCCTACGAAGATGCATATGTAACCACCCTCGCCGCCACTAACGTCTGCTAACATGCAGGCTCGCAGCATCAATCTGTTCTGCATCAGGCTCGTATTCTTGCCAATCACGTGCGGACTGACAGAAACTGCCGAGTGCCTCCGCGTGTTCCCTCGTTGTTTCATGTAGCGTGCCAAGCGTGACAGATGTAACTAGGCACGGAGTACGCCTCTGACCCTTGTAAAATTCACCATGCATTTAATCAGTTCGAAAATGTATTCCACGGTTCTGCTTGATTCGCGTGAAAGAAATGCGATGAACCCACGTGAAGGTTCATCAAAACTGTTGGGCCCGAGTTGGACGAGGCAGCGGGTCTAACCATTCCCACAGCCTTGACACCAGTCTCCGAAAAAGCAATTCAACCAATCTGTTTGTTTCATATCGAACTTCTTCATATGAGCGCCAGTGGAAAAAGTTTATTTATTAATGAATTGGCCTACCTTTGCCTGCCTATGTATCTATTACAAATGTAGCTAAATTCTTTTAATGGGAGCACCCGAACTAAGTGCAAAACTTTTGGACCAAACCTTCAAAACCAGGTTTGGGACATTCTGACATTATCTCTTTATTCTCGATTGCACCCTCATTTCAAGGTGAAATAAAATACAACGTACTGTGTGAGTAACTGTGTGCCAATGTCAATGAGTCAAAACTAAAGTGTTTCGATCGGTAAAACCGGTTCCGTTCCGTTTGTTTATTTGTTTACTGTGGTCGTATTAAAAGCGGTCAGATTTATTGTCTTGGTAGTTCATTAAGAACTCACCGCAACGAAGTTAATAGCTTTAACTGTTTTCCTAACCTTACACTTTTAAAAAAGGCAATTGAAAAAGAGTAATCTATCAGTACTCCCCTCAGCCCCCCCACCCCCACCCCCCCGTCTGTGCACTGAGAACGTTTCTCAAATTCGTTTTCTAGACCAACTTTAGAAGAAAAAAGAAAAACAGTGTAACTATAACAAGATAGGACCCCTTTCCCATTTTTCTACTTTTACTTCCTGTCGCATTGTTCTCGCTGTAGTGCTCTTTCTTACAAGCGTTTTATTAACTTAATTCTTCTCTATTCCTCCTTCCAGACTATTCAAAAGCAGCTTTGTGATTGCCAGAAAGAAAAAAAAATTCCAAGGCGCTTCCCGTTCAATAGACGGGAATAAAGGCGGAGGCTGGGACGGCGGTGTAGCCCACGCATGCAGAACATCCCAATCTGTTTTTGTGCATTGGATTGGCGAGGGGGCAGCGGGGAGGTTGCTGGCAGCCCAATTCACTACAATAGGGGGCTGGGCAGCTGCTCCGTCCCCACAAAGACTTCAGTCTTCTGTCTGCCCTGTTTACTTAGCGCTCATTCGGGACTCCGCAAAACACTTATGTCTCACACACACGCTTATCAAGCCGACTTAATTAGCGTTGGAAATAAAACACGTTCTTTTTGTCGATCGGGACAATTCGGCTCCTACAATCAATGGCCCATGTTTTAAATAACGATTTATTCAGATGAGCCTATAAATGTCGTTGTCGCAATAAGTCACACTTTAGTAGGCCTCTTGTACAAATTAACAACCATAATTTGATTGTGTTACGTTAACCTGTAGGCCTATGAAAAGTGCAAAAGAGAAGATATTCCTCTCTCGCTCCCTTTCTCTCCTTTGTGTGTGTGTGTGCTCACGTTCGTGCGTGAGACGGAGGGACTGGTAAAACCGTGTTCCCATAATTTAATCGTATAAATTGTATCAGTAAGTGATGGTGTTTGAGCTGCATTCTGTAATTCGCATTGTCGCCCGAATGGTGTGCCCGCTGTATCGATTTCTTGTTTAAAATCAATTTGACTTTGGCAATTTGACAATAGGACATAGCAAACCACAGCTGTTTCCAAGGGCCATTTTTTAGATTGCCTAGGAACCGGGAGAGAGAGAGAGAGAGAGAGAGAGAGAGAGAGAGAGAGAGAGAGAGAGTCGAACACAAAAATCTTGAAGTAGCCTACTTAACTGGTCTGCATCGTCCATCTTTGATTCACAGACGCATCTACAGTTCTACGAGCACAGCCTTTGATCCTTTTGAATTTTTAACACCAGCCTGTTATTCACCCAAATTCCTTGGTTTTCCATAGAAACATGTCGCTTCGTGCGGCATATTGATGTTTTCTTCGTCGAGGGGGTTATGATACGGTGAATCAAAAAGTAAAAGGCACGGACAATGCTGGTATTCATGGCTGGCTTTTGTGTTCTGTTTAGTTTTGTGTCATTATTCACGACCATCCTTTCTAAAAAAAACTGAAAGGAAATATTGAAGAAAATAGTCTTTATTATGTTATTGTTTATTATTATGATGCTGCACAGCCTCTAGTAACCTCAAATCTCAGATGCTTGTGAACGCTCAGCTATAGGTGAGCGTTCTCTCTTTCTTTATATATATATATATATAAAGAAAGAGAGAGAGAGATACTCGAGAATATTTCATACTCGAGAACGTTTAATACAGCACAGTGCGCCAAATTAACTGCAATACCTTGTTGCTGAAGTGGTGCCTCATGTCAACATTCAGGGCAGTCTATTTGAGTTACTGGCGCAATCATCAGGTTACCACGAGCCCCCTCCCCCCTTCTCCCTGCCTCTCGCTCTCTTGTACCTCAGACGCACACACGCACGCACGGTCAGCATAAAGCAATAGTTCGGTACAGTATAACGAGAATAGTGAAATTAAGAAAGAAAATAAATACCATTGGTTTTATTGTATAATTATATAACTTTACAATTAAAAAAATACCTGTGAAAACGACTGCGCACGGCTCCATAGTACCGAGATTCAACGCTCGGAATCAACCAGGACAACAATAATCAATTCGTTCAGAAAATAATGCTTCGGCTGTACAGTTTTAATACATTATGAAATGCATTTAAGATGGTTTTGAACTTAACAATATGATTTTCACTTGTACGGCACAAAATTATTTTGTCTAGAAAATCTGTGATTTTCCTAAATGTTGGCCTACGTTTTAATAAATTCATTCTCAGTTAGCATCACTTAGATTTTACTGTTTACCACCACACTTTATTGGAACCAAACAATTTATCTCGTATATTTAAAAACGGGTCTTAACCTGATGAAAATAAACACTACAAGTGATGCAAGAGTCTGTAAATATCCACCTTACACTCTCTACAAGAAGCGGAACTAATATGAAATAGAAGACTACAACTAGCAATAGTATTGACCTTCTACCTCCTGCACTACTACGACTACTACTACTACCAATAACAACAACAATAAAACTAATAGTAGTTGTAGTGGTAGTTGTTGTTGTTGTTGTTGTTGTTGTTGTACGTTGTTGTACGTTCACAACAAATATATTCAGCAAAATTCGTCCACAACTTTCACAATAAACTAATTCTTCATGTATCATACAACTGTCACAGCGGTAAATCCCTTTTTTGTACTGTCTATTGGCTCTGACATAATTCATAAGCGGGTAAAGAAACCAGTGTGCCTTATTCTTTCCTTGCTGTTTTTAATATTTAACAGTTTACACATCCCGACTGCTCTAACACAGAATAACAGCTAACTTATTATTTTAGCACGTCTTCACCCTATGCTCATATGGTTATGACAATTTAATCTGCCTATAGACGGTGAGGGAAGAACCCCCTCTATCCACGGGGTAAAGGTTAATGGAATATACAGATTCCCTTAGTGTATAAATTTAGTTACACTTCATAAATATAGTCGTCTGGATGTCTTAGAACCTACTGAAAGGTCTTCAGTTATGGCCTTTACTTCATATAGCCTACCTGGAATTCAACTTCACGTTTACATTGGCTTTTAACACCCCAATTCGTTAATTTAGTTTAATCTTGTTTTGATTTTTTTGAGGGGTTAGGTCTGCGTGTCGCTATAAAAAACATGCAAGCCTTAGACTGATTTGTGTCTAATTTCGTCGTACATGTCAGCTGGACTAATAGAACATTGAAAAAATAACAAGGATGCGAGCCAACATTGATGAAAACTATCGATACACTTACAGCACTGTGTCTTGGACTGAAGCAATGGCAGTCCATGCAGAACAAATATGTAATCTGCACTTTTAACTTCACTTAGTGTTATAAAAAAATAATAAAAAAAACAATAAACTGTCTAATAAGTACAGTTAGAAATGCGATCATATGTCATTAATTGATCTGTCAATTTCCTATTAACTTTTCATTTACTTTTTATTAGAATAACGTAAAGACAACGAATCTGTTCTGGGATCAAAAACTTCGCAAAACTGAAAATGCCGGCAGTGGCGTTTTTTTCCCTGCTGAACGACAGCTGAGAACTCGTTGTGTAAAGTAATAAGATCAATTAACTTCAGCTGGACAATACATTTCGGTCACCGCTCTTGTGTCTTCTTTGTCGTGTTTCAGGTTATTTAGACGGAAAAATCTCCTAGTAGGGTTTATGAATTATGAAGTATGATAACGTTAGTTCTTTTTTCTAAAAGCATCTGGTATAGCTTTATTGCTTTCTTCCTAGAGATGGAATATCTGAGAAGCAATCGAGTAAACTCTTCCAATCGTTGGGCAAAAAAGGAGAGCTACCACTGGTATTCCTAACTGTATGTAGCTGGTCCTCGTGCGTGACAGCTAGCTATCTAACCTCATCTGTCTTCGAGTACAGCTAGCCAGCTATAACTTTAATTTACACGAACCTTGCCGAATGAGTATATCATGTTGTGAAACAAAATAAATTCACCATTAACAGGTGGCTGAAACACGAGGTCTATTTTACCATGTGTTTTAGTCTTCTGGCGCTCAGCCAGCTAGCTCCTTTCTCTTAAGTGAGATTTCCCCCGTCATGTGTTTCATATAGTTGCAAGGCTTACCAAGTTGTCACCTTGTAGCCAGCAAGTCAGTTGACTACAGCTGTAGTGTTGTCTCAATAAGTGTGAAATAGACGGGTTTCTCAGGAAATAGTCATGATGGATGGATGCTAATTTTATCCAGTCAAACATGCTGATTCCTTATGATAACTTGGATGATAGTCCTGGTTTTGGGCCCTGAACCATATTTGTACAATTTTGCAATTTGATGGACATTGACCGGAACACCATTGTTGGGGTCGTTGGATGATTGGATTGTTGGACCAAGGATCGTTACTGTTTTTTTTCCTTATATCACCTCTATTATTTATTCATTTATTGTGAATCTTGGTATGTCGCAACTATAGCCTACAACAAATACAACAAACAGTTCACTGTTTTATTTTTGTATTAGCAGTACTGTAAAGGTGCATTTAAATGATATCATGCAGTAAAAATCTACATGCACATATTAATGTTTTAGTTCAGACAGTTTGGTAAGTTTACCACTCACCAGAATTAATTACCAAAAAACATCAGTTTGTACTAGAAAAGTCAAATTGGCATTTATTCAGGCAAAAGATGACTGAATCTTAGGACTGGTCCCGGGCAACAAGATAGCCGCACTTACAGACAGATATCCCATAGTAAGAGCCTTTACGTACCATGCAGTAATAATGGCTTTTCATATCCTACTGCATAGTTTAAAACATTGTTTAAAAATTTGTCTTCTCTCGCTTTGTTACAGATTTGTCATAATGTGTTAATATTTCTAGATTAATAAATGATGCGCAGGCAAAGAAATGCAAATAACACTTTGTCCAACACATCGTGGGAAGTTCAAACCAAAGCCACTTTATAGTAAGATGTTATCAAGCTCTCTGAAATGTTTGTAACATGTCAGAAAAGAAAAGCGGTAAAATTGTATTAATTTTGGTCCTGTCTGTTGCACGTCCCCGCTTCAGCAAATAGCGTCTTGGCTCTTCCCATTGCTGCAGATGGATTTTGCCCAGCAGAAATCCAGCTACGTGGTATATTATCTTTAATACCTCTCAATTATTACTACTGTCTTGGTCTGTAATGATACCAGGGGCCAAACACATAAACATTTACAAATATCTATAAGCTTTTCAAGCGCCCGGCATTATGTGTGACTCCGAACATCCTTCCGTTGAATAGGACGTGTCACACTCGTGCGTGTCTCTTATAAAGGCCAATTGTGCATTAGACAAACATACAGGCAAAGGTCAAGTCCTTTTCAGCTCGAGAGTGTGTTGATTCACCTACCGTGCCGACAGGGCACCACTATATTATCAGTGGCAGCAGTCTTGCCTTTGGCTGAAATAATTCAGAGGAAATGACGTCTGGAACATAAGTAAACATATGTTTAATCTGTTGTGGGCTTCAAGGGGATATCATGACAATGTCAAAAAGAGAAACTCCCCAATGCCAAAAAAGTGCTAACGAGCAAGATTACTTATTTTTTCCGCTTTAGTGGTATATGCCCGCAAAGGAAATATTGCAATTTAGTCGCCAGCAGGTAATTTTGTGACCACTTAAAATAGGTCCAATACCACCTGGCTGGCAGTTATATGATTTATTAAAAATCAATGAATGTAAGAATGTAGAGGGTTTAAATTATTATTCATACTATTTCTATACACACAATAGCTGTATTCTTTAAGGAAAACGCGGATTAGATGAGTACCTTCCATTAATTGCGCGGCAGGTAGCAAGAGCGACAGCAACTAATCTAGCTTCCTGCTCATTGTATTGAGTTTTTTTCCTAATGAATGACAGGTAGGACAGTTTCCTGCCTCACACGTGCAAAAATAAACCTCTCACCGCTTGTAGCCCTGGACCCTGGCTGGGTCGAGGAAATAATTGATCCTGAGGATGTAGTTAATTATGTTCAGAAACGAGTCCTCCTTTTCCGAAAGTAAATGAGGATTTAGACATGACTCTTACGCCTATAAATCGTTGTAAATGTGCACGTGCGTATGTATGTGTGAATGCGCGCGCGCGCGCACACACGCACACACACACACACACACACACACTCACACACACACCATTTTTAAAAAGATGCAATGCACGCGTTATTAACAAGTTAAAATACTTCTCGCCGAAGGTAGAAGGGGAACACATTTTAAAAGGTACAAACATTTTTATGCAACGATATAGCCTATTTCCATGGGACATGTGTAATGTGTTGAAATGAATCTATTCATTTTTACCCAACAGTAAAAACAGATTCGGAGAGCATGAAGAAAGAGAAATCGCAGACGCTGTCTGCTCCCCCCTCCTCGGACTTTGCACAAAAGAGTTTCGGCCGCGTTATGAAAAATAGAAAAGTACTAAAGAATGTCACAGTGGTCGGTTTATTATTGCAGTCTTTCTTTATGGAAAAGAAAAAAAAGTCGTATTGGAAACGTGGCTTTGATGAATTAACTCATGGACAATGGGGCGAAATCTTGGCATAAATCATTCAACTTTCTCAAAGATGATGTGCTAATTAAAAATAATAAAGAGCGCAGTCAACGAAACGCAGTTTTTTTTTCTGAGAGAAATTACTGACAGAACAATTCGGATTTTAAAAGTGGAAAGACTCCTCCAAATACTCAATAATTATTTTCCAGAAAATCTATTCCAATATTTTTAAAAAAACATGGATCATTTTAGTACATTTTATTAGATTCACGTAGAGGTTCTTAAAAACTAAAAACTATTTTACAATATTTATTTATATTTTGCAGTCCTTCCCCCTTTGTTCTAATTGTTTTGGATTCCAGACCAAACAGCCAACGCGTCAAGAGATTTTAGATAGACAGATTTGTTTTGATAAAGCATTACCTTTCAATGAGAACCTTTAATTTCTTGGCTAGATTGAAAGCAATAGGCAAGAAATGTATTCGCCAATTTGTGCTTGGATTTACGCATAAGATTAATAGAAATTTGTAGGCAGGAATTTATATCAATTTCTATCAAGATCTTATAAGTTATTTAAACATAATGATTTCAGATATTAATATAACAAGCTGTCTTAAATTGAGCAATAATATGAAAATTTGTAAGTTTTCTGGTAATGATGATTACTTTTAAGGGACCAGTTGAATCAACCACAGAACATTTCTCATATGGCGGCGAGTAAATAAAAGCTCAAAGCGAGGCCTTAACTTTCAATAATCAAAACAGATTTTCCTCCTGTCGTAACCTGCATTATATTCTTGACTGTTACTTATAATCGCCCTCTCGCTTTGCCAGCACTTCAGATTGTACACTGGACTGTTAAGATTAAATCTGTTATCATTGAATGGAGTGCTTCGGCATTGGCAGAAGCACATCACATATAATGTGTTCGTTTGTTTTGTTTCATTTCAAGATGAAATGATTGGAGACACGAATAACCGAGGAGACGAAACACTATCTCAAGTTGATATTGATACTGAAAGTTTAAAAAAAACTGTATGAACAGTCTCCTCAGGCGAAAACCACGTTCTCGGTTACTGTATCTTCTGATATAGTATTGATATAGTATTTGACCAAATGACGAAAGCAGAGATCAAATGTTTTTATTGACGCTAAGTGAAACAGCATATTCACATTCGAAGCAAATGTGAATAAAAATTGATTTTCTTTTCCTGCACAACTGTTTGCAAGTTACTGGAATTAACAAAAAAGTGTGTATCGAAGAAAAGCTCCGCCTTTTTAAATTTGCTTTTTCGTATTAACGGACAAAGTCGGAGGGATTGAATCACGCTGAATAAAGTTTGCCTGTGATACTGGATATGTGGGTATTAGATGTGTTTTGTGTTGTATAGGAAGTGTGTGGGGGACTGCAAGACTAAATACAGGGGCAGAAACTGTCCCAGTTGCAGGTCAGAAAACTTAAGACAACGTTTGTCTTTAGCGGATATGAACTCCAGTTCAACAGCGTTCTACCCGCTTGTGATTGATATTGCGCCCTCCCCTTCCACTTGGTCCTTAATGACAAGCAGGTGGCTTTTGACATTTTCAGAGCCCCACCTCGAAAAATCTATAGCTGCCACAAACCAGTTTATTACCCATAACTCTTTGCGATACATTTTGACATTTAATGCCTCTTGTTTTGAGAAACGACAAACGTCTTCATTTCACAAAATACATGCCAGATAAACCAACATCTTCACAGGAAGATTTCATGATTATTTCGAGTGCCAACAGGCCTGTCGCGATTGTTGAGGATACCGATTTCAGTTCTAAATTAGGGGTAGATGAATATTGATTTGGGATAATCGTAAATCGAACAGGATGTCATACTTTTAAGTAGTTTCTTTTGTGGTTTTGAGTGTATAAGATCGCTTGGTTGCATCCATGTCAGACCTTCTTATCCAGTGGCGTAAAATCAGGCGGTACCACACAATCAACGGTTTCCGTCAAAGTGAATTCACCATATAAATGACTGTTTGTGAACCAGGAGTGATTCTGAGGATATGAAAAAAAAGGGCACTGGATCATTTATTCAAGAGCGTACCTGCAGCAGGTGCACTTATAACAATGGCTGGCAAATGACAGCGGCACTCTGGAACAAATCAAATAAAGCTTAATAGGGGCCTGATAGACCGTGAGGCATTAAACTTAACAAGATGCTTCTAACATCATAAAAACGTAAATGTCTTCATTAGTATGATCTCTGTGGACCGCCAAATATTTCATTAATTCATAATTTATGGTTGTTCGACAAATACTAGAAAGTATGTAAATATGACAGTCATAATGTCTTTTCTGCGGGAGATGGAGAAACGACCCAAAGTATTTCTTGCTGCAAGACTGAACACACGAATTATATCTCTTATCAAACTGTGCCATCAGTTTGCACAATGCATTTTGGCACCGACATGTGAAATAGTGCACTTAGACCAATGGGTTGAAACGTAGTGCTGTGGACAGGGATTTGCATTTGAAATGTTATACCTCTTCCAATAATGTATGTAGGAAATTTTGGCGCTTCGATGTGAATTGGTAACATACATGTGAAAAGGGAACATGGAAGTGAATATTTAGGTTTAGTCTGATCCCTTGTAGAACGTAGCACGATTGTCATTGTGCTGTTGCGCATGACTTGGGAAATTTCGGGATCAAAATGAACAACGCTCACGGCGGCAAGGTTTTATTACATAAGCATCATCGATCCAAGTTGGAAGCGTCGTTTCATAGGACACTCCTTCGTGCCTTTCCATCAGTTCAACATTAAAATGTTCTTGGGTACACTATGCACCGCGATAGTTAGTTTCAAAATGCGCTAATTATATATGTTGAAGGTGATGAACTGAACGAAAATATATGCGCCACACAACCAAGCTCCATTCGTATGACATTTGTATTCGGCTTGTAAATAATATCTGAACTTTATTATTGTCCTTTTTAGTTAAAGCAGTTAAGGTACTGCTGTTGTTGTTATCCTTATTTGCCTACTTTTCCATAGAGAAAATATGGAAATGTGTCTGTCATACTTTGCTCTCTCTCTCTCTCTCTGTGTGTGTGTGTGTGTGTGTGTGAGAGAGAGAGAGAGAGAGAGAGAGAGTGAGTGAGTGAGTGAGAGAGAAAGAAAGAGGAGAGAGAGAGAGAGAGAAGAAACAGAGACTCTTCGTCGTTGTTTTCCTTGGCTCGGATTAAGAGTGTATTATATCTCGCCGAAAGGTCATCTATGTGACTCAGCTATTAGTTGTACAACTCTATCAGTCTGTGTGTCACGTGTTCAACTGACTGAGGGTTTTTTCTTTTACTAAAAGTTCGAGGAGGTCAGACCACAGACGCAAGATGAACGGGATGTGAACGTCTATAAACAGCAGGGCAGCGGACCCTTGGACGGCTGCTGTCTTGTGAACACACATAGGCCTGTGACTACCCTTGCCGTGATATATAGGGCAATCCTTTCCTCTGCCTTCTCGTTATCTGTTACGAGAAACAAGTTCAGCCCTATCGTAGGATAGATCTGGCCTTTTGCAGACAGCTTTTCCGAATAATAATGCAAGCACGTGTCGGTTTTTGATGTATTTGGCAAAGGGTACGTTGGATGATATATCTCATTATATTAACCGCATTTAGCACTAGAGCACGACCATTTCACGTTGGGATGCTTTCGGTGTGTGGAACTCGAACTAACAGGTTGAAATGCAGTCTTGTATCCTCCGAAATTAGCGTACCCATTTTGTCTTCAACACACATCCAAGACGGCAAGAGACGGCCAAGACAGGCCCACGTGTTACTTTTCTACTCCACAAGAACCGTATTTGCAGCGGCCTTTGTGTATTGAAGCATGCGGTTTTTATTTCCGGGGCCTAACAATACTTCAGACCAAAACTAATCCATGGTGTTATGTTTCTGTGGTTATCATTTCCACAGTGAGAGAGATAAACCAAGCGATGACAAATAATGTCGAGAGAGGTAATCGCTCAAGGGCATGTTTACCAATTCATAATAATTTGTTCTCAGTGATATACGACCCCCTTACATAAATCGGAACAGCTTCCATTTGAGGGTGCAAATATGTTTCTTACACTAAGCCTTTCTGCATTGGTGATGATAGATCTCACGTACAATTTGTCCTGAGTGCAATTTTAGCGGGGACACAATGGATTTTATTAGATTAACGGGGACCCTCTTCCATATTAATGGAGTCTAGAAGTGTGGTCGCTTTCATAATTTCGTTAGTTTTGTCTGTAGCAATCGCCATTATTTTCATTGATAGACCCCCGCGGATGCTGAAGGCTACATTAAATTAAAACAATGTTCTGGTGTCTGGCGGTTGGGGACAGTCAATCGCTTTTGTAACGTGGAAAAGCAAATGTTGACTTCATCGAGTTTAGAAGCTTTGGCAGTTAACCAACAGTCCATCAGTTATTTAATTTATCCCTGCAAATGTTTTCTTTCTCTGTGAAGGTGGGGGTATAATTTATAGCTCACCATGTGGACGAGACAGAGAGGAACTTTAAAATGTACTGTTTCGCGTGCTTTATACGGCTATTCAATAGAAGCACGAAGGTTTGGCGTTAAACTTTCGCCTGGGATACAGTCAGCGTTCGTTCATTCATCAGTTAATTAATTCATTCATCATTAATTATTCATTCAGGCTTAGTATGATCCATCGTACACAGCTGGTTTGAACGAAAAACGTAACCATGGCTTAATTTGTTAGTGGAAATAAAGTCAAACCATTTTGTGTTGGCATTGAATCGCCCGCTAAATTTTTTCGCACGAATACTAGCAGATATATAGAAAACAATTTCTCATAGCATTAGTACAATGTTCTTTCAGCTACTCTGTAAGAATGTACAATTTCAATTAAGTTTGCCAGTAGTTTTCTTAACTGAGGAATATACCTCTGTAAATCATGTTTCCATTTGGATGCATATATAAATTCGAAATAGAACGCGGTTTCTGTTAACCATGAAAGAATAATGAAGTAAAATCTCAGATCAAAGAAGAAAGCGAAATAAGTGCTGCGCGCTCGTCTTATTCACACAAGTGCTTTGGGAGTCAAAGGCAACAAGCGTGTCTTATACTGAAAGGAAGTTTCTATTCAAAGTGCAGGTGTGAAGCCGTGTGGCACATTCCGCCACATTATGGGAAGGTGGTTAGAGATTAGTGTTCAGCCTTAATAACTGCTAAGGCTGATTTTCGTTGGAGAGAGCCCGTTCACCCATGAAAGCAAAATAATTTAGCGCCTTGAAATCTGGAGTGAAGTGACATCCCACTAGTTAATATTTTACTGGAAAGTAATTTATGGTTTAGGTTGTCTATTCAAATTCCAGCGAAACAGTTTTAAGGGCTCACCGGAAAACAGTTTTTTGTTTATTAGTTGTTCTTTCTTTTGCGAAAAGATGACTCGGGTGGTGGATCCATAAAAGAAGCAAACAGAGCCTGCTTATTAGGATCAAAACGCATTTACAACTTCAATGTCAAACACCATTGTAACCGCAATGGCAATGGTCCTGTGCTGGTTCACATGCGCCTGAGATTGCTAACGCAGACTGGCGAGGGAGGCACTGAGTAAGCGTTGACAGTATCAAACAGCCTGACCTACCTGTTAACACAGTATTCGTCCCTGAACACAGCGACACGTTCCGATTCACCGAAACAATTGTCTTAAACCAAGAGGAATTCTCTAATCTAAATCAAATCTTCAACCCAGGGCAATCTGCAGTGACGTAACGCCTTTATAAACGGGATTAAACAGCGATCTACGCTCGTTCCCTTTCGTGCTTCTTTTGTGTTATTTACAGTAAATTCCCAAGTCGCGATATTTTGTATTAGGCCTATTTGATAGGTGTTACTCCCGTTTCTAATTTGGTTCTGAAACCCTTCATCCGCCACGGCTACAACTGCATTGTAGACGTGTGAAAAATGAATTGAATGAGGTGTTTTATTTTATAAACAATATCACAACTATTTTGTTTCTATTTTCGATTATTACAAGACATTGGGGGGAAGAGACTACACACACACACACACACATATGTATGTGTGTGTGCTGCAAGAGCTTACAAGTCAGATAGTATATTCAATAATAAATAAATTTGGTTTTTTGTTATTTGCTATTATTTACTCTATATACACTGACCAGCAACGAGCATTAGGTGTAATCTGGAAAGAGCTATGCCCTCAAATTACTACTCAAGTGGCTTAAAGTAAGAGCGATGGTTTACTACGTATCACTAAGGGAGAACGCTGAGTTATTTTTTCCTCCTGAAATTCTTAGGTACTTGGGGACTGCGCGGTCAACGCTCCACGAGCTGTATGCAGGCAGTGGGAATCTCTCCCCGTTACCAGATACCAGTAAATATACAAGGTGTAGGTCTCCTGTGTCGTTTAAAGAGGAATGCTAGACTGCATGATCTTTACTGAGGTTGGTGCCAAGACGGTCTTTTTTTTTTTACAAAATATTAAATACACATTTTTTCATTAAGAAGCACATCCAATAACGCACTACATTGGGCTGTACACACATTAAACATGTAGTCTGCTGTATTGCGGCAACAAGTTAAAGTGCTGCTGTTGCTTTCTAGTGCTTTGGAAAGTGATTTTATTTAATTTCAGAAAGCGTTGAACTTTGCTTGGTTAGGCCTATTTTTTTAGACAGCCCCTGTGCCATCTAAAGCTATGCAAGGGTAAGCCCAAGGATACATGCTTGACCTTAAAATGTCCGTCACTTTTAGCAATGCCTGGTTATGCGATATTACTCCGCATTCTGTGTCTGCGTTCTCCACGGCCAGTCATCTGAACCTCTCCGGGTGGGAATACGAGTTTGAAGCTTTCCACTTGCTTCTACACTTTAGAACGCTGTTAACTCCTGAATAATATATTTTCATGCTTGGTGTAGCAGCTGTCTGGTGATTTTTTTTTTTTTGCACACCGACTCCAGAAATGCCATGTATAGTAATTATAACATAACTGCAATCCTGAATAGAGCACAGAAATGCTTTTCTTTGGATCCGCTAATCCCCCATTTAGAGGGCCTTGTTAAATAATGCAAGACAGTTTCCGGAAGTAGGATTACCAGTTCCATTATTTTACAATGAAATGATATTTCACACTTCAAGTAAGTTCTTAGTATTCCATAACAACGCCGGAGGAAACAGAAATGCAAAATGGATCAATTTCCTATTGTAGAAAACTGAAGTAATCCTCTTATAGCAATCTTTAATTAGAATTTGAAGGATGTTTAATTAAGGAAAAATGTCTTGGTCGCGTTCTACGTTTCGTTGAGACGTACATAATATGATCCTTCAATCCATCGTCAATGCTATTTTTCTCTATAAACTCAGAATGTATCAGCTTTCTGAAAAATGATAATTTCAACATTTCCTCAGGAAATGCCGCTCGCGCTGCAATGCTGATTAAGACGTGCAGAACTGACAACAGAAAGATGAGTATCGGCAGCGCGGCGGGCTTGGGCATGGCTTATTAATTTTATAGCAAATCCAGATGCATCTCTGGAAATGGAATGGTGGATATATCATCGCGAACACAATCATTATTAAAATGTTATTGTGTATGTGAGTGTATGTGTGTAAAACAGAGAGAGAGAAAAGAGAGAGAGATAGATAGATAGATAGATAGAGAGAGAGAGAGAGAGAGAGAGAGAGAGAGAGAGAGAGAGAGAAGGATGCATACATAGCAAAAGCTACACTAGAAAAAGCTGGATGAGGACATACTCCAAACGCGCTCCCCCAAACACTCCACAGTTGTCGTTTTCTTTTTCTCTTTGAACAAGTTATTGTTTATAGGCACCACTTCTTGTCCATACATCGCAGAGTTTGTCACCGGTTTATCAATGAATGGACGTTAATTAATGCTCTCAAGAAGTGGTGATGTGGCTGATGATGAGAACCAACAGGGGATGAATCCAAACGAAAAAAGCTTTGTCAAAGATGAAAAAGAAAAGCCCTGCGTCGATAAAGAGGCCACCAATGATGGCCACACGTCTCTCACCATGTTGTCCAGGGGGTCTTTTCCTCTTTTGTTGACTATAGTCAACTGTGATATCCTCACCAGCCTGGAGTGGCTATGAACTTGTGTACATACGTTTGGCCACTGTAAACTTCCGGTCTATGACACCTTGCCGTGCTTCACTGGGTCTGCGAAGTCATTAGGTACACGACCATAACATATCGGGTGAATACTCATGTTTGCTTACGGAAAGCAAGTGAGAAATAAGACTTTTTATTCCATTATATTGCATGCATGTATCAACAGATTTCACGAGATGGCTTATGTTTTGCTCTTCCTTGCTGCGTCAAGATGAGCTTGGAGAAATCTGCTGACACCTCAAATAGATCTAGACAGCGGAGTGCTATGTTCGAGGATATATTTGAGTCCTATGCATTGTGAGCGCTTTAATTGCAGTGAAACTGTGGAGTGTTAAGGATGTTTTAAATATTACATGGCTGTCATATCCAATATGATTTGTTATTACTATTTTGAAGTTGCTTGAAGCTTTCTTCTTCTGTGGTGCGTTTTGTAACGGTTCGGAGTAAAAGAATGAGAGGTCACAACGGAGAAGAGGAGAATAAACGGCAACAAAGAAGGCTTTCCGTGTCATCAGCGTCGTTTAGACGACAGGCAAGAATTCTTCAGATAACCCTCACTTCAAAGACTCCACGCTTCAGCTGAGACTAAACCATTCTTTTTTTATTAACCCGCAAGAGTTAGCACTAAAGAGGAATCGACTCTGTACTTTTTCCGTCGTGTTTATTTTCCCGCTATTCATTAGGGTATTTGGATAAAATAAACAACAAGACAATTACTAAAACACAAACTCCAAACTCACTGACCAAAAACTGCGTATCCACCCACCACGTCATCACATAGCCTATCGGTGTCCCTGTCATTCCAAATAAGGCGGTATACTGCTGCTCGCAAAGCCTTAAATATAATGATGCATATATATGCACGCATCGTGCTATAGCCTAAGCATGCGCATAGACCGACGAATCGTGCGTGAAATACGTTCAAATCAGACTCGAACGTGTGCGGATTCGTGACATTTTATGTCAAATAACGTATGCATTTGAGAACATATACATTCCTGATCCACACGCATGATCGCGCACGTACACGAGTGATGGTACTCAAAATGGGATTTCACGTATAGCCACATTTGTATCTGTGTCCTTTATTAAACTGATTGCTATTGCACTCTCCATTGCCATAGTGAGCTCAGCGTGGCGTGATAAAACACCATAAAACTTTTAAATACTTTTCAACCCCCCAAATCAGCCGCTGTGAGCATTCCGATTTTAGCTGGACCCTTCTCGCTTTCTTTACTTAAAAAGCATTTCCGTGGCTTTTCAAACTTTCTGTCAGCACTCAGGGCCTCCTCTGATCCCGGTAGAAAGAACAAACAAAAGTTACTGACGCTTCAATTCATGCGACTCCTTTAAGCAATGACATCGCATTATTATGTGGAACAAGGGCGTATTTGCATGAGGTTCTTTTGTTACCTCCGTCTTCGTTGTTTACTAGATATTAATTGAAAATCATTGAGTCTACGTCAAACAGAAACATATATTTGCAACAGCTTACCCACAGGCAACAAGTATTCGTGTATTACTTTGCAAAAAGATCTTGTGTCTCTACATTCAGATCATATTATTTGGGTTTGACTCGGCTATTACCATAGAAATCTTAACTCACCATGAAGATTCACCGTTGTGAAGAAGTGCTTCTTTGTACAAAAAAATCTTTGAAGTCTGGATGAGAAAATTTAATCTTTTCATCCGTCGCTGCAGATTACCTTGAAAATAAACGGGGTGTTTTATAAGAGGAAAATGGACTCTAAGAAAATCTTATTGTAACCTCATTGTATATTTTCCAGTGCAAGTATCATTCATGCAATTAAAATTATACTTAAGAGGGAAAAATAAAGCAATGTCGTTATCCTCACTGATGTGCCAATGTTGGCTAACACAGTTCGAAGTATTATATCTTTGTGCTTCCCTCATACACTTTACTTCTGAAATAGTTTGGAGTGCAGTAGGTCTTATACTACTCATGGGCGATTGGAATAACAGCTGAAAGACGCATTAACACGATGCAAGAGAGAGGAATATCCGCAACAGTGAAATGTTTTCCAGTCTAGTCAAAAATAAGGTTGAAATGAGGTTATTTTCCTTTAACGTTCCTTGTATATTGGAAATACGACTCGGCTATTAATTATAGGCCTATACAGACAGCTGTAATGACCTTTCTGAGAAATAATGAAGTGACCTGCATGACGCCCAACTCCTATCCATTTAATTGTTTACCATCATTAGCTATATAACCGCTTTTTGAGAATTATCATCGATTAAATCGTTCTACTATATATTGTATCTTCACCATGAAATGGTGTTTATGAATCAAACGATAAATGGGCCGTTGCACGGATAGCAAGGAAAGTTGAGCAGTGTGTGCACTTTCTCTTTAAGCAATATTGTCCCCGCTTTGCTTTTTCATTTTAAATAAATTTACTAGACGGACGACGGGGTTTTGACAGTAATAGCACTGGAATATACAATTTATTCAAAATTATTCACAAAGTACAAGGCATTTCGAGTAACTTTCGAGAGAAAAATTGGAATTCACATTGTCGTAAAATATCGAATTCGTAACAAATGCGTTAAATTAAAAATGGCCACTTCAGTCTAAGAAGTTTCAATAAGCATGAATGAAATGCCAATGTAAAAATATCACATAGCACAATAAGGCTACGACTAAAATGTAGGCGTTTTAGTTGCCGACTCACTGCATACACAAGAGGGGAGTTTATTCTGAAGGTCTACGTTAAACTGTTAATTATTTTCTGTTATTATTCTTATACAAAACAGTTACAAACGATAAAAATATTTCCCCAAAAATACTGAAAACACTTTACAAAGTTGTTATTAACACGTACACATGAAAACGTCACCATTTACAAATATACAGACTTTTCCCCTTAAACACTTTGGTTTGATAATACAAAATAATGCCCATGTCAAATTTGAAAAATAAATTATTGAAACAAAAGCGAAATAAACATAATTTACATCAAATTCAGCAACACACTTTTGATAAGTCATAAGAAATAATACTAAATTTATCACCCAGCTTGTATTAGTTCATGTACAGTTGGTCTTATTATATCGAAAAACAACTTTAGGCAGTTACAATGTTTGTCTGTGTGCTGGTGCAGAAGATTACATAAATTCGACCATCACTTGAAGGCAGTTTCTCGAATTTTGGGAAACTGGTTGAGCGTGTGTCGGAGCTAGAACTTTGGTCAGAAAGTCCCCCCTGGCTCGGGGTTTCTGTAAGGAGGCCCATCTGCGGGGTCAGGTGAAGAAGCGTTGCTGGGGGGGGTCTGGGTGCCACTTGCCCCCGAACTGTGACAAACATACCACTCGCTTAAATTGGCGGCCTGGTTAGATGACAGTGGCTCGGAGTGAGTGGAGGAAACTGGTTCGCGACCCGAGTCCGAAGAGGGTGAAACGAGAGACGGAGTTGAAGATTCGTAGCCTGAACTCGGAGGTGGAGACTTGCAGTGCACCTTCATATGTTTCCTCAAGGAGCTGGGGTGCGTGTACGACTTATCGCAGCCTCTCATTTTGCAGTTGTACGGCTTATCGCTGGTGTGAACATGGGAGTGCTTCTTTCGGTCACTGCTGTTAGCAAAGCGTCTATCGCATCCCTCAAACTCGCATTTAAAGGGCTTTTCACCTGAAAAAAAGACAAAGAAAGGAGGGTCGTGAAGTCAGGTCTACAGACATATTCATAACGTACAGCAAATTCAGTTTTTTTCATTGTTGCAGCCAAAGGGTGCCATTTTGTGCTTAGATCAACCACATGTCGGGTCATTTTGAACATCCTATTAAAATAATTGTTCATGAAAACAATTTCCATGAGAAACAGGGGATTCTTTTTTCAGTTTGGGTGTTGCTGAAAGTCGTTGTTTATCTTACCCATTAACCTTCTCTACAGCCCATTTAATAACTTCGTCCACCTGGTCTTCCATTTACCTTGTGGGTTTTGTCAGATCAGTTGCACTATATTTTTCATTATTAATTTAAATATATCGCTTCAACAATGACTATGTTCAGTCCCACTGTAGTGCTAGAGGGGGTATAATTTGGTCATATCTAGATCTTCCAGATTGCCAGAGTTCTGCTTCAGTTATTTATTGTGCTTACTAACTTGACTCAATCAAATGAAGATTTTTGCTTAAGATGAGCATATCCGTAAACAGGTCGAAGGAAGCATCGTCATCATCTAAAGACAGTATTCTAACCACCACGGTATCTGCATATCCTGTTTTCTCCATGCATATATGAATAGTTCATGATGAGTCAGGAAGATACTCCCAGCTACACGTTGACCTTAGGCTACACGAAGACCCTATGAAAATGTTGAATACTGCTGTCTAATTGAACTTGCGCGTTGACCTTATGTTGTGCTGAGACAGCCAATCAAGGATATTAGTGTACTACAAGCGAGTCGTAAGTAGCAGACCCCTGGGAAATGCTTATCCGTAAACGCCGGGATTTTGTTGTGTATTGACCGTAGCAAAAAGCAAAACTCTGTTTTCCTATTCCTGGGAGTTTAAAAAACACTAGAAAGGGAAATATTTCGCCGTTATTTTTCCTGTGAAAAGAAAAAAGACGTTGGCAGGGGAAAGATATGCAGTCGTTGCCATTTTTTTTGAACAACCCGAAATATCTCATTGTATTCAGTGCGTTCATTTAATCAATTCAAGCTGTGCATGCTTCATCAAAATAAAGAACCAGTCGCCATTTTTGAAAACTGCTTTTAAAAGTTTTAATTTTTTCGCCAGTATTTTTAATGAAAAATAACCACTAGGGTATATCGCAGATGAGAGAAAGACACTATAAGCTAGAAAAAGACGCAGCTCTTTAGTTTCTGTAGTATGTTGGTATCAACTTTTTCCTTGATACAAGTCACTCAGACCGAGATCTGTTGTGGAATTATTTAGTTGTATGAAAAGCCACACAAAAGAATTAAACTAAGCGAAAATACGAAGAAAATAAAAATAACTGGCTGGCTGCATCCTTTCGAAAATCTCTTCCTTGTATGGGTCCATTTTCATGTCTGCATATGCGTATTTCTCCTTTTTCATATTTTTTTTCCCACTGGGCTGGAATTAAACCCGGTAAATTTAACGAATTAATTCCATTGTTTACCTGACAGTTATTCAGAAATATTGTCAATTTGAAATATTGTCCCTCGGACATTACGTCGGTACATTTCTTGGTGCTTGCTGTTTGAATTATGCTGATTATATTATTTTTTTTTAAATCCAAAGTCATCATTTCCGGAAAACATTTAATACAAGTGTAGTATTTTCTTGAATTACATAGTTTTGAAATATGTATGTTCATATTTCACATCAAACACATATAAGTGTAAAATCTGGGCCTGTAACAGGACATTCATTGCGCTTATTAAAATAAATCGTGATTTGTCATGTCGTCGCGAGCGGAAATACCAACTAGTCCTTTCTGGCGAAGAAAACTAATAGGGAGCTGAGCATTATGCCGTTGTCATAACTTGGATGGCTAAATTCGTCAGTCACTGAAAAGATTCTGGTCGAAGAAGTAAGTAAAGTAACTGGTGACGTATTCGATTCTTTTCGCCCTCGTCTACTCACAACCATGACAGGGGGCGGCTAGGCCTCGACCTGCAGGATGTTTTGGTGTAAACAAGTAACTACCGTGTTGCATATGACAGTTGCATTGAGTGAAACTACGTATCAAGGTCATTCTCGTGGCTGCGAAAAGCAAAAGTTAATTTCCAATGTGTTAAAACTGAAATACTAGTCCTCTACAATGAGAGAGGATTAGTTAACATCTCGTTTTGCTGGCAGAAGGAGCCTGCATTTGCACGGTACTGTGCTACTTCTTGTTCCCTGACTGCCTTAATCATTAAGTAGATGCATATTTTCCATAAACGTCTGCATATCTATATCTATGTATTGATAATGAAATAGCTGTTACTGGTAAGGTTTGCGTTAAGAAGGTAACACACTAATTTAGCCAATGCATTTAAAGCCCAACCATGTCTACAAAATTATATTTTCTTGTGATCTTTATATATTGCTTTATATATATTGTATTTGTTTACTTATTTGTTATTATTCTGTACCTGCTTCTGATAGGTCCTCTTAATAGACATTGTCGTTTTATCAGAGGTAACTTAAAATCGACACATTTTGAAATTACAAGCCGTGTTTATAAAACAACACAACATAAATCCAAGCGTAGTACAACACAGTAGTATTAAACATGGGGAAGAACACTGACCTGTGTGAGTCCTTTTGTGAATTTTAAGATTTTCAGATCTCGCAAACACTTTGCCACAGCCGGGAAACGGGCAGGGGAACGGTTTCTCGCCCGTGTGCACTCTGATATGGTTAACGAGTTTGTACTTTGCTTTGAAGGGCTTTCCTTCTCGGGGACACTCTTCCCAAAAGCAGATGTGATTTCCCTGCTCTGGTCCTCCGACGTGCTCCACCGTAACATGCGTCACAAGCTCGTGCATGGTGCTGTAAGTTTTAGAGCAAAGTTTTTTCGCCGCGTGCTCCGGATCCAGCCACTTGCAGATAAGCTCTTGCTTGATCGGCTGTCTCATATAGCGAAAGAAGGCACCGGGTCCGTGGTGGTGAGCGCTTAGGTTCATGCTCATATTCACGCCGCCGTAGCCGTGCAGAGGCGAGGCAGCGAACGCTTCAGCCCTGGAGCCTGCCACTTGACTCATGTGATCAGACCGAACGTACATTTCTCCAGGTATTCCCAACCGTATTTGTCCATTCAGTGCTTGACCACCTGGCGCTCCGTTAGATGGCTGTTCGTGATGGAGGCGAGGGAAGAGGGAATGGTTTCCAGCGTCGGGGTGGTGGCCATAGTGTCCGGGATAGCTACCTGTTGTTGAGACAAATATTCCGTGGTGAGAAGCTGCAGCGGAGGACTGGTCAATCAGCCCGGGCATGGCTGGAGCTGCCAAATCCCTTCGAATTAGGAAATCTCTACCTGCAGACAGCGCCTGGGCCGGGTGAGACATGGAGTATGGGACTGCCGCAGCCTGCACTGGGCCAAAAGCTTCCGTTTGACTGGAGACCACTTCACTGTGGCCTGCCATATGATGATTGTGGTGGTGATGGTGGTGAGGATAATGATGGGCTGGGCTGATTTTGAGGGCCGCGGAGTGCCCCATGTGTTCTGGACCGAATGGACTCGGCCCCAGGCGGGGTTCTGCAGTAATCTCTCCGGGGTGCGCGTGACCCATTGAGTGTGGATGGCTGCTGAACGCCGGGATGCCTGTCACGCTCTGAGGGGTATGGTGGTGATGATGGAGGTGGTGGTGAGCCCCCGCCAAGTCAACTAATCTCAGCGCCGTGCTCCGCTTGGAAAACGCAGGCTCCGCCATTGGGTTTCCCAAAGCATCCACGCTCATTACTCCTAATTTTAGAGTAACTTGACAGCAGGCAAAATAATAATGATGATGATGATGACAAATCTATTTTAATCGCAATAAAAAAAATATGTCAAAAAAAAACTTTTTTAAAGTTTTGATTCTATCTCGGTGCCTACGTGGGATCCCATTCGTTTAAGAGGCAACAGCAGGACGCTTTGAGAAACTGAATAGAGATTCATGGTCGGCGCTGCAGCCCGTGGAGCTAAACAATCACCGAGCCTTCTAATTGGTCAGCGCTCAATGATTGACGTCACTTGTGACAGTTTCCAATGTGAAGAAAAATGTTTCAGTGACAGCAAGCGTCCAAAGCGCCTGCGCTAAGCCTCAGGCAACACAAGAAATGTGATTTTTTTTCTTTGCTGTTGTTATGCAAAGGGTATGATACTTTTAAGGGTATTATCCTCCAACGCTTTTCTTAGTGTTACAAAGCTGTCAATGTAAAGATGTTCAAGCACTATTAGTTTGATTAACGGCAAACCATTTTTGAGAGTATTAGCAAATCAGAAACAGAAATGTATCGTGACCGTGCTGAAGTTTCGCTGTTCTTTTTCTATGCAACAATCGTGGACCGCAAACCACAATAAATTAAACATTTTTGAGTTAACATGTTTACTTTGTAAAAGTGGCGACAGGAAATAAAGTGCTTAGAAATTATACTTTTGTACTGCAAATGCACGCAGTTTCCACTGTACAAATCGATGCCGAAGGCCATAGCAACGGAGATTACACAAACCCCGCCTCATTCAATCCTCCTAATGTTTTACTTCGTCATGGGATCCGTTTCCCTATGTTTGTGAGTGGAGATAACGTTGACTATTATCCATGGTAGAGATAATGCAGTGAATCTGGTGTTATGATCCGTGGTAATTTTGTCCACGAGCTCTGTCGGATTCGGTCCACGAGCTCTTTCAAAGCCAGTCTACCAGAACGCAAGGGGAGGTGTCTGACGAAGGAGTGAGAGGAGGAGTTAGCAAGGAGACGAAGCAAATCAAAATGCCTCGAAAGATATAGAATAATGTTTCTTGGTATGCAAAAGAATACCAACAGACCGAAAGTTTCAAAATGACTTCAAGTGAAAAAATTTCACGTCGTATTCTAGCTGACTATAGATCTGCGCAACTGTCGCGATATTCTATCCCTGCACTTTAGAGCATAGTTCACTACCCGTCTGCATGGGAGCAGTACAGATTTTAACACTAATCATGATTCGTTAACTGGCAAATGCAGTGTCAGTGTCAAATACTGTGCTCTCGTTTTGAACTTTACTTTTTACGCATTTGAATAGGCCTATCTACAGCTGAAATAAATGTTGAAATTCTAGGATGATGCCCACAATTTATAAGACTTTCTGAGCAAGTATCCTGTAAAATTTCCAGAAATTAGACTACTGAATCATAGCATTCTGATATGTAAATAGATTCTACTGCTTTAGTAATTGGTATGTGAACTGTAAGGGCAACCTGACAGCTCTGCGCCATGTGCACAAACTCAGAACTAAACTACGAGCAATTTTAAATACTCGTGTTTTTCATCTTCTTCTTGTGGCTGGCTTTAAGGAGCTGTATAAAACAAATATAAAAATTAATAGCATTTTGCACATACCACACGTGCGCTTCAATGTCGCCTACATTCCAAAATAGCGACTAAAATGTCGAATGGTAAAGCTATTTGCAGCGGCAACCCTCAAAGTTAAAACATAAGAAAAGAACAGTAAGACAATATATACTCGTATATAAAGGATTATATCCAAAGTATAAACATTCCTCTCATTGCGTGAACACTATTATTTTTAATATTTTGCACTACAACTTTTTACACTGCAACATAGAAGCACCATCATAAACATGTACGCGCGCGCAATTGCGTATCTCATAAAAAGGGGAAAGCATTCTGTTAAGGTGTAAAGGTTAATATAAATGTGTTCATAGAATAAAGGTGTCCTTACCGAAAGAGATCCCATATTCCTCGAATTTTTATTATAATCAAACCGCCCGGTATCAAATAAGAGTTATGTCAACCGAGCCAAAATTAGATTAAATGGTTCCCATTAGATTCATGGCAAATATTATTCATGGAATCTGGAATATCATTGGACGGATTATTTAAGTGTTCATTCGCTGATTTGTTCTTCTCTTGAAACAATGTGTATGGTGTGCGGGCAGTGCAACCTCCAAAACCCTTTGAAAGAATGTCACGCCAATATTTTACTACCTGGAGGTCAGTGGCACATACAGCGTTCAGTTACAATGCGCTTTGTATCCCCTTTCCTTCTAGGCGTAGGTGTATCTTTGTTCAGTACAGAACTTGAGATTTCCGTTGCAAATCACGTGATTGGTTTACTGAAGGAAATATTTCAGGGGGCCTACAGAATGTTTGGCTTTTGATTTGCATATACCGAAACTAGATGTGATTGTCGTTTCACTCCCATTAAAAAAAAACATTGTTGCCGAAAACACATTTTGTAACATGCCCCTACTTCTCTCCGGTACATATCTTGCGTATAGTGTTTTAGGAAACAACAGTTCAGGTTGTAATGATAATCCGAAGTGTGACGACAATATTTTGTATTCGGAACCACAAATTTAAAAACGCAAAAGAAAGCACATCTTAACAGTGTAAACGAGTATTGGTCAATCATATGCATTACGCCTCGCAAGTATTTATCTCAATAAGTCTGTAATCGCAGTAGCTTCTGATCGTTATGTTTACAAAATGATTCTGGAACCATTCGGGCTGAGTCTGTGTGAAATGATTCAAGATATAGAATCATAATACAGACCAACAAACAAATAACTCCGCAAATAAAGTTGTCTTCAGATTCCACTGATGTTTGACCTGCATTAAGTACAATTGGCGTAAATTCATTTCGTTCCTCTCACCAATTTGCATGGCATCTGTTCTGCAAAAAAAGCACTTGGTGACAAAGACAGTGTAAAACACGTCAAAATAAAGTAAACATGGTATGAAACGTGTCTAATGCTGAATACATTTATTGCACGACTGTTGCAGTGCCACGGGTTGCAGCAGCGCTCTCTGTTAAGGTATCCCTGAAATACAGTCGTTGTTTTGGTTCCAACTAGCGCCCCCACCCCCGAAAAAGGACCGTCTACAACTCCACATTTGATACTAACATAAACAATTCTGTCATCCATATTTTCACAACATGGTATCCATCATATTAAAATTCAAGCTGCAAAGACGTGTGAATCAACACGACGGAATACCTTAAACGAGAGCGAAGCTACCGTGCTGTACCAGCTCCGTCAAATACAATATAGCTGTCTGCCGGCCTGTGGGTCAAGGGTCAGTACAAACATAGTGAAATTCATAGAATTGAGAACATTATAAGGCATGACTTAAATAATCGAGGATGAAGTAAAACATACACGGACAACGTCATATTGTATCTTGATAAACCAGTTTGCTTTCACAAACGTAAACATAATCGGACGCATCCCCGTTAATAGGTAAAATAACATTGAATGCAATGAGGCACCTAAACATGCGAAGCTCAATAACGCTAACGTAAGCACGCTATCATCGCAACGAAACACACGTAGAAATCAATATTTACATGATCTCAGAATCACAACACTCCTGTTGTCTCGTTATACCTCTAGGTTTTGGTTAGAGAGTCATCCACGATTGCTAGAAAAAAAAATCTTTGTTTCATTTAAAATATCCCACAGCATCGGGGGAAATTTCGTCCTTATTTTGCAAGGAAACATTTATGGTTTATAATTATACATTCACCTCAATGTGCGTGCAGTCTTCCCGTGCTCCGCGTTCTCCACCTGTTGGAGATTCCTCCCAGATTTCTTTTTTTCCCAGGTCGCGTAATCTTGGTTCAAAACTACGCAAAGATAAGACGACCAGCAGCACTCATTTCGTCTTTTCGGCCTGTCTTTCCCAAATCAGAGTGGGAATGTATGCAGGGTGGATGAAACGTGCAGTTGGGATGATGTTTTAATGGCTGGCGTGTCACGCCGGGGCTTGCGGCTTTGAACTCCAGCAGCCTCCGTTTCCCGCTGAGAGTGCCGCAAATTCCACATGCTAACTTCTACAACCCACAACTTTTATACTGGCAATTGTGTAGCATAACACGCATGCCAAATGCACATTACAGCAAAAAGTACGGCCTTTTGATATATCCTTATTGCACAAAGCAAAATAAAGATCAGGGGTGATAAACGGACAATTAATAGGACGACGAGAGAAAATCGATATTGTGCTTTGTGATTGAATTAAACTCACTTCGAATGACTCAGATATACCGCCTTAGAGTGACTGTTTGGTATAAGAACTGCATTGGGTACACAACGGCATGTCTTTGCAATGCAGAGATTGCCAAACGTGAATGCGCCTACATACGTACCATGAGAAACCTAAAATGATACTGGAAACACATTAATCCACAATTCATATATTATTGCTGCGACAAGTGGCGGTAACTGTGGGATGTAAGCTATATGCCGACATGGTACACGTGACGGAAGAGCGCTTTACGATACACGGAGGTATGTATTTTACTGTATGCGGATTGCAACATATAATCTTCTGTGATGCAGCTTTGACAGTGATGTTTAATGTATTCCTCTATGGAACAGAGCGTCACGTTTTCACAAGCGAATAAGTAATCCAGTCCCACTGGAGACTTCGTTATGAATATGCTGGAGTACAGTATGCATGCATAGTCTTTAGGAGCGAGTTTTCATGTCGCAGAGGAGAATCAAAATTTTTCTGCATTGACCTTTTCTTGCAGAATATGTGTTCTTTTTGCAACAAAAACGCAATGGGCTATGTACACTCAACTTGTTGATTAATTTATTTCTCTCCCCTGTGGTCTCTTCTTTGAACGCTTTTTTAGATGTTTTCAGTCTCGAAAAGTGTCTCAAAGTTGTCGCCTTCTTCCTTTTTGTTCACGCGCCTAAAGTTAACTGAATTTTCACTGGAGACCAAAAGACTCGTCGACAACAAAGACGCCACTTGCCCTTTCGTCCAATTGTGACTCCGTTTGTGAAAGAATTCCAATCAACGTGACATGTGAATTGTGAATTTAAAATGAATAATTTTCCATTCAGACGTCTCCCTGGAGTGCTCATTTATCATTTACCAAAGAATGCCACTGTACCACAAAACAGGCATTCCCAGAAGAGGGGGGCAATTTGGCAGTTTTGTCCAGTACTACCATACATCACGAAATAGAGCAAACGTTTGTTATAAACCCAGCGACTTACTTTTCAGCCGAAAATAGACTTGTATTCGTATCGGAGGATATGGGCTAAATAAAAAATATCTCAACTGGCCTAAAATGACAGAATGCCTGAAAAAAGCACCCAAAGCGCAATGTGCCTTTTTTCCCCAGAGAGTGTGTTCAAGATCATTTAGATTTTTACAATCCTTGCTTTCGGGGAAGCTGTGTTGCCTCTTAGTATTTCTCAACTTTTCTCTTTTTCTTCGCCTTACTAGCCAAAATTACAATCAGCTACCTTACAATATCGTGGATTGATGATGTGCATCAACCAATCGGGACGGAGCTGGAAGACCGTGAACTGTTGTTAGTTGGTGAGTGTGTGCAAGTGGGAGAAAAGGGGCTTCCTCGAATGAGAGGCCGGGCAGGGCCTCACGTGACACCTCCCCTATTCCCCATTCATCTAGGGGGGACGGTGTTGTCTTTACAATTCATTTATCTGCAGGAATGATTGCAACTATCAGTCTCGAGCTCACCGCCCGGCTGAGGAGGTGAAAGTTTCTCCGCGGGAGGATAAACTGCAGAAGACAATACTGTACATGCTTTTCGTCAGCGATTGAGGAAAGGAAGTGGGAGAAAATTCCTCCAAAAAAACAATCGAATATAAATAGAAAACGGAGAGGTGAGTTTGCGTGGTCGGTAGAATAAGTCGCACAAGCCTCCAAGCAACAGCAGAGGTGAGTGTGTTTGCGCGTGATTTTAAAAAATTTCTTGCAGTCCCAGCTGCAGACTTACGATGCTCCTGGACGCAGGACCTCAGTATCCTGCCATAGGAGTGACTACGTTCGGTTCCTCCAGACACCACTCAACAGGCGAAGTCACCGAGAGAGAAGTTGGGTTGGGGATAAATCCGTTTGCTGACGGGATGGGCGCTTTCAAAATCAACCATGGTACCCATGATCTGGCCCCTGGACAAACGGCGTTTTCCTCCCAGGCTCCCAGCTATGCGGCCGCTGCTCTGGGGCACCATCACCATCCCGCTCATGTCAGCTCTTACTCCACCGCGGCGTTCAACTCCACCCGGGACTTTCTGTTCCGAAATAGGGGATTCGGAGACGCCGCGAGCGCACAACACAGTCTTTTCGCCTCCGCAGCGGGGACTTTCGCAGGGGCACACGGACACTCCGATGCCGCGGGGCATCTTCTGTTCCCAGGACTGCACGAGCAGGCGGCCACGCACGGGTCCCCGAACGTTGTAAATAGTCAGATGCGCCTGGGTTTTACCGGGGACATGTACAGCAGAGCGGAGCAGTATGGACAGGTCACGAGCCCCAGGTCCGAGCACTATGCATCGACCCAGTTGCACGGCTATGGCGCTATGAACATGAACATGGCTGCGCACCATGGAGCCGGGGCCTTTTTTCGGTACATGAGGCAACCGATCAAACAAGAACTTATCTGCAAGTGGATTGAACCCGAACAACTGTCGAACCCGAAAAAGTCGTGCAACAAAACTTTCAGCACGATGCACGAGCTTGTGACCCACCTCACTGTGGAGCATGTTGGGGGACCAGAACAATCGAATCACATCTGCTTTTGGGAAGAGTGTCCCCGAGAAGGGAAGCCCTTCAAAGCAAAGTACAAACTCGTTAACCATATCAGAGTGCACACGGGCGAGAAACCGTTCCCCTGCCCGTTTCCCGGCTGTGGCAAAGTGTTTGCGAGATCTGAAAATCTTAAAATCCACAAAAGAACACACACCGGTAAGAATTATATCTGCTTTTGCCTCTTAATTTTGTGCCACTTCTATACCCTAACATCTCCTTTTTATCGTGTTTAATTCAATTATACAATTAAAAACAGAATACTGATAGCGATGTCATTCTAATTGCACTGTTGTTGGGTTACTTTTCAAACATAAAATCTTGTCATTTAACATCGCGTGTGTTTCTAAGTAAAATGATGTGCAGTATGTCTTATCTAAAATTGCACGTTTTTTTTAACATTGAAACTAACTGCTTACAAAGTGCGAATAATGCGACATATCATAGATTATACAGAGGATTTTATTACCCCAACATATTCTCATAAAAATTACTATTCTAGTATTTATAAGTGTTTGTAGTATTATGTTTACGGCCATGATTTCATTCATTTGTAGATATTAGAAAATATCTATCTATTCAAAAATACAACGTCTCCTGGTGAGGAACCGAAAACTATAGTGCCAAAAAATAGTTTTAGAGTTTGATGTATGTCGTGTGATTATATGTTATCACTTATGCTTGTATTTGTATTTTATTTATGGAAACTGTACAATTTGTTTTTGTGACAGGCGAAAAACCATTCAAATGCGAGTATGAGGGCTGCGACAGGCGGTTTGCGAACAGCAGTGATCGTAAGAAACATATGCACGTCCACACGTCTGACAAGCCCTATCTCTGCAAAATGTGTGACAAATCCTACACACATCCCAGTTCTCTCAGAAAACACATGAAGGTAAAATTTAATGCATGTTCATGTGGTATATGTATCTGCGTGTGTGTGTGTCTGTGTGTGTGAACAGCATGCGCGCATGGTTTCACAGTTTAGTGTGTGTGTGTATATATATATATATATATATATATATATATATATATATATATATATATATATATATATATATATATATATATATAAGCCTATAGTACTTTAGCAACGTGACGCCATGCCGGCTTAATATGTTCTGTGGTTTTGCATAAGTAGGCTATATTTATAATTTAATGCAACGTAATGCAGTATAGGAGAAAGGCAAGCGACGAAGCCGTCTTGAATTGTTGTTAATGTGCTTTTTGTGACATGTCTGACGCTGTTTTTATCTTGAGTATCAATGTATAACGCAGAAGTGTTGAACTGTAGGCAATATCGATCACTCTTCAAAGGCCAGACTACTCCAGCAAGTAGAGCAGCGAAAATAATGACCTGTTGTCTTTTCTCTGTAGGTTCACGAATCGTCGTCACCAGGGTCTCAACCGTCTCCAGCGGCCAGCTCAGGGTACGAGTCATCCACGCCTCCGACAATCGTATCCCCATCGACAGAGAACCAAAGCAGCAGTGCTATATCTCCAGCGTCCTCCACGGTGCACCACGCGACCGGTCACAGCGCGCTGTCATCAAATTTTAACGAATGGTACGTTTAAAATGTTTTTAAATGACTGCAGAGTTAGGACTGCTGGAGCACAAAGACTCTAAGAGCCGCACAATAGGCACGGAGTGAAAACACGACGAACCCAATTTTTTGTGGTACACGACTGCTATGCGAAGGGTGAGCAATGCACCGTCCGACGGGAAGTTCATAGGAGTTTGAAAGACTGCATACAGGAGATCTCAAATTGCATGATAACTGCGAGCTGCGGCCTGTTTGTACATGAAGACTTTCTTGTTTAAATATGTAATATGTTATTTTGTAAATAGCTATATCACAGTTTACGGGATTTTGTGAAAAGTGTGGTCCCCAGATTTATGGAAAATGAAATGGTTTTTAAAGCATAATGCGATGAATAGTATTGATTGACAAGAATGTTATAGTAAATGTGTACCAAATGTGAATTACTCTGTATGGTTACACGTCGACCTAACCGACTATTAGTATTAATGTGCTTTTGTATACAGTGAAAACATTTCGTCCCGAAGTCTAGTCTGAGTACAGTAAATTGTTGTTATTAAATGTCATGTCGATAAATCGTATAGTAAAAAGCCTGAAACTCCGTGTCACTCTGTTGGTGATATGTATATATACAATATATAAGGAAAAACATATCTGTCCATTTCCAAAATTATTTGTCCATTGCCTTGGTAAATTGAAACAAATCACATTATGTGTAACCCAAATCTCCATATTTATCCGCATGTAAAGGGCCGGTATGTTAGAAATACTCGATATTTATGGGGAAATGCGTTCGTATGTAAATTTTAGTTTATAAACTTGTTTGGTTACATTTTGTACAGTATTAAAAAAACTTAAATGGAAAATAACTGCTCTCGGCATTTTTGTCTCTACTATTCTGCTGAATTTAGACATTAATGAGTTGCACATACTATGTCGTGTTAGGATGGTATTTAAATTGATTAAGGATCCTTTGTCCTGCGGAATGCAATCATGATGTTAGTCATAATGAAATGTATTATCTACAAAATTTTGAATTTACTGAATCCTCAAGCCATAAAGATCTACATAGACACAGATGCGAAGATAAAAAGTGCTTTGAATATAACGGATAACATTATTGTTTAAATTAATGTTTTTACTATTTTAATCGGCGGTACGACTGGGCTAGAGATATTAAATTCTTTGCGTAAAACAGAAAAGACAATACACTTGTTTCAAATATCTTCTCTGTCCTTGTTGGTTAACCTAATTTAATTGACAACATCTAATCCAGTAAAACGGACTTTATTGAGAATAATTTGATTTTCTTTCACTCTTTCTTATTTATCCACAATTAACATCAAATCCCTGACCTTGAGTAACGAATGAACAAAAACAGTAAATGGCTCGGTTTCATAAATGAGATTAGCCTTCTCGTGTCCAATAATTGCTAAACGCCTGTTCCTTGGAAACAAATTCAGTTTCACGTTGTTTGATTCGATAGTGAAACAACACCAAGACTACTAACTTAGCCACGGCTAGGGTGACTGCTGAGCTATGTTCCTCGCTGTAGCTTGCAGATCACCCCATTAAGCAGACATCAAATCAACTGACTCGAGTTATCGTGAGCTTGGCTAGCATTGGCACTGTGGCACAGAGCGGAGTTCACCGTACATACGACTCACACTGAACGGCTCTATGCGCATATACGATTCTGAATCTTAAAACACAAAGACTTAAACCACGTGCACTGTGAAATAAATGAGACACGCCCACTTGTATCTTGTGTGCGCGCGCGCCCGTGCTTGCTTGTGTATATTGTGTACATAACTTGCATAATAAAGAGAACATTGATTGTGATCAGAGGTAGCTGTCATGTGTCCTTATATCTCAAAAATATCTGATAAATTCTATATCAAATAATTCCGTGCAATATACGTATAATGTACTTCATTCATATACAGTTTAACGTTCCAAGAACAAATGTAAATGAAGCGAAATGGCCCTTTTGTCTCACACTTCAGGAGCTTGTACATATTAAAATAAGGACTACGGGATGAACGTATTTTTTCGACTTTTTTCGCCAGTTTTATGTTCCCATGTACCTTTTCATTTTCATGAACGCACTGTTCATACAACATTGGAGACTATTACCTATCTGTATGCACAACACAAAGCTACGATCGTTTTATATGAGCTGCCCGATGTTGATCTAAAAAATTATCATTTTATCATCGTTGCATTGTTCATAAATTTAATTTGATAATGTAGATACATATACATTATGTATCTGGGCCGTATACCTAATGCCATTGGGTAATTCGCTTGCTCAAATTTTTTAAACAGTACACCGTTTAATGTCTCAAGTATCCCTTACGTCTAATGAATGTAACACAAATCAAGTTGTGTAGTATATTAACGAAGTGTGTAACTCACTCTATAAATGCAATTGTTTTGTTTTTTTGTGTGTGCGAATTAACAGATAAAGAACAGCTATTGTCAGAAACGTGAATACAACGAAGGAAAGGTTAAATAAGTCCTCGCCTTTCCTTGCTTAGAATGAAAAAATTACATATAACCAATTAATCTATTTCGTGGCAGCCCATGAGAGTCAGAATATTTAAATCGATTACGCATGTCGCTATACCCTTAAACCGCCTACCAAATGCTGAATAACACTAGTCAAGACCCGTTAAAATTGAATATCATTGTTGCGTCTTCATTATGCATTTTCTTAGTTTTCGCTCTCCGTTTCATTTCCTTAACGAAAAACAGCCCGTGTACATATCTGAACCTTAGGGAACATCGGTATAAAAAGGTCGACAACATAAAATTGAAATAATTGCATTTTTATTCAAACACCATACCCCTGAATATTAAATTCTGAAAAAGCAGTGTCCCTGAATGCTGACTCGTTTCTTTTACCTACTTCACACAGGTGCAGCAGGTAGCCTACACTAACGGGGCAGTATGTGTTGTTACGACAACTCGTGTAAAATCCAAAATATTTTCAGATTAAAGGGCCCACGAACTACTGCATTGTAGTCGCGCAGAATAAAATATTAATAGTTTGACCATGTTGGAAGCTGAGTTTGAGTCTTGTAATTGTCATCAGTCACACAATCATGTGTTTGATTTTTGCGCTTTTTGGTTCGATTTTGCCAATAATGGTCCCAAAGTATGATATTGAATCTTGACTGAACTCGCATGATGAAGGGACTCCGTGGGCGAAAGGGGTGGCGCTGAGAAGGAACAACCTTCATGAAGTGATCACTATGTGGATCTATCATTTGCCACGTTCTTTATTCCTCTTGCTAATATGTGCACACTTTTCTTAGTAACATCGTTCTATTGATGGTTGATCTTGCACCCTGATCAAGGACTGAACTCAAATCCAGTTAATAACACATACGAGTCGATAACGGCACGCTGGAGTATAGCCAATGATACTCGATACTGACACAGTAGAGCTCCAGATGACCACAAAATTTGCCAGCGATTGTTGAGCGTAACGAGAAAAGCAGTAATGTACCTCTTTGGCGATTCGGGGCCAAGGCCTGGCTAACTGCTTAGCGCTCTGTCCTCGTGCAATGCGCCGGGATATAATAACAAACGTGTCACTTACTCTGAATATGAACCTAATCCACGAGTGCTGCAAATTTATCAAACCGAGGGGCGGCATAAAAGTAGAAAATATATAGACGGTTATGCTGCCTACGATTAGAAATGTAACGAGCATTGCACTTGTGTTCCAGAATAATTATTTCACGCAAATTAATTCCGTGGCGAAATTAATCACGTACAGGTTCATGCAGATCAGTCACATTAGATTAAATATTGTGTCAGTCGCAGATTCATTCCAAATCTATTCTCCATTTAACGTGTATCATTTTGCGTTGCATAACATTTCAAGAAAAACTTACATAACCCATGAAACGTTTTTACACACATGGACAATGGTTACCTAGGCCTATGTTTTATATGATTGCGTTGTCATAGAACGTTCTCATATCCGTTCTGTGTGAACTCCGCAGTGACCCTTAGGGGTTATCATACAGCTGTCGTTCCACTACCAATGTGGTGCTGTTCTCCAATATGAAGGTAGTTTACTTCTCTCCCACTCTCTCGCTCTACCTCTCTCTCTCTCCTCTCTCATCCTGGATATGGCTGACCCTTGGCTGACTTCGAGCCGCCTAGTAGGGGTGTGCTGTGCAAATGCAACATGAGTCTGGTGGGTCGGCCTCTGTGCTGCAACATCAAGGACGGTATATATAGCGTGACTTCAACCACACCGAGCACCTGATGGGGGAACAGGGCGGCCACTGGCCGGCACTTTAAAACGTAGAGAAATATTCCTGAATGCAACAGGACTCGCGACGAAAGCACAGTAACACAGACACTTGAATTATTTTTAACAATTTATTGAAAAGTCCGCATAAGCCAACAGATGAAGTCTGATGATTGCAAGTAGGATTGCGACTAGTTTTATTTCCATCCGAACCCAACTTAACTGTCAGCACTTGAAAAAAGTAACAGCCTCCTATGTTCTTCATTGGAAATCGAGGCCGAGCCATTTCGTCATTTAGTTGAAAATTTGACCATAATGAAAATGATATAAATGGAAGCCTTGAAGCCCCCCTTTCCAGGGTGTGTGCGCGCGCACGCACACACACACACACACACACACACACACACACACACACACACACACCTGGCACTTTCACTTTCAAAACTCCCCAGTATTTGGTCTCGTGTAACTTCATATGCAACAAGTTTTGCATTAACGGCACTATTACAAACACGAGCCTTTTGATAATTCTTTAATAAAGTCATAAAGTGAATAGGCCTATGTTTTCTTTCTTTGCGCTACGACATTGACTTCTAAGGAAAGAATATTAATTAAGTCCAGACTTTCCTACAAGAAGCTTACTCAGAGTATGATTCAGACTAAAAATAAAATATTTCATCCACATCTTAATTTAAGCAAGAGTTGCTTATTATGATGCTTGCATGCCATGGGGCACTGACAGCGTATAAATAACGTTAAAAGCATACATATGTATACTGTTCGTACTTTATACTTACTGAAAGACAAATCGATTTGCTGTTATACTGAATGAAGTCCATAAATTTACGTGCCAAGTGCTAGGTGTTTGCACTGTTGGTGGGGGTGCTGACGTGTACACGCAGTCACGTTCCCTTGACGTGACACTAAACGGGGTCATTCCAATTAGTTGTTTGCAACAGGACACCTCTCTCTGGGGTACGCTAACTCTGTCATCGCGATGTCACCGTATGGTTTATTATGTGAAATAAAGAGATGGTTTTACAAATACGCAGCCTTTTCGGAATAAACCCACCGCGAGTTTTCCAAAACAGTCTGTCCGTCAGCTGCAATGCTTCGCGAGGTTCCACCCATTTTAAAATGTAAGAAATCAATAACTACCTCTCATCCAAAGAAATTACAGGCAAGTGAGCTGGTTATTAGCGAATTCATGTAATTTCATCGTGTGAAGCGAAAACACTGAAAGGTAGCATGCATCCCTTGTGAAGAAGTAAAACCGTACCGTAAATCAAAACAAAAATCAAAACCTTGAAAATCATGCATGTAAGATGCGTGGACATCTGTTTCCGCAACAGCAGTAATTTACAGCACCATTCAAAAGTTTGGACACACCTGATCAAGATAATCTGAAACACGCATCCAAAGACATTTTCATGTAAAGACTTATGCTTGCATGCCTGAAATTTATTTCTCAGACAAATATCAACAGTGAGGTTGATGCCTATGTATGAATTTTTTTCCGAAAAAAAAAATATATAAAATATTTTCTGGCTGCTGTAAAGACACTAAAATATAAGATAGTTTTGATTTAATACTTTTGGTCACAGCATAATTCCATTTGTGTGATTTCATAGTGTCTATGTCTTTACTATTATTCTAAAATGTGGAAAACAGTAAAATATAAAGAAAAGCCCTGCTATGAGTACGTGTTTCCACATTTTTTGACTGGGAGTGTATGTCTATGGAAGTCAATTCGGACTGTTCACATGATATTTGTGGTCTTATTTTGTGTTAATTTGTGATATTTTGTGTTACAAACATGTAATGTAATGTAAATGTAATAAGAAAACGTGAATTTACGCCATGAAGCGCACATAATCTAGGGAGAAACAAACTGTTAATGAGTTGCCAGGGACGAAGAGTTCGGAACAGCAGCCAAAGTTGACTCTACGTACTTATTATGAGCGGGACAGCATGTGTGATGATTCAGGCATGCCTACTACATTTGTAGCCTATTTAGCTAGAATTTTGATTTGCTTATAATACAAAATAATAGAAAAAATGCATTTATTAGTCAAAATGATGTCCCATGCAAGTACTGCTCGCTTTCGAGCATTGCCAAAAAAGCAAGAATACTACTTATTAGTAGTATTGTTATTAGTACTATTATTATTGCCGAAACCATATTTGATTGCAACCTTGCCTTGTCTGGCATAAAGTCAATGCATTGGTTTATCCTTATCTTTTGGTTACAAGTTTAAATGAATTGTTCCTTTTTGTAAGAAAGTGTTAATTAATTTTGAGGGAGAAACCAATGTTCGGGAAATAAATAGTGCGTTTTTAGGCTGATTGACGATCTTAAAATATTGCTTTTTTCGAGCATCAACTAATAGTAAAAATATCTGCGTATTATTGTTCATTTAGTACATTAAAGTCTTCATTTTATAGGTCAGAATGACACATTGTTGCATTGTGGCTCTTTTCAACTGCTTGTCACAGCGCCTCCGTAATAAAAGTTTATTATCCTGAATCAAAGCTGAATTCTCCGAACTACTTGGAGAAAACAGATCCCGGATTAATGAAGTCCTGACACCCCCCCGCCCCCGACACACCCCTTTTTGTTGTTACGTTCAAGTTGAAGAATATACAATTTGTTTTCACAATTTCCTTCAAGTAATCATGATTGGAAGGCAAGAAATACTGTGCTAATTTTTGACATCCGATTGTTACCAGTGTTTTTTGGTCTTGTCTACGTGCTTGTGAGCATTTATTCATGTGCCACTGTGGTTACTATTATCAATGTTATGTTCTTAATATGCTTATGATTACTCAATGTATCCCATGTAATTTTATTGATTTATTTAATTAATTATTTTAATCAAGGGGATTTCAGTTGTTTTCCAGTAGTTCCGATTATTAAGGTTCTCAAGGGGGCGACAAGCTAGTCATTCTCTTATGGTTTGATATCCCTGCGGGCAGAGGCCAACCGGTCTAAAGCTCACCCAAGGAGGCTTTAAAACGGCGCTGAGAGCAACGTGACGGTTTAGCCGCGCAGTGAATCAAAATTCCTAACACTCGATTTTCTGTATAAAGTTTTTTTTTAACGTTGTAATGTAGGGCCATCTGTCTCTTCATAACGTTAGCAGAAAAGGAAGTAGAGGGGAAAATGGTGCAAGGTCATAACTGTTGATGTAGTGGTGAAAACCAGGGATAATTCCCTCCCCTTCACTCCTGAAGTGTGATGACAGGGGAGCGTGCCTGCTGCACTCAGGATAGTGCCAGCGCGAAGCAAGCCATGACTCATGCGAGGCCTCCGAAATGCGCTTGCGCTCAATGGCACCATGGAGATAAGAACAGATTATGAACAATCTGATAGAAAACTTGGTTTAAAAATCACCCTCGTTTTCTAGCCTTTTGGATGGAAGTATAGTACTTGAACTGCAGGTTTATTGCCATAATGTCAATTAATTTCAGTATAACAATTGGCTGGCATTGTCTTTGGTTAATTCAGAATATCTCTTTCTTCTAACATTACCAGTTTCACATTTTGTGTTTTGTGATGGTTCTGCTTGTGGGCTTTGTTTGAGCAATGCAAAGCAAGTGGAAGAAGAAAAAAATCAAGAAATGTCACACTGCCACATCTGTTGAACCTCACTGTGAATACATCTGAATTTGACAATTAAGATTTACCCGTGGAAGAAATCACATTCACAGGTTTAGATAAACCCTCTGTCAGAAGGCTACACAAAGACATAAAAACAAGAAAAGGCATAAAATCAGCAGATAGGAACTGAGCCCTCTGTAGCTATGAATCGGGTGACATTTTATTCCACCTCTGATTGTTTGTGTCTAGTATAAACACTCATAACAGTAAGGAAACACTGGTCTATTTGTATATATTTAATTATTCTCTTTCCCTGTGCATGTGTGTGTGTGTGTGTGTGTGTGTGTGTGTGTGTGTGGGTGGGTGTGTATGTACACACTTGCATTCTGGCATTTGAAGGTGTGTTGTTATCTTGTTATTTTGACTGGCCTTATTTCATTGATACCCCTTTAACTTGTATCAACTATGAATAAGAACTTTAAACAAGTATTATTATGAGACTGACAGTCATTAAAACGACATGGAAAATACTTGCCTAACCTAAAAGTAACAGTCACCTAAAGCATAGTCTTGATTTTGAAAAATATATATTTATTTACATTTATTAGTGCATGCATCTCTATCTGTAAAGACAGAAAAACAACCATGAGCTTCCACCAGCTGTTCAACAGACCTTATGAACATCTACCAAAGGCTAAAGAACAGCATGGTTACTCAAAACAAGGTTTGTGCTAATTGGAAACTTTGAGGCAAGATAAACAAGGTTCTAGATTCAGTCTAGAATCTAGAAATTTTTGTATGAATACCTGACCAATTCTTACACAATTTCATTATGGTTGCTAGAATTATTGAAAAAAAATATTACAGAAGAAACTTCCTTATATTTTCAAGTCAAAGTTAGAATTTGGAACAAAGTGAGCTAATGGTGATGTTTAAGAGGTCATTGGTAATCTGTAAAGGCACTGTATTCTGAGATGGGGACAAATGTTCATGCCTAATACTTTCAGGTACCTCTGAAAAAACCATCAGGTGTTATTAAGTTTTGAATATTCGGTGTGATGAACTGCAACAGCTCCTTGGAGGTCAAAATTCAGACTTCTCTGATCACAGAATTTTAAATGCACCAATCAACTTTGATTCCAGTGTAAAAGTACGCATTGTGTGGCATGTCTGTGAGATCATAGATCACGTCTCATCCATTTTGTCTTCAGTGTGGTTATGCGTTGCTGTTGACAAAACTAGGGGGATAATTAGTATTGAATTATGCATTGACCTCTTTTTTCTTTCCTGTCAGATGAGCCGTTATACAGCTAGCTGTTCCTATCCAAGCGAAGAAAGCCATTCTTTCTACCAATGTTCAATGAATTGCAATTGCAGAGCATCAGATGAAACACATGGACAGCACATTGGAAGAGCTGTCATTTGTCATCACCTGAGATCTGGTCAATGGGGTTGCGTTCATATTTTGTGACATACAATAAAGCAGGATTTGGCATTTGCTGAATCTTTAAAAATTCTCCCCTTTTATCTGTACTGTTGTCTCTGAAGGCACTGTGCTTTCCCTATTCTTCAGTGTCGCCTCAGTTTGTATAAGATATACTAAAATGTATGTATAGTAGTACACTGACTACATCTTCTGCCCTTTTCAAAAATTCATTGTCATATTCCACACACTTCATGGCGTAATAAAACAGACCCCTTTAATCTTGAAACTGAGCCTTTTGTGAACAATGCAATGGCTTTCCCTCAGACAGAATGATGACAAAAAATAGTTCTTACTGTCACTATCACTTACTGTGTCAGTGATAGAAAAATCCCTCCACAGGCACCGAAAGTTTCAAACATTTTCTATAATGGTGTCAAGCCAGATCATTTTAGGTAGGGTGAGAGGGGAATAAAT